>NC_066362.1:194518248-194849081 GCF_013377495.2 Cygnus atratus | reverse complement strand
GGTTCACCCAACCACCTGTCATCACATGTTGAAGTAACATAAACAAGGGGCAAAGGAAGGCAAATACTTTTATAAATATAAAACAAAAATTAAAAGTGGGACTTTATATAGGAAACAGCACTTCAAATTGTTTTCTCGTTCCAGGTGATTTTTATTTTTCATCAGCAGAACTACACTTTCAAGAATGTAAGCCACCAAGAAATGATGCATTAGTGATAGTGTAACACCAGGAACCCACAACTCTACACGTTGGGTTCCTCTCCAGGACAGAAATTTCACTGTGGTGTTACACAGACAACTGCAAGGTAAGAGATGCTGATCACAGTTGCCTTGCATGATTTTATGCGAAGATATCCTTATAAGATACTATTTATGTTATCTTATAAGATACTTTATCTTATAAGATACCATTATAAAATACATATTTATTTATGACTGCCTGGCAATTTAAAGCTAAGTACGAGTTGACTTCCTAAATTTCATTCTCCTAAACTAGCAATATTATATCTGTTTTTTGTGACCTTGTATTAGATATACTGGTAGCACTTAAAAAATGCCTGACCATCAACATCAAATTACTTTGCAAGTACAGAAATTCTGTAATTTTTAAAACATTTTAAATCTTTTAAAACATTTTTAAATCTTTTAAAACATTTTAAATCGTTTAAAACATTTTAAATCTTTTAAAACATTTTAAATCTTATTTCTGAATATTCTTTGGTTAGTAACTCCAAACTGCCATTCATTTTCAGCTCACGGATATGAACGGTACTAACCCATCTACATACTGAATCCAATTTTGTATTTTCAAATTTCTTAACTGAATATAAATAACAGAAACTTCTATTATTTCCATGGTAAACAAAGGAGATCTTTGAGCATTTTTTAAAAAGCCTTGCAATTTTTACAATAATTAAATCAATTAAATAATTAAATAAATCAGCTCTTTGTAGGTAACCAACTAAAAACATATAACCTTTATATGCAAATAAATATTTCCTAAAAAGTCAGTATCTTTATCCCTTACCTGCATTTTCTCCTCCTCACCTCTAGCACAAAGGGTTTTTTTTATATTCGTTTTATTACAGTTCCGCCCCCCCCCCCCCCAAAAAAAAAAAAACTTGCAGTTTTAGTTAACGTTTTAGGATTCTGCTTAGAGTAAAATATACTTATGGAATTAAAACCATCCTTTTCTTTATATATATAGGCACATATTGGAAGCCAGGGACCCAAATGACAAAATATCTACCAAACCATACATAGCTAAGAATTCATTGCCAATGTTGTAAAATAATTTAATACTAAATATAAGATTTTATATTCTAAATATAAACATATAAATATAAACACAGTTCTGGTCCACTGTTATACTGTATGGATACCTCCTAGTTCTATTCAAATGTATGGTTAAATCATACTTAGTATAGAAACTTTTAGATTCACCTGTACAGTTTCAAATTCAGACTGAGCATTTGAATTGTGCTCTGATTATATTTCAAAAAGAGTAGCGATTGAAAATGGAGTTTTCTGGATAACAAAATGGTCCATTCTGCCTCAAAGGAAGCATTTAATTAATACCGTATTTTCCATATACTAGGTGTGAGTTAAAAAAAAAATATATATGTATATATATGAATCGTGTTTTCTGTAAAAAAAAAATGTATATATATATATATTGTTGACTGTTAGATTTGAAACAGCCGACATACCTAAGATTACAGAAATAATTAAAATAGCAAATAGGCATTTTCCAACAAAGTCAGTACTACTGTGTTATGTCCCTTGTTATGTATGCACTTGAAAACTTAATAACATATGAGAGAGAAATCTAAATATAGAAAATCCAAGCAGCAGCAAAGCCTTCTATTTTCAACCATGTTTTAATTTCTCATGGTAGTCAGGACTTTATGGAAAGTACATGAAAAGCAGACTTATGATTATGAATTTGCACTCAAAAACTTTAGCATCTCATTTGCATGAATAATATTGGGAAAAAAATGGAGTAGTATTACATATTTAAGAAGGCAAGTAATGCATTCCCACTCAAAGAAATGATGGGCAAGGGGACACTTTATATAAGAAAAACTTCTCAGTAAAATGTGTGAATCTTTAAACACTGTTTTCTCTTGTATCTACAATAAAAATATTATTTTTCTTTTTACAAGAGAGTAGTTTGTCACATTTATTTCTGACAAATAATATGTGAAAAAATAGTTTAAGTTTAAATTAAATTGGATATCTATCCATTTCAAAGCTAATAATTTTATCCTATGCTTCAGTTATAATAAAGAAGTCCATCTTTTTAAAGAACTCTCTGTAGACTTGCACCTCTATGTAAAATAGGTAACTACATTTGTTTATGTTGTACATGCCCATATTGCTCATTTCTGTCATTCTTCTCCATAAAACATAATAATCTATAGTTTTTCTTGTCATAGTCCAGCTTTCTCGGGTAGTTGTCAATTCTTTGAATATTCTTACTAAAAAAAGCAAACACTTCTTCACCACACTCTCAGTCTTTGGAATCATTTAAAAAATGGTAAGTATGAAGATGGTATGTAAAACACAACTTTTTTTGTTTGTGTAACTGTATTGACTTATTTCTCTGTATGTCTATATTAATCAGTAAGATTCTGCTAATACAGCTTTCACATAAATACTCAGTGAAAACAGCCTTAAGAAATCCCTAGTAACAGCCTATGCCTTCTGATAAATGATAATGTATCATTAAATGAAGTATACATGCTGAACAGTAATTGGATATGTTTTTGAGCAGGTTCACCTACTGCACAAATACAGCTGGATACAAGTATAGGAAAAAGACGAACTTCAAAAGTTACAGAATCAAATTAAAATACAAAAATAAAAATTGAATACTACAGTTGAAAAGTAAATAAATAAACCTTCCTTTAAAATATGGTGTTCATAAATTACACTACACTTTCTTAAAATTTCAGCTCCCTGACTCTTTAAGAGTATGTCTGATGCAGTATAATAACCAAAAGCAAAGAACGTGAAGCCAAACCAAGAGACCATTTAACAGTCAGTGAAACAAACATATGCCTGTAAGTGACTTAAAAGCTAAGTGTTTTTCTGTATTGCAACCTAACGAATATGTTTCTAATTGTTTTCTCATGAATGCCATTAAATGTATTAAAGAAAATGTGGCACTAACAAAGCTAATTAGTTCATCTAGCCCAGCTAGTCTAGTGGTCTGAATTTGAAGATATATAGTCTGATAAAGCAAGAACGTGAGAATATGCTTAAAATTGAAAGAAACAGCATACTGAAACAATTCTAACTAAAGTATTTTGCTGAGCTTTTAATTTCCCATTATTCCCCTTTTAATCTGAAGAGCAATAAACTCTATAGCATTGAATAGACCATATATCACAACAAGAAAACATGATGCAATTTCTTCTTTTCAGTAATCCTACACAGTGCAACAACGGTTTTGTTAAGTGTATGGAACAGAAATTTTAATGTCCAAGTTCTGACAGATAAGAATTGTGAGAAAAGCAGACAAAGAATAAAATGTTTTTTCTTTTACTCGGATTTGTTTTACTTCTTCATCAGCTGAAGTATATAAAGCAATCTGCTCCTGTATTTAAAATCTCAGTGGGCATATATGGACAAGGCATAATATAATTCAAAAAGAAAAAAAAAAGTATTATTACTGATTTATAAAACCTGCAGTTTGGCTTTGTAACTCAACATCTATCTGTAATAAAAGTTAAAACCATTTGACTTGAAATAGTTCAGTGGAACCTGAAATAGTTCCATAAAGCTCAGGAAGCCAAATTCTGTATTTTGCAAGCAAGAAAAATTATATATAACTTCAAAAAAAGAATGAAGCCAAAATAAATTCCTATCTGCATATGATTAGGTCATACCCACAAAATTTTCATTTAAATAGTATTTACACTTTCTAAAACAAGTTCTGTATTTCCCAAGATCTTGATGAAAATCTGCTTACTGAGAAAGATTAAAAGATGAACAATAATAAATAGCAACCAGTGAAAGTACAAGAAATAATACTAGTAAAGTTAATAATGAAATATTTTAGTTAGTGTTTACTGAATACTTTGAGTTGACAAAACAAAAAAACACGACTACAGTGATCATGCTCACAGATCAGCAATAAGTAAGGGGTATGTTCTTTGCAGTGCCTAGGAAGATATATGTCAAATAATGAGGAACAATGGCATGATATAGTACCTTCCATTGCCCTTTTAAAGAAGACTTTACAACTTCCACAGGTAAGTACTCCATAGTGGCAACCAGAAGCCTCATCACCGCAGATGAGACAAATCTTCTGGGGTAGAGATTCAAAACTGTATTGAGAACTTTGGCTGGATTCTGTATCTGGCCTTCAAAAGAAAAAGAAGAGAAATGAAATATCCAGATTTGCAATGGTTAGCTACTTACCTGTATTAGTGAGCTTTATATTATCAGCTTCCTTTTTACATCTATAGGACAAGGGGGAAAAAAAAAAGGCAGGATTGCCTTTCAGCTTGAGGGTTTCTCTATGCTAGCATAAAAGGCATATTAGCAACGTGTGCCTAGTCATTAAAAAGGAAAGTAGTGAGCAAAAAGCATAGTAGCATTTTAACTCACTTTAGATAAAAAGGGGACATTCTAGGAAACTCTTTATCAAAATGTTCATCTTCCTCTGATCAACAAGTCTTGTGAGTAAAGTCATACTGATCGATATCTTTTTCTGAACACCGAATGGTAGAGAGACAGAATCAAACAGAAGTCAATTGAATTTCAAAAGCCCCCTTCACACGGGAAATAACCAAGCTTTCTCAGCTAGAAAAATCGTTAATAATTGGTTTGTTGCCTCCTGTTCAGTCGCAGCATTATGCTCAGTAGCTAATTCTGATGAGCACATTGAGGTGACGAGTACTTCTGTATTTCTCACCAAGAAAAAAATAGGCTAATCTAGCTAATTATTATGTTTAAAAAATCCATATGTTTCTATCAAAATGATGGAGTTATTTTTGCGAATATTTCTAGATAACAACTTGGCATCATAGTAAGCCATACTCATCCTAGTAAATTAATAAATATATTTAAAATGTTTTGAGTTTTTTTAGGTGAAATTAACTGCTTTTTCCCAAATCAGCAATAATATTCTGGAGAATATTTGGGTACTTATAGATACTGTCCACTTGTCAATTAAGAGAGGTGAACCTACTGCTCCTCCCTTCTGTGGAGCTGGTTACTGTATTGCACAGTATGAAGCAATCATAACAAAAATGCCACTTCTCTCGAAAGGTAACTGTGCTGAGAAGACCATCAGCTGCAAAATTAAAACCTCGGGTGCGTTCCCATCAGGACCGGGACACCCCAGCGCGCCCAGACAGCCCCGAACTGGACGTGCAGCCACGGCGGCCGCCTAAAATCTTCAGCGGAGCTCCGCCGAGTGCCTTTGTGTCCCCGTTCCTCCCCGGACCGTCCCTTCGACCCCCTTCCGAGAGCGCCGTCGGGGGGCAGCGCCCCCCACCCCCTGCGGTGCCGCCGGCCTCCGCGGCCTCCCGCCGCCGGCCTCCCTTACCGCACGTAGCCGAGGTAGGGCGGACAGAGCTGGGGCAAGCCCTCCTTCAGCACGGCCGCCGGGAAGCCCAAGGGTTGGTGCCCGTTGAGGCCCAGCGGCGGGTAGAGGCCCGGCGGGGCGGCGGAGGCCGAGGTGGAGGGGAGGCTGTCGGGCAGCGCCGGCGGCCCGTAGGCTGCGGGCAGCAGGGAGGCTTCGGTCTTGTAGAGGACGCACTCCAGCGAAGGCTCCTGGGCGGCCCGGGGGGGCTGCGGGTAGTCGGCGGAGGCTGCCTTGCCTCCCAGGTACGGGGCGGGCAGCCCGACGGCCTCCTCCTTGATCTTCAGGGCGGGCTGGAGGTCGCCGTAGGCGAAGGATCCCTCCTTGCCGTCGGCCGGCGGGTAGCCGTAATCCGCGAAATCCGGAGCGGGGGCGGAGGGCGAGGTGCGGGGCCCGAAGGCGCTGCCCTCGTACGCAGCCTCAACGTCCAGCAGCTGCCTGGTGCGGGAGGCCAGGTAGGCAGAGTTGAGCGGCAGGATGGGCACATGCAGGTAGTCCTGCCCCGGACACGCTCCCCGGTGCCGCTCCCGGTTCTTGCTCCGCAGCCGTCGGGGAGGCCGCCGGGGCCGAGGCCAGGCTCCCCCCGGAGCCAGAGCCCTGTTCCGGCCGGCGGCTGCCGGCGGGGAAGGGGCGCTCCTGGGGGGCCAGAGCCCCCAGCCCGGGGGCTTTGCCCCGGGGGGTCGCGGCGGGACCCTCGGTGCCCGGGGGCGGTTTGAGGGCGGCCGTCAGGGCGTCCCCCCCCGGCCAGAGCCGCGGAGGAGGCTGCGGGGGGCTGGCAGCCGGAGCCCCCGCAGCGCTTTCGGCCGATTTCGGCTCCGGGCCGCGGCTCATGGGGGCGCCGGGAGCCTCCGGGACCTCCGGCCCCAAGAAGGACCAGGCATGAGCCGCGGGGGTCAGGAAGGTGTCCAGGACGCTGTCCAGGGCGTCCTTATCAGGGAGGGAGCCGCTCCCCGGCCGGTACGAGAGGGAGTCCCGGTCCTCCTCCCCCGGCTGCCGTTGCTGCCGCCGCCGCTCTTCCTCCTCCTCTTCCTCCTCCTCCTCCTCGTCCTCCTCCTCCTCGTCGCTGCTCCTTGGGTAGAGCAGCCCGTCCAGGGCGATGTCGATGGCCTCCGCTTCCCCACGGCCGGGGTGGCCCTGCAGCAGGACCGCCCCGTCTCGGGCGGACGAAGGCGCTCCGGGCTCCTTGGCCTTCACCTCGGTCATGTTGCCCGCCGCTCAGCCTCCGCCGCGGAGGCCCTCAGGGGGGAGGGAGGGAGCGAGGGAGGGAGGAGGCTCCCGGGGCGATGCAGCGGGGCCGGGCGGCTCCTCACATCCCGGACGGCGACTGCCGCTCACATGGCGCTGCCTTCCGAGGGGGGGCGGCTCAGCGCCGGCCCCCCTCCATCACCAGCACCACCGCAAAGCCTTCCCCGCCGTCGGGGACGTGGACGCCTTTGCCCCGCAAGAGGGGAGAAGCCACTCAGCGCCTGTCTGTGTGACACTCCCCCCCCAGACCCCCGCCGTGCTGCCCCCCCTGCCCTTACCGCCGGGGGGCTGCGGTGCCCGGGCTCGCCCCTCCCCGTCCCCTCCTCTTTTCTCCCCCGTTCTCCCCCCTGTGAGGCCGCTCCGCGCTGCCTCCCCCCGGGGCTCGGCTGCCGCTGTTCCCCCCGCGCCTTTTCCGAGCCGCTCTGCCGGCGCCCTGGCCCCTCCTCTGCTCCGCCCGTCCTGTCCCCTCCCATCGCTCTCCGGCCCCTCGCCCCTCTCCCCTCTCCTCGGGCCCGCTCCCCGGCTGCCCCCCGACTTCTCCTCCCCGTCCCCACACCCACCTCCTCACGCTCCTCCGGCCCCCGGGCAGGTTGGGTGGTCGCTGTCTGGGGACAGTGAGCAAGGCAAGTTTTCCTTGCTTGCCCTGTCCCCGGGATAGTCTTCCTGTAGTCTTTCACCTCCCTCTCATTGTCAATTTCAGAGGTAAGCTCAGCCCCAATTCCTCAAAGCCCTCTTACTCACACTGGTACATCTTCCATGTTCCAGTAGCAAAGAAACCATGGCATTGTAAAGCACCTGATGTTATAGGACCTCGAAAGCACCCTCTACTATACACCAGAGAAAGCAAAAGGGTTTGGGAACAAAATATTTGAAAAAATGGGGCATCCTTTGCTTCTAATACTTTAGTTACAATCCAGCCCAAATTACTTTAAACCTAGGAGCTGTCAGCAGCTTCCAGCTGATTGGCTTTTCGTGTAAAATGCTGGGTCGGTGAAGGAACCTGCACAGCTCCATAAGGCTATTACTGATTCAAATACGTACACACACCCACATATATAAAATTAGCATTATATAGCAGTCTCAGAAAAGAAAATTGTGTTAAAAGATAGAGTAATTTAGCCTAGGAGTAATCCATGGTACTTTGAGGAGAATCAGTATATTTTTGATTCATAGAGAAATGTACACCGTTACATGCTTACTTGTGCTCTGATACTAGAGCACACTTCTCTGAAAAGATCTTTTTCATAAACTCTCTGAAAATACATCTTTTTCATAAACTCTTATCACTGTGTAATAGTTCCTTTTGCTGTTTTACTTTCAAAATATTCCCAGACTAAACAGGACAGCTTCTGGGAGAGGAAAACATAACTTTTTGAAATTACTGCAGTGGTCTGAAAGCTAACATCAGAAATCATACAGGACAAGTTTATAGAAGCAGTGGCTTCAAATAAACTTTATTCAGTGTGGTGTGTATGTTTTGGTTTACTCTTGGCAAAATATTACTGGGTAATAGACTGCTTTGGAAGTCTGCCTTTTGTTCCTTTAAGGAATAGGAATAAATTTGTCATTTTTCTTTTCCATTTTATAAAAAAGAATTATTGTACTGTGATAGTAGGTAACTTTTTAAAACTTGGATGTCACATAGACACCTCTATGTATGTTCAGGATGTTCAAGAGTGTGATATGCATCATACTTGCTCTGTGTAGGAATATTTCTCAAACAAGTGCCTCACCCTGTTGATATTGTAAGGAACTGTTTGGCCAGCAAGTAGCAAGAACCAAAGATGATGACCCTGAAAAGCCAATCAGTGGAACAGGTGTTAAGGGAATGCGCCCCAAAGGCAATCTGGTTCTCTTATGGCATGACTCTACAACAAGCAATTAATTTGAAGTGCTTCTCTGGCTACCACATTACTGTTTTTATGCTACAATGTTTCTCACTTCTCCCAAGCCTTCCTTTTCTCAGAGGAGGCGGAAGTTCACCTCCAGCACGTTCATCTCCACGCTGATTTTGGTTTTCCCCTGATGTTTTCATAGTTAGTCAGCTGGTTGTCATGTCTATTTATTCCCACTGTCTTGCTTTCTGATTTCCACTTCCCCAAATTCATGGCCTGCCTCCTTACTCCAGTGAAACGTGCTCCCAGGACTTGTTTCCTTACAGCAACTTCCCTCGTGCTGCTTCTTCGGGCCCAAGAGAGGTAGAGAGGCACAGATGGCAGGATTAAGGGTTCCTGAAAGGAAGGCAGGACTGTGTGCTTTCTGCAAGGCCAACTCGCTGCTGCTGCTGACTTCACTACTAAAAGTCTCTACTATCAAGTCCGTGTTACTTTAAATACCTGAAAATTCATCAGAAATAAAGTCTTTATCACTCGCATGATTTGTCTGAATGTTGGCAGTTGAATATTGTCCACGCTTTTCTATTGCCCTTTCTGATTTCCTTTTTGTGACCTACCAAATATACTCAAGTCTTTAATTGTAACAACTATGCTGAATTCTCATTGTTTAAGGAAAACCTTTTGTGTCCTTTACCTTCAGAACATTTATAGGACTTTGGTTTACATTGATTTCATATAACTTCCATGAACTTTCTCTGGCAACTTTTGCTATTTTCTTTGTATTATTCTGTCTACAACCTTCATTCATTCCCTTTTGCTGTCAGACATTTTCACATCATTTCAGGATGCTTTTCCTGATATTGCTACGGTATCACAAGTTTTTCAGTAAGAACATTTGACAATATGCCTTGTCAAATGTATTGACATAATAGTGTTGTTGTCATTTATTTATTTTGATGTTTTGATTTATTTTGATATATATTTTGTTTTATTTATTTTGTTGTTGTGGCAATTACCATTATAGAAAAGTGGACTGATTTTCTTATGTCATTTCCCCAGAGTGAATAGATTTGTACTTCAGAAAGGACCTATTTTGAATGAAACTATGAAACATTGGAGGGTTTGATCAACACTGTTGCTTTTTTTTTGAAATTCAACTAAAACTTGCACATACACTATTTAAAAACTCAGTATATTTTTTGTGACTGTTTCCTTGCCCAGTTCAAAAACTATGGGAATAGTAAGAGCTGCGCTTAACACAACTTCTCAATTCTCTTGCTTTGCAGCACAATTCCTGTGTAAATTGTCAACAGGAATGGAAATAGATTTGTACTGGCAACTCTCTTTGTAATGATGCAAGTTTGCATTTAATTCTTTAAGTGGTTCCTGAGCATCTGTTTGAACATTCAAACATCCAGCTGTGTAGGTTTCAAGCACTGAATATTTTTGCTAGACCCTTCCAAATATTTAATATATATTTTTTTCTTTTTTAAAGAAGAAAAAGGAATGAGAAATGCTTTATGGGAAACATGACAAGTACAGCCTCCTCAGCTACTACATACATCAAAATCACAAACCTTTACTATGACCACCTTTTCTTAAAATGATCTTGAAGCATGGCCTGAAGGTCAAAAAAATCAGTTTTTATCAGGTCTATTTCTCAAACTGAAGTGTTTCATTTGTCTCTGGAGTGCTCTATATAAACAGCGCCATAAAGTTAGTGACTTAGTGTTTAAATCTGGGAGTGGATAAGTTGATTACGCTAAAAACTCTGAATTACTGTTGTAGTCCATTCAGACCTTTCTTATAGTGGTCACAACATTGTTCAGCACAGAACAGAGCTTAGAAGTTAAAAATAATGTTTGATTTTTTTCACTGTTAATCAATTCCATACAGTTTTGTACTGTCATTTTTTAGGACATAATACAACCAAAAACATAATAATAATAATAATAATAATAATAATAATAATAAACAGAGGAAGAGAGAATATCCGCTACAAAAAAAAAAGCTCATGTGCTCATGGTCCAGAATGGGAAAAACAAACAAACAAACAAAAAAAAACCCTTTCATCTTGTATGAAAGGCTTAGGGGCTTCTCTTATACCAGAAAAATGATATTTTTGTAAACTATGCATATATATATATATGTAGTAGCATTTTGCTATTCCTACTCTGCCAAAATAAACTATCTTTTCAACATTTAATCTAGAAGATGAGAAATAGTAGTGTCATGCAAATAACAATACATTCTGGGTATGTTACAGTTCCTAGCGATATGTACTTCTGTAAATATTTAGAGCCCTAATTAGCCTACTAAATTCCACTTAAATTAGGATACCAGCAGACATTAAATATGCCTTTCTCAGAGATCATCAGTTTTGAAGTACCGGCTAAATAATGAGAGCATCTAACACTAGGGATGTGCTCTGATCATAAATGTTCACATCTGAGCCAGGTGATTAGACTTCAGTAGTCAGATAAGAGTCATAGATATCCGTGGAGACCATTCAATTCATCTTCTGGAGCTCTTCAGAGACACTTATGTATTATTATTAAAGATATAAAGGACTTCTGTGATCTGAAGAGCCAAGAACCTAATTTTTTGGCTTGGCAGTGCAATGTCTAGGACTGATGCTTAAAATAAGAGGTCTGAATACAGTCCTAAATCCTTAAAATGCACTATCAATGTGCTCTACTATAATGACTAAAAACATTATAGGAACCATGGTTTTTGAAACCGTGCACTGTAAGCATACATTTTCTTTTTTTTTTTTTTTCATTAAGCAAGGGTCTACCACAAAGTAATTAATCTCTGTGATCTGTTATCAGGTGTTTTGTTAGCTTAAGTTAAAACATCAGATTAAAAAAAAAAAAAAAGCGCTATCAAAATATGTTGGCTTACTAAATGCAAGGCTGGCCTGAAACAAACACAAATGGGATCTGCAAACAGTGAGGTATGAGGGAAAGAAAGTAAACAATAGTTATAAAAGGGGATGAGGAAAAGGAAGGTAATCGCAGTGCACATTACATTATTTCTTGCACACAGGCACTAAAGTTGCTGCAGGGATAATATTGATATGAGAGGTGAAGTGGGCTCAGAGACACTTTTATCTTTATAAATTGTCCAAAGGCGGGAAATAAATGTTCATTAAGCTGTATTCATGAAAGTAATAGCTGTTACTGGGACAGAAGTCATATATTTTGTTATATTTCTTGTTAATTGTCTGTTTATACTTGGGCAAATGCTCACTAAATGGCAGAACCTTATATACTTGCAGCTGAGAAAATAAGCAGGAGCATGAGAGGTGAGAAAAAAGAAAAGCCAAGAGATGCTTTCTGATTTTATGCTGTACAAATGGTGCCATTGCTTGCTGGACATCATCCTCAAAACCTTTCTCAAATATTTTGTCTTCTGGTTTTCAATGAGTGCATCCTTTCGGGTTGCTGAAGGGCATGTGTGTATTCCTCAAGGCCTAGCTGGGAGACCTTTACCCAAACCCAAGACATTCTTCAAATGGCTTTGTTGCTGCATTATCTGGCCTTAGGAAAAAGAAGTAAAGGTTGTTTTATATAAAATATAGTATTTAATTAGCTGTATATGTAAAATACATATTTCAGCGTATAAAGCAGTTGTACACGGACAACTGAATCCAGATCTGCTAGGTGGGATGAGGTAAATCCCTTGCATTTATTCATGATAGCTACTACTGTATTTTAACAGGTCTTGTTTCCTGGCTGGACAGTAGGAAGTTGCAACCAATGATATGAAACAGATGTTAGCATTTCTGCAAGTTAGAAAAAGATACTTGTAATTCTTCTCAAGAAGTGTTAAAACTAATATCCTGCTTAAATTGTGAGTGTTAAATAATCATAGAAAAGATTAAAACTGAATAGAGCCTCAGGAAATTTGAAAGTTTGCAAGTGAATTTGGAGATCCAAACTGACGTGAAAAGATTCTCAACACAGAGAGAGAGCAAGGACTGAACCTGAACTGTGACACTTGCTGAAGAGTTTATAAACTGGCTGAAATGGAGCTGGCTTGGAGCTGAGCTGCACTGTAAGTGGAAGTAGGCATGATTTTTAGTTTTGTGTAGCCATTGTTACCAACTGCAATTTGATAAAAAAGACGTAATTCCTATGCAAATTAAAATTACCTCAACGAGGGTTAATTTCGCATCTGTTTATTATATGCCAGCATTCTTTTTACTGTTTCTACACATAGTCTAATTACTCACTGGGGACATCTCAAAATTGACTCTTCAGCCATAGAATATTCTCAAACTCCTTTCAATTATCAATTTCTTCCTAAAACCTTAGGTTAAAGGAATATATATCATTTCATGTGAAATATAGTATTCACCAGTAGCTTCATAGATAGCCATTCACCAGTTAGATAGAAATGGCTAAATGACATCAAATCAAGCATGTCAAAAATTATCTTCTAAGTTTCTTAACTTGATCTCATCTCCCCTAGATAAAGGCTGAAGCACTGATTAAATTTCTACCTGCTTTAAAACGTATTTCCAGAGAGCTTTGATTCTTACTGGGTTCCAGGTGATTGTCTTTACTCTTTACCTCTTGTGTTATGTGTTGTTCTAGGACCAGTTCCACCTATTCCTGGCAGCCAAACCACACATCTTTCCGTGGACATACTCTCAAGCAGAGAAGCCCAAATCTGCTCTATTCTTGAGACACCTTCTTCACACAAACATACACACACGCAGAGAGCAATGCATTCAGCTCTGGGACTCCAGCACAAGAAGGACATATTAGAGTGAGTGCAGAGGAGGGACACAAAGATGATCAAGGTGCTGGAGCACCTCTCCTGTGAAGACAGGCTGAGGGAGTTGGGGTTGTTCAGCCTGGAGAAGAGAAGGCTCCAGGAAGACCTTAAAGCGGCCTTCCAGTACCTAAAGGGGACTACAGAAAAGCTGGGGAGGGACTCTTTGTCAGGCGGTGTGGTGATAGGACAAGGGGAAATGGCTTTAAACTAAAAAAGGGTAGATTTAGATTAGACATAAGTAGGAAATTATTTACTGTGGAGGTGATGAGGCCCTGGCACAGGTTGCCCAGAGAAGCTGTGGATGCCCCATCCCTGGAGGTGTTCAAGGTCAGGCTGGATGGGGCTTTGGGCAACCTGGTCTGGTGGGAGGTGCCCCTGCCCATGGCAGGGGGTTTGGAACTGGAGGATCTTTAGGGGCCTTTCCAACCCAAACCATTCTGTGATTCTATGAAAACAGAATTTAAGGAGTTCGTATTGTGTAATAGTTAATAACTTTTTTATTTGTGAATTACTTGCTCATTGAAAGCAGGTATGTCTGTAAAATATCAATTTTCCTAAAAATGTATCCTGTACATGTACAAATATGGAGCCTCTTCTATGTGCATAGTAATTTTGTACTTTCAACCAGATACACAATTTTACATTGGTAACAAGTTTTCATCTAAACATCCTTTCAATCTTTTAGTGTCATCATGAAATAAATTACTGTAGGAAAATAGTCCTTCAATTTTTGGTCGGTGTTGAAACAACTCTTATCTTTCCCTCTGCTGTGTGCTGACATTCTCGGCTGGGCTTTGCAGATCATGTCTTGCAGTGTTCTCAGTCCTAACATTTAATGGAGCCAATTTTCTCACTAGATTAAATAATTTTAAGTAATAACTTTTGATTTATACAGTGTCATTTGAGGAAAACAGTTATCAAGAGGAAAATTTACTTTGCCTGTTTTCTAATTTTAAGAGGCCTAAGCTAAACAGTTTTTATGTCTTTAGTTAATATCTCCAGAAATTATATTAGTTTATTAATGGTTAAACCCTCCTCAATCTTCATTGCTGGGCATATGATATAAATATAATCTATGCAGGAAGAGAGAAGGCGTGCTTTATTGTTGCACAGCAAGAAGTGAAAGCATTCAAGAATGGCTGAGTTACTTGATTAAATTAAAAACAAATTATTATCTCATGATGTGGCAAGGTACTATTTTTCCATAAATTATAGAGGACAAGACAGATTTTTCTAAGCAAATGTGTGTCACCAATTTAACTGCATGGTGAAAACTGGAGTGCAGAGTGTGTGGAGTAGCTGTGAGGGTGCCTGTGAGTTTGGTAATTCTGCAGTAGAAATGCTGGGATGTGAAGGACGGTGCCCTGCGATGTTAGAAGTAAGCAAAGGGCAAGGCAGAAATACTCTACCTTTTGAAAGATGTAGTTCTATCTGGACGATGTGTGGCAATAATGTTGACTCAAAGTATTGCCAATTGCTTCTTCATTGGCCAGGCGTTAAAGAACCAAAATACTTAATTCTGCATTTTGTGTGAGGGAGTCGAATGCCATAAACTAACCTGGCTGCATTAAATTCAATGAAGATATTCAACTTAAAAGCTGTCAGGGGACCAATATTCTTTCATTTTTCCAGTTCTAACGTTCCTCTAATGCACGTTCTTAAAGGATAATAAATGCCAAGTGATTGGTTATGGAGAAGCCTGGAAGAATCTCAAGCATGTACCTTTGGGTCTGGATACCTGTCTTGCTTTCACACAGTCAGACAAAGCCGGTGTTTCACATCTGGCTGATTGAGAAGGGCTGAGTAATTCCAAATCCTCATGAAAGAGAGCATGACCCCATATTGAGAACAGCAAAAAGATGGTCAAGGAGCCCACAAGTGGAAATTTGCTAAAGGCTGTAATAAACCTCACTTTGCACTGTTACAGTGCTCAACTCTCGTACAGTTGTAGAGCTTAAATTGGGTCAGCAGGGCAACCCACATGGATGTGAAGGTAACACCTGGTTGCTCGATGGCGTGAACACTAAATTTAAACCTCAGCAGCTTTTCATTTATTGATCACTGTTCAATAAAAGGAAGAGCCAGACTTAAGCCACAAGCCTGCTGGGTACATGTTGGGACTTGTCATACTAAACAACAGAAAGTGAGGGGAGGATATAGCCATGAGATGTGATGGATGCTTGGCTTCCTAAGTGAATCAGAGTGAATTAAATCACATCACAGATATTTAACATCACTACATAACCTTTGTAAATGAAATCAATAGTAGAACTTGTGCAGAATAAGAAAAACAAGAAGTGGCCATTTAAATTAAATGGTCAGAAGGCTATCTAAGCTAAACTGGTATATATTCTGGGTTTAACAGATTGAGAAAATATTATGTACTACAGAGTAAAACCTTCAAATTACATAAATTATTTTTATGTTAAACTAAAATGACAATTGGAGGATCAGTCCCTTAGCTAGACATGGAAACATTAAAAAAAAAAAAAAAAAAAAAAAGAACTGGTTCCTTATGCTTTATCCTAACCCTAAAGAAGCAAATTTATTAATGTCAGTAAATATCACAGACTCTCTAGCCCTTCATTTTGATAAACCCTGGCTAAAATATTCTTTTGTCAACTTCTTTTGTTACTGGTTCACCTCTAGAGGTGTCTGTCATTGATCAGAGTCCCCAGTTCTATGGTAAGAATTTGACAGAATAAAAAGGGTTCACAAAAACTCTGTCAGACAAAAGGATTCAGTTAATCTCCCACATCACAGAAGATAAATGTTAAGGTTATAGTTTGATGTAGAAGTAAATACAGATACATGCAAGGAAGACATTCTTTTTTAATCGCAACTCCTGGAGCCTGCTAGAGCTGGTAATCACTCTGCCCTGAAATTAATCTCCAGATATGCTGGCTTTGAAAATCCAGCCATAAAGCATCTTTATAGAGATACTGTAGTGTGGTTTTCTCGTGAGTTCTTCTGCCATCTTGTCATTGCCCTAAGCCAAAAAATAACAGCTACAATTTCACTTTGAGAGGCTACTGTACTCACAGAGAAAGATAAAAAACATGAAGATAAAAAAAAATGCATAGTGTGGTGCTATCAATAGTGTTAAATTTGCCATAAAAGTAAACAAAGATTATAACTGGTCATGGAAAAATCATAGAAGCATAGACTGGCTGAGGTAGGAAGGTACCTCTGGAGGACATCTTGTCCAACACCTGCTCAAGCAGGGGCACAAAGCAGACTGCCCAGGACCAAGTCCAGGCAGCTCTTGAAGATCTCCAAGGAGGAGACTCCCCAGCCTCTCTGGGCAACTTTTGCCAGGGCTCCCTCACCTACACAGTAACAAAGCACTTTTTCAGATAATGAGGGTAATAGAGGTATCCCCAGGGTGGGGGAGCCAGGGGGCAGGAGGGATGAAGGAAGCAAAGAAAAAAAAAGGTGAAGGCCTGGCAATAACACCAATTCCATGATTGCATTTTGGATGATGGCAAGAACCTCCAAAGCAGAGGCAAGCTTGGTTAGCTTTTCTTTGTATTAGCCTGTTACTCCTATTTTTTCTTCATCACTGACTCACTATAAATCTCATGTTAATCCAGATCTGCTAGATTTCTGCAACATTTTCAATAAATAGCCCACCAAAAAGCTGCTAACATCAGCATGCAAATCTGAATAGATTAGATATAAAATCTGCCAGAGAGAGTATGTAAACTCAAGATTCCTAACAGAATATTAATTGATATATGAATAGGAGATTTCATAGAAGATATTGGACTTCACCAGAAAAAACATGGACGAGGATGAATAATTTTAATATAAACATATTCTTAAATGTTATATATTTTTATAAATTATATTTATTTTACAAAGCTACCTCTATCGTATATAACTTTATATATCATTTTATCTATGTAACTATATAGGTATCTATATAACTATACTGATCAAAATATATTTGTATTTATATAATTTACATAAATACATGTATAACTTTCATAAAAACATGAAAAAACAAATTTTTACCTGGATTTAAGGGATGTTACTAATACTGTGGCTCTACCTAGTGATGTACAAGTTGTATCACTTCTATCTGAGATGGGAGAAAATTACCCTCCTACTAGTTCAGAATATATGATGAGTACACACCAATTAAAAGCCTCAAAATTTACTAGCAAAATAGGAAACATTTAAGGTCCAAAAATATATAACAAGTCTATCTTATCTGACTTCATATTTCTGTTTTTATATTCATACTTTTTTTGTTATCAGTAAACAGTTTCTTTTCCTCTAGTCTTTAACCTTAGATTTTCTTGTACAATGATTGTATCATTAATTATGCTTTATGATTTTTTTTTAGCATGTTTGCTTTTAGAGCTCACTACTCTTTCTCTCATCTTTCAAACTCCAGTATTCAGTTCTGGTTTTTAAGTAATGAAAAATAATCACCAATGTATTTGTACAAAGGTTCCCCATCACAACGGCTGGAAGATAAGAAGCATGATGAGACGCTGATGCTTTTAATATGACAGTTACCTAAGTCACCCATATCCTGGAAAATGAAGTGCTGTGATTTCTGGGGTAACATACATGATGCTGTTTACAAAACACGTTCATTGCCATGTGTCTAGATACATGCACACTTTTACAAGCATTTGGGGAAAATGTACAGGACCAAAACAACCATATCTGATCCAAAAGGAAATAGGAATTGGAACTGCAGCTTATTGCTTTGGGACTCACTATGAAATCAAAGCAAAACCAGCTCTTGTGTACGCAAATGATAAATACAAAATCAAAATAGAAAAGAATACTGGGATATTTAGCTGCCTCTCTTAGACCGATACATTTAACATGTTCTCTGTTACTAATGCAGGACTTCGCTCATCAGAAAATGTTTCTATCTCTGGTATAAAACTCAGTAAATGTTCCAAAGCGTTAGCAGTAGTTCAGAAGGGATATGGAGAATGTTCTATTTCACCAGAACATTAAAAAGCTTTCAAACAGTACTGAATGCAATTACCCAAATAAGAAACAGGTCATAGCACTAGAACTGTTGTTCTGACCCATGCAAAAGCAGTGGGGGGGAAGTTTAAAGGGTGATTGATAATAAAGATGTGACATATGACTCACTAGATATGTGCATTGTACAGAGCCTGACAGAAGAATCAAAAGTAATGTTTAAGGAGAAAATTTAAAATGTAAATTAAAGTTGAAGATATTTTATATGTATTTATTGCTCTTGGGCCCTGCACAATCAAGAATGCAAGAAATATGAGGACAGGGAGCAAGCAATAGAGACATAGTTTAGTCTATTGTAATAATAAAGAAGTGTAGTAAAGAAAGAGAGCAGACTTGAAGTTTTTCTTTGTTTTCTTTTCAGCCTACTGGTAGGTCAGCAGAGACCATGGTCTGAGTTTTAAATTTGTGAAAGTTTGTAGCAATTCTGAAGTGACAATAGCTTTTTTTTTTTTTTTTTTTTTTTCCCTTAGGACAACCTTATTTTAAAGAGAAGAAATTAATCTGACTAGAAACTGGTCACATGTAGTTCACATAGAAGATGATTGTCTTAAAAATATATGTGAACAAAACTGCCGAAACCTTTGTTGAAGGCCTTAGTTTTCTTTTCAATTTAAATTTCATTGTGTAAAGCCTTTGTTGCACCTCACCCACTTGGAGACGTGGGAAAGCTGCTTTCCAGTTATGGAAATGTAACACAAAGATCACGATTTGAAGAAACACATGTACTGTAACGTAAATCATTATTCTACCTTTTTGAGTGATTTTCTGGGTGGGTTACTCTTAAAGGTTATTGCAAGTTTATTCATCAAGGGAAAATGGAGAGAAAATTAAAGAAAAAAAAAAAAGAAAGAAAGAAGTGGTCTGCCCAAACTGGTAGCAGATCCAAAATATTCTACCAGAGCATGCTGGGAGTTAAATATGTGGACTGAGCTCCAGGAAACTCCCACAAGTTGCAGAATTGGAAGTATTCATTAAGACCCATTTGCTGAAATAACAAGTAGAACTGTATTCTCATTGTCTCCCTTTTTGCCAATGTCCTGAAGAAACTGGAAAATTTTCTAAATGCTTTTGCTGTCTCCATATGGAAGGGTGAATGTCCCATCAGAACTTGTGTACAATTTCTTTTCAGCTGGGCTGGAATAAAGATGTGATGAAAAAAACAGGAAAATGCAGTGATTAATTAAAACCAAACCCAGGACTACCTTATAAATAACATAACATAACATAACATAACATATAACATAACATAACATAACATAACATTTTAAAAATCTGAATGATGTTGTCTTCATGGGAGATATTATAAGGATGCCCTGCCTTAAGGGCTTGTGTTTTGCTGAATCTTTCTTTTGAGGATGGATGAAAAACAAAGGAGCAGATTCTCACATAGATACACAAACCATCCAGCCAGAATCAGATTAAAATATGTATATGAAGTGGTCCTCAAAGTGACAGGAAAATATGGGACAGATTCTGAAAGAAACCTGACCTTGTGAGATGCAGCTTTGCATGGATGGAAGAAGCCCATAAAACAAGCCTGAGGCTGTCTATCTGGGAAGGAGTTCTGTGGAAAAGGACCCAGGGTTCTGCGGAATGACAAATTAAATAGGAGCCTGAAATGTACCCTTGAAGCAATGAAGGCCAACACCATCTTGGGCTGTATTAGAGTGCAGCCAGCATGTCAAAGAAAGTGATCCTTCCCCTTGCCCTCATGAGACACATCTGGAGTGTCGTGTCTAGTTATGGGCACACAAGTGAGACATCGACATGCTGGAGTAAGTCCAGTGGAGGACACCAAACTGGACAGGGGGATGGAGTACAGGGCATACAAGAAGAGACTGAGGTAGTTTTTTTGTTTTGTTTTTCAACCTGGAATACAGAAACCAAAGTGAAAACCTTATTGCTGCCTACAATTACCTGATCAGAGGACACCAAGAAGACAGAGACAGACTTCTTGCAGGTACACAGCAGTAGGAAGAGAGGCTATGGACACAAACTAGAACATGAGAAATATAAGTTAGTCTTATTTTTTAGATATGAGGATGGTTAAATTCCGCAACAGTTTGCTCACAGAAGCTCTAGGAACTCTGTCCTTGGAGGTGTTCAAAACTCAGCTTGACAAGTTGAGAGGACTAGGCCAGATGACCTCCAGAGGTGCCTTCCAACCCAAATTATTCAGTGATGCTGGGGTTTTGTGGCTGACCTAGCACATAATAGGTGGGGATGGCTACACATGAATGGAGATAAATGAAAGCTAGGATTTCTTTAAAGAAATCTATACAATTATATATAGCATATTTAGAGAATTGATGTATATGAACATATAATACATATACTTAGGCTACATATGCGGACATACATTCTAGGATAGGTAGAATTGTAATACCTTACAAAAGCAATTGCCACAGTATCACTTTAATGGAGAATTTTTTGGTCTTCTCTGTAATACAGTTCTATAACAGATAGATTGTTATTTCAGATGAAGGGCTTCTGTGTTGAGTCCAAACATTGAGAGCATAACATTCAAGTTACTGATTGGGCTGTGGTGAAAGGTTAATCAGCTGATCAGCCATGATCCATCTAATCTGTGGGGTTCAGAATAATCTTGCAGGTTCTTTTGTCTGCTCCAGAGACATCTTGAGTTCATGTCAGGCAGAGACCATGTACCCTTTTTTCTATGTGAAAAAAATGGGAATGTGGGCAGAGAGAGAGCCACAGTATGATTCAGAAACTGGGAGTGGGAGACATACTACAGCATGCATCCACCCTGCAGTTTCAATACATGAGTACAAGTGCCAAAATTGCCAGGTCTAAGTCACCATAATAGACATGTGACTGAAGCCAGGCCTGGACTTCCTGGTGGCATTGGCCCTATGAGAAATTGTGGGAAGATGTAAAATAACCCCAGAAACTTTATTTCACTTCAAAGTTTTGTTAGGGTGCTTATGGTAGGTTTAATAATAGGGCTGATTTCTAAGGTAGAAATCTATTCCTTATATTTTCATAGAATCAGACAATATCCCAAGTTGGAAGGGTCCCATAAGGATCATCGAGTCCAACTCCTGGCACCACACAGGTCTACCCAAAAATTCATACCATGTGAATAAGTGCACAGTCCAAATGCCTCTTGAACTCTGACAGGCTTGGTGCTGTGACTACGTCCCTGGGGAGACCGTTTCAGTGCGCGACAACCCTGTTGGTGAAGAACCTCTTCCTGATGTCCAGCCTGAACCTCCCCTGCCACAGCTTGACACCATTTCCGCGGGTCCTATCACTGGTCACTAAAGAGAAGAGATCGGCGCCTGCCCCTCCACTCCCCCTCATGAGGAACCTGTAGACCACGATGAGGTCCCCCCTCAGCCTCCTCTTTTCCAGGCTGAACAGGCCCAGTGACCTCAGCCACTCCTCATATGTCTTCCCCTCTAGGCCCTTCACCATCTTTGTCGCCCTCCTGTGGACACTCTCCAACAGTTTAATGTCCTTTTTGTACTGTGGTGCCCAGAACTGCACACAGTACTTGAGGAGAGGCCACACCAGCAGAGAGTAGAGTGGGACAATCACTTCCCTGGACCGACTAACAATGTCGTTCGTGATGCACCCTAGGTACAGTAGGCCCTCCTGGCTGCCAGGGCGTACTGCTGGCTCATATTCAACTTGCTATCAACCGCAACCTGCAGATCCTTCTCTGCGGGGCTATTCTCCAGCGTCTCGTCCCCGAGTCTGTACGGATAGCCAGGGTTGCCCCTTCCCAGGTGCAGGACTCAGCACTTGCTCTTGTTAAACTTCATGCAGTTGGTGATTGCCCAGCTCTCTAATCTGTCCAGATCTCCCTGCAAGGCCTTTCCACCCTCCACAGAGTCAACAAAGTTTTTTTCACATTAACATCTGCTGGTCTGGCCTTATTTTTTTCTCATCCTGTCTGTCCTGGAGTACTCTAGTGGCACCTTTACTGAATCTATACTCACTGATTCGGACCTGGCTCTCTCTCCAAAATGTGCCACAACATTTATGTACATTTGTAGATGCTGACTTATTATTTCCTTTTGTGTGTTTGAAGCTAGCCGTCAGCCAGAGGAGTTTTTATCTGTTCCTTTGATTCTCTCATCACTGAAAAAAAAATAGGAAATACTGAGTGCTTCTTTTTATTTTAAAAACATCTCCGGGTTTAAATAAATAAATAAATAAATAAAAATAGAAATACATTTTCAACAACACATGTTGCATACAATTTGGTAGACAAAACAGCATTCTATCCAGAAATAAAAAATGAAATGAGAGTAGAGGTATATCTAAGGGAGAAACACGAGGGACAGGAAAGATAGACCTCAAGATGTCAAAAAGAAACAGATCTATCAATGCATAACCAGAAAGATCCTGTTTTTTTCTGACTTCACAGTGAATGGTGCTCAATTAAATTCTGCTGGCTGCATCTGGCTATTCTGGTGAAACCAAATGGCCTGGTTTCAGTCTGCATTGTTCAAAATCTATGAGCCATCCACATGTTGAAGATTCTTATACAGAGAGAATTAGACCTAATGATAAAATTATGGAGCTGTTTTTTTCCTGCCTTGTTGAATGATAAAAGGGTCACCAATTTACAATGTGACACAGACTGGGAGGAAAGTTCACAGCTCTTCCCTTTCCCAGAATAGAAGAGTGCTGGGAAAGTAAGAACTTGAAATTTGCTAGTTAAATTCTTGGGAAGATTTGAGACACCAAATTATTACAATTCTGATTGATGAGTCTGTGAGTTCATTAAATTATTTTTATATATAAATCATCCCCAGTGTTCTTCCTTATATTGGTATTTAATTATTGTTTCATTTTTTGAAAAGTTACACAAGTGATTCTAAGAATGATCCACTATAAAGCTCGCCTAAATATTAGTTTGAAATGTTACATGGAGAAGTAAATGATTGGGCAAAAGACTGAACAGTATTACCAGATAATAAGAGTTTTTCAGAAATAGGTTCTCTGTCATTTTTAATGATTCTTGCCTTTTTCATTTAATTTTAACTAGTTCTCAAAGTGAAAAAATACTGTATATATCTTTTCCCTTTTAATGTTTATATTAAAGAGCTTATTGTGGCTTAAGAGGCAGTTTAGTTCTGTTTTCCTTTCTTTTGCCAAAGGGAATAGCTGGGATTTTTTTCTTCTTTTGCTTCTTCTTCATACAGATGACCTGTTTTTGCTGTTGCAAACTTCTCTAAGTCAAAATGTATGTTAGAGAACAGCGTTTCTTTCTGCTTGCAAGAGTGTATGACAGAAAACATCAGAAAAAAAAAAATTTCACCAACTGAGGTTGGGCTGCACATATATAAAGATTAGTAAACATATCACTGAACAGGCTATGTTTTCCCCTTTATAAGATCTTGAGTTATCTGTAAGGTCTAAAAATGGTTAAAGTAAAGATAAAAAGAGTATTAAGTTTCATGCAAACTGCTTCATTTCAGTCATGGCCATAGGACATTTCAGTTCTCAGAACTACTGCCTGTGCCTCAGCTCCTGTGTAAGGTCTCTGAGGGCTAGAGATTTGCACAAAATAGACCTCAAAGTAAAGAGCTAATTTATTTGTCTACACTTCCCCTGGGAGCAAGATTCTGTAATGTGTAATATCAGCTGGTGCACATCATCTTCCTGAATTCCTTGCTTCATCTCATGGACCATAGGACCTTCCAAAGCTTAGAGATTAAATGCTTTTGCAGTCTGCTATTTCCTTCATTCTGTTAGCCACATGAAAAATAACCTGATTAGAACTGCAGGCAAAAAATAAATAAAACAAACTAAATTATGCTCACAGTAGAAGCTGTGGAAGTCATCTGTTGACTAATCATAGCCATTTCTGTGGTTTGTCTGTTTGCGTAATTATGAGAATATGTAGGTGTTTTCAACACAGAAGATAAAAATGAGCCTGTCTGGTTTTCCAGTTTTGAATTTGAGAAAAGTAGGTTGGGAGTCATTAAAAGTTATTGTGTTTTTTTTTCCATATGTACATCTGACCAAAATGATGGTCTACTGTTTTCAGCAACTTTTCCATAAATCCCATCTGACTCATCTTCTCATCTGATAAATGGGACAATCCTGGTCAGCAGGTCTCTTGTTACAGGGGCTCAAATCTTCAAAAGACTGATATGTGGCAAAACTGATCAATTATATCTGTTCTTGCCCTTATCTCTTGTTAGTCATAAAAGTAAAATTTGAGTATGTCAAAGATACACTCTTTACAATCTAAATATTATGTCCCTGCCTAGTTATTTATTTTTCTTCATAGCCTAGTTATTTATTTTTCTTTACATTGATTTAGGTTTGATATTTAAGGTTGATCTTACATTTTTACTTTCTGAATTGTAAAATATATAACTGTCATTTGCAGACTGGACAGTGTGCTATGAGCTTCAGCTAAAATGCTGTGTAGCCACCCATCGGATCTTCTGTGGGTAGGACACTGGTTTAGCTTGTTATCCATAGGTAAGAGCAGGGGAAGAATACCGAGTGAGTGCAGTTTGGTTCTGCAGGAGTATTGCCAGGTACGTCAGCATGAAGCCCAAGCTCATGAACCCGCCCAGGACTTACCCAGCCCCTCACAGGAATTACAGTTTTGGTAACTGAGTATAAAAGATATCAGAGCTGATGGAGGGGGACTTGGGGTTTCAGCACAGTTAGGCGTCCCTCTCACCTGTGTGGGAATAGTAGCAATAACTGGAAAAGTTCTCGCCTGTCTGCTCCTGTGTTTCAGTGCCCCAGACCCTTGCCAAGCAAGGTGTGAGCCCACACATCTCTTAGTACTGTAAGAAACCAGGCTTCATTAGTTATCTGAGTGTAAACAGCACGCCATCATGGTGTTAAGATCTAGCATACTCAGCAGTAGCTAGTCACCAACCCTGGCTGTCTTGGCAGCCTTTGCTCTCTTATCTTCAGTATAACTGGCAACAAGCTGGTAGATTGTGCTAGTTTGGATACACCTACACAAGTTGTAGTCATACTACACACAGGAAGGACACATACACAACGTAGGGCTAGATGCCCTCATTGATTTTTACCAACCAGAAAAGCAATATATCCTTGTCTTATTCACATATAAGGGGAAATAAATGTCTAGGTATGGTTAAGTTTACTGTTTGGAGAGCTTGGCAGGCTATGTTTTGTGATTTTGGAGACTGGCATTTTCAGGGGTACCATTATTCATCAAAATGTGTGAGGAGCAGCTCTTATTTTTCAGGTTAAAAGATATGGCATGTTTTCAGCTGCTGTATTAAAGAGTGTTTTCATTTTTTCTGGGTGGCAACTTAGTATGCCAGACTCTTCGGATCTGATAACATTAACTGAGAGATTGAATAAGACAGCTAGGTAGGAAATGAAGTTATAAATATTTGCAAGGTACATATTTGCAAGTAAGAGCAATGTTGACTGCTTTGGAAGTGGGGTAGGCAATACACATACAATGAAGTATTCTGTTTTCTTAATGGAGCGTTGCACAGGTAGAAATCAAATCACCCATCCCCACTTCACTATCTTTGCACACATCAGTCCAGGTCACTTATATTTTCACTCCATTTTGAGAAACAGAATGAAACAAAACAATATGATTGCTGTTAACCTGGTCATGCCTTCTTCTTTGTGCATGCTGGCACATCAGTATCACTCTGATACTCAGCTCAAGCCAATTTGAACAAAATATTTAGTTGCATCACAATATATTTCTCATTTAAATAGGGGGGGGGGGAGGTGTTTTTATTAACTGAAAGAGTCCCCAAAAGCATATTAAAAGCCCAAACACCTACAAACATATTAAGTCCACATACAGACTCCTTCATCACATCCTGCCATGCAACATCCCCATTTTGTGAACATTTTCATATCAGAGCACCTCCATGATTCCCACTTTACCTTTCTATTTACTTATTTATTTATTTATTTACAAGTTGTCCTCCTATTTTGATTTAAGCTGTTGGATTGACTTGCACTTGCTTTCTTTCCTAGTGCTGGCCAGAGCAGGGGGTCTGATCCTAAGAGCGATCAAACTGTCTCTGCTTGCAAGAGGCTAGGGCAAGTTTTAGGCAGATTTGCCTTCAGTTTCCTCTTCAAAATTTAGAAGGGCTTCATCATACTACTTACTTTCTTACCTCACACAGTTCATTTGCTGAATATTTGAATATTGTATTCCGATGATAAAGTCCTATGCCACTCTCATGGACAAAAAAACTTTATTGTTTATTATTATTATTATTATTTATTTTTATTACCACTCATTCCTTATTTCGCTGTTCTGTCTTCCTGTAACCTCAGAAAAAGGTTTTCCCTCGTCATTAACTGTTCCAGTAGAATATTGTTCCCATGAAGAACAGTAGCAATTAGCAGTGTTATATCCTAACTTTCATAAAAAGAGATTACAAGTACTTTGGAAAATGTGAAAAGGGGACTGAATTTTGTAGGAAGGAAAATAGGGAAAAGAGTGATTTGCAAGTTTTCTTCTTCTCTATCAGCACAGAGAAACTCCAGTGAAGATGATTTGGAGTGACGGTTATCATGAACTCTGGCACAGAAAATATTAATAGCACACAAATCACCACCAAGGGCTGCTGCCTATGGTCGTACTTGCTGGAGACAGAAAGCTTCAGCTGTAGACAACATTTTGTGGTTGCTATGTTTTTTGCCCCTGGTACATTCTTCTGAGAGTTTTTTTTTTTCTTTCCTTCTTTCTCTTTTACCTGGTGTTCAGACTGGTGCATTTCCCACCTTTGAAGCAACAATTAGCAGCTAGTCCTAGTTGCCTTTAGATTTCCTGCAATTTTGCAGACACCAAAAGTGATTTCCAACAGGTATTCTGAGTATGAAATGATAAGGGAAGTATGTGGGAAGAGAAAAGGGTTTGAGGAGGTGGATCATAAACTTGTCTGGGCTCCAGATTCTCTTAGGACAAGGAAGCTTCTTTTTTTCCTATTCTGACAGAGGAGGGAGGGTATGACAAAAGTTAGGGAATGAGACAAAAACTGAGAGGTTTATGTTGCCTAATAACATAAGACATGTTGCTGTTTGCCTCTTTTACGTACCTTTTCCTTCTTAGGAAAATGGCCCTTGGCCTATGCCTTTTTGGGGTTGTGTCTGCATATGAACATGAGGATTATACCCACCGCTCATACTTCACTATCTTCTCTACTACGTAACTGTGATCAGATATTATCCCAAATAGCATTGTAAAATGAACACATGGTTCTTCTGTGCTGAGTGGATGACGGAGCATGGGCACAGGTTGCCCAGAGAGGCTGTGGAGTCTCCTTCTTGGAGATCTTCAAAAGCCACCTGGACATGGTCCTGGGCAGCCTGCTCTGGGTGTCCCTGCATGAGCAGGGGTTGGACCAGATGGACCCAGATGTCCCTTCCCACCTCAGCTGTTCTGTGATTCTGATGCTATGATTCTGTGAAGTATGGCTCATGACACCTGCCATGGCTGGAGGAAAAGTGGACAACTGTCACCACATACACAATGCATACAAAATTATTTTATTTTTTTTTTACAAAACCAAATGTTATTCCAGGTGGTCTTTCCTGCCTTTTTACATTCTTCTTGTCCACAGGTTGTGTGTCTTGCAACACAATTAGTATAAAGCATTTGTTTACATTTGGTACTATCCAGATCATATCTTCTGCCTAGCTGATACTGTCATTCTTCAGAGAATGGGGAAATTCCAAAACAACACCCAGAGTAAAGATAAAATCTGAACTCTGCTCTGAAACTGTCCCCATGGCTCTCTGCTGTCTTCTTAGAAGCCTGAAAATGCCATTTGGTCTCTGTCGTTTATGTACTTTTCCATTTGGCAGAAGAATGATGTGAAGCACTGGCCAAGCTGGCTTTGTTTCATTTGAGTGCTTGTTTATGCACTAACAACACTGATCATGTCAGCATGGCTTTAAGAATAGTGTTTGCTAACTCGTTCTGGCTTTGAAACAACAGATCATAAAACACTAGTGTTTCATAAACTTGTATTTCCTCATTCAGCAATAGAGTGGGTATAGTGCTAACATTTTAAAAACAGGACACTCCTCACTAAACTACAGTGTTGAGGAAAATCTGATGAATTCTCAAAAATAGACTGGGGATCTATTTTAATATTTAAATGTATGATTAACTCATGTATTGACTATTTTTGTGAGCTAAGGATAGTTACATCACTTTTGTTCGCTCTTTCCAGAACGCAAAAAATACCAGCCCAGGGAGGACTACCGTTAGGAGAAATATATATTTATAAATTTTAAGAGTTTGGAGTGAAAGGTGTTATTGAATTGTAAGATATTATTAGCATTTAATTACTATCTGTAAAAATGTCAAGATATAACTTTACTCCTCGACTGATTGTCTTCTTGTTTATGTTTTCACAGGACAACATTTACATACCTACTTTCATTACTTTAACCTTTACTGTTTATTACCTATATAACAACAGTGCAATAGGACAGTCTTCAGCCAGCTAGGTAGGGAAAAACTCTTTAAATTTAAGCAAACAGAGTGACACTGAAATCAGTGATCTATTTTTTTTCCATTATTGAACTAAATCAGGACCTTAGGAAGAATTCATAGTACATTTTTTTTTCCTGTTGTTTTAAATTTTTGAGTGATCCACATTTATGCTGTTATTTCATTTGTTTTGCCTTACGGTAAGTGTAATATGAAAATGAAAAGAGGACATTCCTTTATATTTTGATCAATTTAAAATAGTCTGTTGTTTAAGTGTTACCATCCTATTTAGACTGGACTTTTTGAGGTAGAGCTTGATTAACAGAGACTGTAAGAAATTTTAGATCAGCAAGTATTCTCTGCATGAATTCTTAATGGCTAATATGCATTTGTGCAAGCAAGGATAGGATGAGCTAACAGAAGATCATCATAAAATATCATGATAACTTTACTCTCTTGTATTTATCCAACAAAACTATAACAGCTCTAACAAACCATCCCTGGACAGTAATTTTATGGATGCATTCACCTTAACTGAACAGTCATTGCTCTCTGAATGTTATTTTTTTCATACTTCTGAGAAAACGTGTTAGAATTTGAATTTTGTCACCCTCTATATAAGTAAGGGTAATCAGAATTTGTTCTTTTCCACTAGTCAAGTCTTTGAGCACTATTGCCAATTGGTATTTTAACAAATCAAAAAGAAGTGGCAGCCTGAACTTCTGTATAGTGCTGGGAATGACAGTGTACAAAATCTTCACACAAGAGTATAAAGCAAGCATTAGCCTGACACACAGCTCCTGCTCCAGAACGTTACCAGAAGCAGTCATTAAAACATCTCTGAAGTGCTTTGGATGGACATGGTGATGGTACCTGTGAGTTATGTGAACCATGGTCTGAAAGCATTTGGTGGGGTCCTAGTCTTATAAGAAGGGACCTGCTGGTGGGGACAAGCCTAGTGCAGAGGGGGAGATGCAATGTGTGGCTTTCTGCTGCTGTTTAAGTGAGGCTTAGGGATTGCAGGGATCTAGGAGGCTGCTGATAGTGTACTGGCAGATAGTTCAGCGGTTCATGTGGCAGGACACGTTTGCTGTTTGTGCTTACAATTTGTGCAGCAGAGTCATGGCACTGCTTCTACATTCTCTTGGTCTTCTGTGAACAACTTGGAGAACTTCTTGGACCTCTTTGAGGAACTTCAGGGTGTTCAGGGAGGCTACTGAGATGGTGGGGGGTTGTAGGCCTTGTGAGGAGTCACTGGGGGAGCCGGGCTTGGTCAGCCTGGAGCAGAGGCAGCTTTTGGGGGTGACTTAACAGCAGACTGAAAATAACAGAGGTTTCCAAGACAGAGATACGCTCTTATGTGGTAGGAGAACAAGGGACTATGTTCTTATTTCAAACAGGAGGGGTACTGATTGGATATAAAGAAAACCTTTTACAGTGAGAGTAGAGTTACGCACTGGAAGAGGTTGCTCGAAGATGTTTTGCAGTCCGCATCCTTGGAGGTTTTCAAGGCCTACCTAGAAAAAGCCCTGAGCAACCTGTTTTGCAGCTTGTTATAGCAACCAGCTTTGAGCAGGAAGTTGGACTACAGACCTTCTAAGGCACTTTCCAACTTGAATTAGCCTGTGGTCCTAAAAACACATCTCTTCCAAAATCTCACCAATGCTGCTAAAATTTTTCATGTGTGCAAGGGCATACTCATATTCCAAATGAGACAGTACCACATCTAGTGTCTTCCAGGCCTAGGATTAGGAAATAAAACACAGAATATGGCTTTTTTTTTTTGAAGATGAAAGTGACAGTTGGGTTCACAAGGATGAAGCCAACACAAGATTTATTTTCAGTTTAGAGCATGACAATTTCAGATGTACAAGTGCTCAAGCAGCATAATAGATAGAACAGAAGTCTATATTAAAGTAGGTTGAAGAGACAGACCACAGTTTAACTTGCTCAGACCATAGTCTGTTCTCCAAACTGAAGCAGTACATTTGCAAACACAACCCTGAATAGTTTGGAAAGAATTTCTATTTTCCTCTCAAACATCTGGAGCTATTGTTGCACACAGGATTCTGGACTAGATGAACAAGTAATCTGATCTGAGGCCATTACTATGTTCTTGAGACACTGGGCAAGGTCTCAGGGACCCAGTGCAATATGCTTGAGTAAATATAAATGATGTTGCTAGATTGTGCCATCCTCTTATCATCTCAGCATACTTAGATCAATGACTACAGTTGTTGTGAATAGTAAACAACAAAGAATGTTGTTAAAATGTATGAACGTGCTTCATGATCACATAAACTGCACTAGTTGGATTTGCTTTCAGTGTGAGCTAGTGTAATCTACTGGCTTCTTGAAGTGAGGAAAGTTTACATTCATGACTTAGCCTTGGGTTTCCAATAACAGGTCCTGTGCCTTGTCCAACTCTCTCTAAATCTGGCCACATTTCTAACTTCCTTACATCCTCCATATGAGCTCTCTCACCTGTGTACTTGGTGAACGCGCCTTTTTTTCTAGGTCACTTCTCAGTGAAAAAAAAAAAAAAAAAGAAAAAAAAAAGGCTTTTTCCACGATACCTTTACCTTTACACAAACTATGAAACAGTAATATATTTGGAAGAAACTACATTCATTGTTTGAATATTGTGCCTTTGATCTGTAGACCTCGTGCATTAGTAGTCTTCTGGGAACTTAAACCCGCTAACACATCTACAGTATTTAGTAAATAATTCAAGTGGAAAGCTCCTAATTAATTATTTTACTCAATGAAATATCAACCTTGAATTGCAATCAATTTGGTATTTGTTAAGAAAAAATACACCACAGATTAGTAATTTTCTGACATCAGATGATATTATTTTACTGCAGTCTTTAAATGTCATACTTCAGCTATGGCCTTGTGTTTATTTAAGCATATATGTGAAGGACTGCACATTATGTGCTTATTGAATGATTAAGATAGGAACTCTTCAGTGTGTAGGCACCTTTAAGTTTTATGCTGAATTCCGATTAGAAAGAATATTTACATTACTTGTGAAGTTACTCCAACTCACTTGTTACATAAAAACTATCTTGAAATAGTGTAAACGACATAAAACACTGAACAAACTAATGTCTGTTTGTTTTCTCATTTATAGTATTAAAGGAGCTGATGTCAAGCCAGCCTTAGATCTCAGGCAAATCTTTTTGTTTTTAACATGTTTTCTATAAACAGAATTACTGTTAGTGACAAAATTAGTTTGTTTGTTTTTTTTTCAGTCATAAAAATGAGTAAATTATCTTCATCAAGCATGATTCAAATGCAAATTTCCTCATACTATGTAATCTGCTGGCACACTATCTTGTACCAAAGAATCCAGCTCGTCTAACCTTGATTTAATTGTGCTCTGTGCATAAGCAATGACCTCACTTGGGTCATGAATTGCTGAATCAATGGAGCAAAAAGTACCATGTCTGACCTTGCCATTAATGGCAAAGCCTTAAAGAGTGCAGCATTACGTTCTTTTATTTAATATGTGTATTTTTCTGAGAGGCAGTTTTCATCTGTGGAAAATAAAAATATATATACAAGTGACATTCTAGGTTCTTTTCTCTCCCTCTCCTTCAACTGACAGGCAGTTTTTAAAAAATATTTCGTAAATTAAAAGCTATGATTTATAATTTTAGCAAATTTTCTTGGAGTTTTACAGCTTGGGTTGCAAAACTTTATTTGGTAAGAGTTGTATTAAAACCAGAAGATAACAGTCATATGGCATATCTAAAATTGTAGTTATAATTTTCAGTCTGTTCAGCAGTTTTACTGGAGTGGGATTATATAAATATTTAATGGGACTATAAAACCCAGGCAGCTGACAATGAGACAGCTGGGAATACTGCTGCTTCTGTTTGTCTCTTCAGAAATACAGCTATACTGTAACATATAACATACCTTACTTACACATTAATAGTTTCTTAATAAACGCATTCAGATAAAAATTATCTCTCTTACCTTTCATTTGATCATTACTGATAAGTGATGCTTATAATCTTAAATTTCAGATGTTGAACACTGCAAGGCAGTGACTCACTGCAGACTTACATTATACCAAAGACAAAGGAGCTGGAACTGAACTAAAAATTTGAATAAAAGTACTAACTAGTAATTAAAAGAAGACAGTATGTTTATCTACTTAAGAATTCTAAAATATGAGAGTTTGATACCTACATTTTAAAGGATGATGCAGTATTTAACTGCTAATAGAGTTTTATGTAGTGGAAATAAATTATTTTTGTTGGGGAATTCATGTAATTTTTTAATTAACTTAGTTCCAGTCTAGAGCAAAAACTATCGGATATATAAAGTGCAAATAAATGAAATAACTGAAATGTTCAAGAAAAACTAGGTAATAATTTTAGCTTCATGAAAACGGAGAAATTTGACAAAAAATGAAATTGTATCATATTTCTACTTGTATCATAATTTCACATTATAACTAAAATAAAGCTTTTAAGTAAAACTTTAAATATTAAACTTGTTAAAGTAAAACTTAACATATTTAAAAATAATTTTAAACCTGAGCAATGTCTTTCTCTTTCAAAAATGTTGGTTTTGATTTCAGCCAAATTTTTAATATAAATTAAAAATTAGCACAATTGAATGGAATTAAACTTTCTAAAGGAATGTTTTTCCATTGCAATTTCTCCCATCAACTTTAAGCCTGATCTGATTCAGAGGGTCCTGAAACTTCAACTGTTATTTCACTACTTAGAAAAAAATCTAAAATTAGTTGTCAAATCAGAACATTTCTTCCCATCCTTGAGATTTGGGAAACCTGATCTGAAAGTGCACAGATAAATGCAATGGGTTTGAGAAATACAGATAAGATGAAAGATAACTTCATTCATTCCGAAAAATACAAACACTTTCATCTGATTTTGGTGGCTTTTATTCAAATTACTAATCCCAAATCCAGGGATAGTAGAAAGGGAATAGAGTGAGCTCTGATGTTTCTTTCTCTTCTAGAATTTGTTGGATAATAATAATATTCTGGAGCATCAATCATTCCTAGCTCAGAAGATATAGTAATATGAGGAATTCTAGCAGTAACTATATACCTAAAATCAAGTGAAAAAAACATCAGAAAATTTAAATCTCTCAAAATTAGTAAAACACAATATAACACACCAAATAGTTATGCTGAAAAATCTCAAGTGAAAACAATAGATTTCCATACTAGAAGCTTTATCACTTATTCAAGTTTAGACTATATATGAATGTTTCCCCAGGTTTCTGTAATATGCTGGGAATCAGAAGCCTTGCTGTGGAAGGGAACATGATGACATTTGGCGGGCGAGTCAGGAGGAAAACATCAATGAGCAAGTCCCAGATCTTACTGCTGCTAAAGCAGGATCTTATGTCTCTGCTGCTCTGGTAGGTCAGAACAGACCTACTGCATGTCAAAGATGGTCTAAAGGACCACAAGTTTGATACCCTATTTATGAATCATCTGTGGCTATGTGCTAGTGTAGATATAAATAACTGCATGGTGCTAGGCCAGGCATTATAGGCTCTACTTACAACTGTGAAAGCATCCACTCCAGGTAGAGATTTGGCCTCTGGTCAAGAGGTGGAAGGTGGTGCCTGTCCACATCATTCAGGGATACCCATACTGGAGCAATGTAGCAGTGTCTACGACGCATGCCACTTGACCTTCATCACTTGCTTTCCTGTGGGGCTCTGAGGTGTAACTTTTGTTTGCTTGCTTGTTTTTTACAGCTCAAAGTACTTAAAGTGAGAGTGGTTGATTTGTATTATCCAACTCTAAGAGCATGCACATTCTTTGGTATGTAGCATGAGAGCACACTGCGGTGTATAAAGTGTTTGGATAAGGCTGGAAGACTGTGTAGGGGCAGGCAGTGCCAAATCTGGAATAGCCTGGTCTATGCTATTGATAGGAAATAGATGTCAGAGTGAAGTGCCCCTAAAACCACACTTGGATTTTGCACTATAGGCAGCTTGGAGTTCACTCTAAAAGAGATCCTACTGTGCACAGTCAGGAGATCCTGCCCAGAAACCAGCTCAGTAGTTAACTTAATGTTACACCCAATACGTTATAAGTTAACTAATACTGTATCTGCACCCGAAGATATGGTTATATGGATACTGTATCTGCACAATTATCAATTGCAGTTGAGTATTTTGCTTCATTTACTAGAGTCAAATCCAAGGCTGAACACAAAACAGAGTGTGTTCCTGTTGATTCAAAGATATCTGATTACTTCAAATTGTGTTTGTTGTTTGTTTTTGGGCAACCCAGTGGAAGCTAAGCGAACCTTCAGGCTGACATCATGGGGAGGGAAGTAGATTTAGAGCCTTTGAGCCAGTAAGGGAAGATTTTTCTATCCTCTTGCAAGAGCATGATCTATTAGCACAGTCTTACACCCAACATCCTGAGCAAAGGACTCAGCTCTGAGAAACCCATGGCTTCCTGAGTGTCACATTGTGAACAGTGATAGTACAGTGTTATTCTCCCAAGACATGCTGTAGCAAATTTAAATCTTTGCTTCCCTGTCATGTGGTTCTTTTTAGTACCGTTATGTCCTGCCTGATTTTATCAGCTGAAGTAGCTATGCTAAAATATTTGAACCAAAAATGGTAATAAAATAGCTCTCTGATGATTTTTTCTGGATTTTTGGTCAGTGGGATGTCATGTATTTTTATTTTTGAACCCTTTCAGGCTATGGATGTACTCTGTGGTGAGCAGCCCATTTGAGAGAAGGTGCTCTCTCAGAATAACATTTTTGTGCCACACCAAGAGAATGCATAGTTCTGACCAAATTTAGACCCCCTGAACTGAAAATGTACAGCTAAGAGGCAAGAAACAAGAAAGCTTTTCTTTCCCCCTATTATTACAGAATATTAGCTGTTACAAAGAGTTCTTTGTAAGTGTAATACCCCAAGCCCCTCTCTATTCCATCTTATCACTTTAGAAGAGTAGAAATGAGTAGAATTTTTCTCCAGCAGTGATGGAGAACTGTTCTATTTTGAGGATTTTATTGCATTGTAGAGGTCATGCTGGCATTTTTAAGAGCTACTTCAAACTTCTCCAAAAATTTTTCATTATGTTGTTTTCTGTTAGGGACTATAATTCTTTAAGCTAAAAACAGGCAGACATCAGTGCTCAAGAAATAAAATCATGGGCACAAATTTGTATTCTTATGGTAGGTCCCCCAAATATGCCACTGGAATGCTCCACTGCTTTAATCTGAAATGTCATTTAAAAGAAGTTTATTGTTACTCAGCTCCACCTCTGTAAATGTAACTGTCTTTACTGTAATTTTGTTGTGAAGTTCTTTTAGGTTCATAGTAATCATTACTGACTACCTGCATCACTAAAACAGAAGTGATTCATAATGGCATTTTTACATTGAGTTGTACCTAGTAATTGGACAATTGTGCCTGTACATGGAATATCGAATTCACAGGAAACTGTTTCTTTTTGAGATGAGCTCATAAATGAAACTTCAGAAATTGCTAAAAGCATCATTATAAATTTATGGACAGTCTGGAACCCTCACATTACTTTCTACAAAAGCACCAAGTCATTTTCTTTCACCTTCAACCTCCCTTTTTTACATAAGGGTATCTGCTAATTAACCTGCTCTGCCAGATAAGTAAAATGTTAAAGCTTCAGGACTGAACAGAGTTGAGCAACACTGCATAAGCTACAGTTTCTGGACTTTATTTCACTAGGACCAGAAGAGTACAGAGCAGAGGACTTTTTCAGGTCATCCATTGTTCACCAGCATCTGCTAATATGCTAATATTAGCTAATATGACAAGCTAATATGTCATTCAATTTAGTGCTACTGATATGTATATTTAATTACTTCCTTGCTTTAGTTAAAATTTTATTAAAAAGTGTTCTAGCATCCCGCTTATAGCTTCTCCATGTTCACCTAGCAATATCCAGCAATGACAGCAAATATACATCAATCCAATTATGATTTTATTGTTTACATATTACCTATATCAACTCTACATAAGTCTGTAGCGTCTATTTCTCTTTCAGGAACTTATCTAATGACCACTTCAACCTATATTAACTTCAATGAGCTGCTGTCTCCTCCAGCATAAGTTCCACAGACTTATTACTCTTCTGTGAAGAACTACTTCTGATCATTTTGAATGGAGATCCTTCTAGCTTTGTTTGATGCCCCCCTTACTCTTGTACTACAAGAAGAAAATGATGAGTGCATCTCTGACCCCTCTCCATCACACTTTAATAGGCATCTATCATACACCTCTCTTCCCAGGTCATATTTTTCTCAGTCATAGTAATTCCTTTGATGAAACTGTAGGATATCTTCACAAAAACAGCTGTGTTAATGGTTATCCAGTCATATATGCTATACGCTCATTTTTTTCTGTCATTAGCCTTGAAAAAAAACCAAAAACTCTCAATGCTGAATTCCTGCACTCCAAGTTCCTTTGTGTTTCTTACCACCTTCTGAATATTTAAGCGTTTTTCTTTACGCACTTTGATATGTTTGCTTGTTGGTTTTTTTTGTTTGTTTGTTTTTGTTGTTGTTTTTAACTACTAATTAAATATGGAATAAACAATACATCAAAATGAAATCAAACTATAAAACTCAAAATCCAAGTAAACATCCTCATATGTCCACCTCCACATCATAATATCAGTCCATTCATTTCTACTTTCCCTACAAGCGTCAGCAAATACCAGGAATAACAGCTACTAAGACCAACAATTTCAGAATTTTCAAACTCAAGAGAAAATCAACTCCATGGCTATTGCCATGACTTTCTCCATTTCTAAAACTGCCATTTAGCTAAACCAATATAAAGAAGAAAGGGGGGGTCCATTTTGAGAGGTGTGAATCCAGAGCGATTTCAATTTCAGTGCATAAGTGCTTCCTTTTGTGAAATAGAAATCAGCATTAAGAATCATTACAGAATGTTTAAAACTTGGGTGTAACTGAGGGAAAGACCCATTTCTTATTTGCACTTTTTTTTTGTGTATGTTTGTTTGTTTTTACAGAAGTGAATCTAAGATCTTGGGCAAATGACACCCTTGAAAGACAGAGCAGTTTATGTGCCTGGAGTTTAGTTGCAAGCCCCGCATTCTGGGGTCATTTCCTGTAGTTTTAGCAGACGCTGTGTTCTAGTTCTGCGTTAGATGTGCAACATTGCATCGCTTGAACTTTAGCCTACTTTGCAGAGGCTAAATAAAGAACTCGACAAAGTTCTTTGCAAGTTATAATATCAGCTGATTCAACATCATTTTCCACAAGCCCATTTATAGTTCAGATGCACTGGCTGAAGAGTGGGTTTAATACATGGTTGCAAAAGTCACATCTGGGTCCAGGGCTTTGCTTTGACATCCATACTGCCACAAGACTGTTACAGCACTGTATCCCTGAAAACGTTCCTGACCTCTGAGATTTACAGCACACTGAAGTGTGCTTTTTAATCTCAGTCGATCAGTCCTTTTAGATAATGATTCTGTCCCCCTCTCCTTTCTAAGAAAGGAGAATTTAAGTACTGCATTTGTGAACAATGTGTTACAGGAGAAGGTAGGCATCATCAGAGGCAATGACAGAAAATGAGAGACGAAATGATGTGGCAAAGAGAAACAGTAACACAGACAAAGTTATTATGAAATTTTGCTTTTTACTTGTACCTTTTCCAAAAATTTATTTAGTCCTGTCATGCACAGCTTACTCCCATGAATTTAAGGAAACGGTGCATGTCTCACTGATGAACCACTATAAATTTCAGTAACAAAAATGCTATGGGCCTGTAATATTATTATTGCTAAAAGGTCATGATTAGTAGTAATAATAATATTACTGGTAACTGTGAACAGATTTTCCCTTCTGAAACCATGAAATGGTCCAGAACCTAAAACAGGATGTATTTTATAACTAATGCTTCTATCCAGAGGGGTTTCTGAACATCAAACCAGTTGGTAACTGGCTCTGGAGAAGAATCCTATCTCCAAAAAAAACCTAAATGTATACAGAGTTAGGAGAAGGGAGGGGTGCCTCAGAAAGGCTATCCAAAAAACTCGCATACTGAACTGTCCTCTGCGGTCAACTGTGCTGGGTGTAAATCTATCTGATACAAAATTCATAAATGTGGAGGAAAAAATTGTCTATCCCTTCAAATTAGAATAAACCAAAAAAGTAGGCATTTGAATGCACATGGGACAGAATGGCACTTGGGACAGAATATATGGAATTAAATAAATAACCATAATAATGTGAAAATAGAATGGCATTACAATTTATGACTGTTTTCAATTTATTCATTATTTTTCCTATCAGTATGTTTTTTTTCTAAAAATTATCTTTTTTGTCACAATTAAATTGTGCTCTGCTAATTACATCCTCTCACCATGGCCGTGTTGAAAGAACCATTTTGCCCAAAAGAGCACCTACTCAAAATAATAATGACATCCCAGAAAGAATTATTATATGACTACTTTCCTCTAAATTAGTCATTAAATGTATTTAGAGTTGATCAAATCATCAACTCCTTTCTAGAATGACTTTGCTTTTAAAAGTTACAAGGATTAACACTTGAAAGAGCAACTGGCAGCTCCTGTAACAACTGACTACATGCAGTATGTTAAATAATTGTAATAATATCTGAACAATCAGTAGTTCTTTGGGCAGTCTGTTCTGAGTTTGTACAGTATCCAACAAGGATAGTCTTATTCTATCTGAGATGCCTAGGCCTTACTGTAATAAAATGATGAAATTAAGTCAATGCTGCATTATTTTAACATAGTCACACGGGAGTGGGAAAGTACAAATGTATCATACACCCACACTATTTGTTTTGGGGCATGCTGCATAATTTTAAATGTATACTCCCTAACTTGGTAGTAGTCAGAATCAATGACATAATCCAGTTTTTCTTTTGTTGCAATATAAGCCTACATTTGTAAGCAGGTTATACTAAAAATATTACAGGAAAGCTTATTCTCTATACCAGTTTGTTCACTGTAACACCCCATCACCCGTTCATTTGTAAGAAAAGTGAAACCCAAAAGCTCTTTCATACTTTGAGGCTGTGGACTTCGGTGCACCATTCTGAACATCAGCCAGTTTTTCAATAGTTCAGTTACAGCAAGTATTAAATTCCAATAATACAAATTTTACCATCTTGCTTTGCTTCTAACTGCCAATGCCAGTCTAGTAAGACTGTTTATCAGGACTGCAGTATGGTTACAGCTTTATGCAGCTGGATGGATGATAGTGATCCTTCACTGAATTCTTAATTGAGCAGGCCAGCTATATAAAGTATTGATTGCGGCTTATATGACTTCCAACATTTTATGTGTGTACTGCAGGATGCTGAGGTCTTAGCCAAACTAAATTACTTTCTGCCCAGCTGTCCTTATCCTGGTCAGAAATTTGGGTTTCTAACATTCTCTCTCTGTGAAAAAAAAAAACTATGAACTAGATATGATACTGTTTTGAATCATTTAACAGAATAAAATAAAACATCACCAACGTTCCTGAAGTGGCAGCATTTAGTACATCATCCATTAAAGTATCATTCTACATAATCTGAACATTCTCCAAAAACATATGTTAACAATGCAACTGAACTTATAGATATGAAACTAATATACACTATTATTTTTGTTCTGTATGACAGCCTGTAGCAAAAACACTGAGATTTATAATGGTTGCTGTTTTCTTAACAAGTTGCCAGAACTTAATTTTTCCTGTGATTTTAACTGCAGATATATAAACTTTTAATCTAGAATTCTCCTGTGATTTCATAACACAGTAACAAGGATTGGGATATGGCTTTTTGCTTCAGGTGATTCCTAGCTAAAAGTGGAGAAGTGGTGCAAATATAAAGACATTCATATTTCTGGGTAGAATAGGAATATACAGAAAGTGTATATATAAGAAAGCTAGAAACTTCTGCAAAAATATTTTCTTTTTCATTGAAAGTTTAAATAATGCATACCTTCTGCTTCAGGGTTATAGGAGATGTTTGACAGGTATGGACATAGACTGTAGTGTATATGCTTGGTAGAAGAGACAGGAATCAGTTCTTCTGAAGGCATGGCCCTTCCAGAGATGCCTTCTTCACTGCAGCCTGAGACTGCTCTCCATGCTGTGCTGCCTGTTTTTTGCCAGCACTAGGACAACACAGAAGGTTGGATTTCAAATATTTTACAAGGGCATCTAGAATTAAAACAAACAAACATACAAAAACCCCAATAACAAAGTAGTTAGCTTTTCTTTTCCGGACTGAATCAAGATAAAGGGACCAGGAAAATCTGCTGCTTGATTATTCTCTATCAGTCTACGCAAGATTAAAGTTTATTGTCTGATTTTTCAAAGGCATTCACATTGCATATTCCAATTACCAAGATTCTAAGGCTATCAGCCAAATTTGCATCATGACTGAAAATCAAAAATAAGGTCTAATTGGAGTTTTGCTTCTAATTAGTCAAGAGGAAATTGATAACAAACTGATTGCATACATTTTCTATATGAAATACATTCTGAATTCCCAAATAATATTACAAAATAAGAATACTCTGATGATGACATTGAAATATATATATGAGATACACTCTCTTTCTTGAGGCATATTTTAACTACATCTTTAGCTGAATATCATCACCAGTAATCTTACAATGTTCAGCTATAATACCAGACAGGCCATTTTTTGTTCACAGTTACCAAAAGAAAATAATCTAATCTGCAGAGAAAGCCATAGGCCAAAGGTAAGAGAAATTTATGTTTGCCTCTCTGTTTCCATGTAGAATTGCAGATTTTGTGGCTGAAAGAGCAATCAGTCTGACAATCTCTATCCGTAGCTATTTCTCAGACATTTAATTCATTCAATTGCACATATTCTGGAGTTAGATGGCAAGCACAGGTCCCCTCTTTCTATTCCTCATTCCCCACCATAGGCCCTCATTCATATCTGAGTATTACCAAGGTTATTTTCTTTTAACAAAATTTCATCCTTTATGAGCTTTAAAGTATCTTCACTCCTGTTTTGTTACCTGCAACTAGCATCCGAGTGCAAAAAGTTAAACATCCCAGAAGCTCATTAATTTTTTCTTACTCTCCCATCCATTGGAACACTCTCCTCTAAGATTCACTCAGTATGATTGCTGCTGCACCAAATGTTTTGAAATATTTATTTTAGACCTACAGTATCTCTTTTCCTTTGTGTCATTTTCCAAGTTCAGAAAATGTAGGGTTACAATGATTCATCAGAAGTTTAAAACACGTCTGGGAGAGAATTTCATAGAAGTCACTATCATTGTTAAAGGCTGTAAAGGCAAAGAATAAAGACGGATCCTGCGTGAAAGAGCTCAGTTTACAAGTCAGAGTGAAGAATCTCAGAAAATCCTGGAAACCTCCTCATTTTAAATTTATATATTGACTGTACAACTGTGATGCCTTAGAAACCTGAGGTGAGACTGGATTTTTGCTGCAAATGTACGTAAAGACAAAATTGGCCTGTTTAAATGTGAATCACAGGCAGCTATATCTGAGCTGGCCCTGTGATCTTGCTACGGTTAAAGGAGAGTAATAAGCACTTTTAGGGCATAATTCCTATTACAGGCATCTGAAACAGGATGACTGAATCACCTGCTCCAGGTGCCAGCATTTCTGTATCAATTATGAAGAGAGCCTTGAGCAACTGCTCAAGTGTCAGCTTTTCCACTGCAGACACTTGAAGCTAAATGAGATGAATCCCAACCCAAACTGAGAGCTGGTCCTTGCAGAAAAACAGTGGGAAGGGAGATAAAGGCACAAAGCAATGTAGTTATTTGCCCAAATTATATTGGACATCAGGGTGAAAGCCTGAAAGAAAACCAGTCTTTGCCAACCTTCTGCTTAACCACTAATTAGCCCAACCAGTAGACTCCACACATGCTGTTTGTTTCTCCTTTGTTGAAAACAATGGGACATCACATTTTAAGAGGGTCCTGGTGATGAATAATGACTAAAACCATCAAACCAGAACGTGATCAAAGTTCATTCCTTATTCCCTCTGTTGCAAAAGTCTTGACCTATAGATCTGAAGATATATTCTTCCCATTGTTTTTCATTTTTGCACTGGATTCTAGAAGATATTTTGAAAGGGTCTGTACAAGGTAGAAACTTATATCAATTGCATTTGGTTATCATTTTCTATACTGTTCCATTTGGTGGTTTTTGTTTGTTTATTTCTTTCTTTGTTTCGTTTTAGCTAATCTTCTCCCATGCTTGCTTCAGGATATGCTACTGTCCAGTACACTTCCACTATTAAAATCCTTGCCTTTATGGCTTGAATTGCCACCTGGTGAAGATAATGTAAATCTTAATATTGTCTTTGAGATGAACCTTTACATATTTTCTCTTCAGGTAATTTGATACTTTATTTTAAATTGCTTGCCTTTAGATGTGAAATTAAGTGACTATACCTGAAGGTTTAGTGTTTGAAATAATGATTATATCTAGTTGTAATTGGTGATATTTAATTTATTGTACCTGCACATTTTATTTAATTGAATTAACTTTTGAGCTTGGTTTCCGTTAAATACTTGTAACCTTGATATTCTTCCAAAAGCACATCATAGTTTGATCTGTAGCCATCTCCTAATTCCACATACTAAAGAAAACTAAGATATTTGTCTTTGAGTGGAATGCTGAAAATGTACAGTTGGGCAGAAGAACAAACCAGAAAAAATGTGCTCTATAATTTATTACTTTGCAGTTTAAGCCCCAATGAGATTTGAATAAGGTCAGTAGTATAATTTATGTTGAAAATTATTTTTATTGTAATTGATTTTGTTTTAAATAATGAATTGTTTTGAAAAACACTCTGTACCTCAAATTACCTGTCTTAAAACTGCTATGTTGGTTTGCTTATAAAACCAGTAATGGCTTTAACAGTACTGATGACTATGTTGTTTTTGATCTTCAGCCTTACCAAGGAATTGCTAAAAACTGTATTCTGCTTTTTGTTGTTGTTGCTTTGTCACTATCCAAAGGTAACTTAATGCTTTAAGCCTTACAGTCATCCTCAGTTCTTTGGGAGAGGGAGAATAAGTGGCAAGGTTTGGAGGAAGTGTTTGAAGAAAAGAGAGGAAAGGTAGGGGACAGGTCCCCTTAAGGTTCTCCAATGCTATACAGTAGAGCTTCCTGTGCATACATCTCTTCAGCTGGGACAGAAAGATCATTCATCATTGAAGACAGGAAAACAGAAAGCTATCTTCTCTTTCTGCACTGCTTTCTGTGTTTGCCCCAGCTGAAAGAACACTGGGGAGTGATCTCTGAGGACACTGTGCAAAAACATGAGCTCATTGGTAGGTCAGGTCTGTGGAGGAAAAATAAGTTTTCCCCTTCTTTTAGTTGTTCCTGCAGTTAGGGGTGTCCTGGCTTCACCTGAGATAGAGTTAATAGAGTTAATTTTCTTCATAGCAGCTGGTATGGTGCAGTGTTCTGGATTTAGGAGAAAACCATGCAGCAAGTCCCTTGTTGTGGGGTTAGACAGGTTTTGTCCTGGACCATCTAGAAATGTATGACACCCTCAGGGCAGTAACTGCAGGAGTTGGGCTTTGCCTCTCAGGTGGTGGGAAAAAGAGAAATTGCCTGGGTGGAAGACTCTGGCACTGTCCTACTGCTACAGGTGTCACCTATAAAGTGCCGTGGAGGCTTGGAGGAAACTTAATGATATTGTGGAGCTTTCATAGGGGGAAAAAGTGGATTGCAATGCCTGGTTCTGCTGCCCTCCAGCTGCCTGCTTTTATAGGCAGATGCTTATATTACATGCATCCCAAGCTGTAATTACATGCAAATATTTGCTCATTTCCCATCCACTTGCACCACTTTCTGAAGGATATTAATACAATCAATTTCATTTATGCCTATATAAATAACACTCTGTAAATACAAACGGGAAAATTAAATTTTAGAACAGCAATGTTTCATATTAGCACATATTTAGAAGGCTAAAAATTGTTGACATCACACCAGCTTCAGCGCTCGCACCGGAGGTGTGCTGTAATTATGTTCAAAAGCCACATTCGGAGTTTCTGGTTCCTGATACCTCTGCCAAGGGGCACTGTCATGGCATCTGTGGCTCAGCCTCCCAAGGAGAGCCCCAAGTGAGCCTCCTGGAGGCCAGGCAGCCTGGCCAAAGCCTGGAAGCAGCACCCCAGCCTCACGCTACAGTGCCCAGCTGAGCTCTTTGGGTTGCCATGGTGGCACCCCCAGTGGAAATGTCACCAGGAAGGGGATCTGAAACAACTTTCGCTCCAGAAATGAAGTTCTGGTGATGCCAATCACAAGGACGGGGTAATTTTGTTGTTGTCATCAAGGAACTGCACTTTTTAGAGACTAGGCAGCTGACTGAATTTCTCATTAGCCAGGTGTAAGTTTTAAAATAAATTCAGGTTCAGAGGGATCGCTGCTCTGCTAAGGGAAGCAAAGGGCCCCAGTCCCTCAGGGGTCCTCCAGCTCCCCTTAGCCTGGAGTGTCCTCAGATGTGTACCTCCAGCCCTTCATGGCTGCAGACCAACTCCAGCTGGAGCCCTAGTTTTGTCTTTTTTCCTGATTATAACCTTAACGCTGGCCTGAATACACTTCTAACCCTGACATAAATGCACGGATGCTGCCCAAGAAAAGGGTGGAATGCAAAAATATTCTCACTTGAGCACTTGTTTACAAGAGCTGTGGCTGAAGGACTGGTGTTAACACTCAGGTTTTGTCAAGTTACGTTAGGTTACTGTGACAGGTAGAAGCAGCAAAAGGGCTGAAAAGGAAGGAATGATCTACAGCAAGGTCTCAAGAGAAATGTCTTCTGCTACCTTGGTCGAAAGGGACATAGTTAAGGCTTGGCCAAGGGCTAGGGCTCCAGTTGGAGTGTCAGTGCAAAGGGGGTGCTGAAGAAAGGAGTAGGCTGCAAAAACAAGCTCCTTAAATACAGTGAACCTGTACAACAGGGCAGTGGTTTGTGGTGCTGGGGTAGGGTTCAGGCCAGGCCAAGAGCTACAGTTGGGATAAGGATTAAGGTTAGGAGAGAGACAAAGCCTGGGTCTCCGGATGGACTGAAGCTGCAAAGGATCTGCTCAGGAAAGAGGTGGGTGGTGAAAAGAAAAAAGGTTCTCTTGGAACTTTGTTAATACAAGTCTGTGGGTCTGGAGCTAAAGCTCAGCCCTCTTGAAGAGACTTAGGGTTACCTTCAGGGTTGGAATTAGGAGAAAGCCAAAGCCCAGAGCTCCAGTGTGGGAGGTGTCTAGGGCTAGCTAGACATCATCTAGATATAGAGGAGCTGCAAAGGGGCTGCCAAAATTGGGGGCAGGCTACAGAAAGAAGTAATTCTTAGGGACTTGTTCTGGAGGACCATGACCAAGGATCTTGGGATAATGCTTAGTCAGTGATGTATCATAGGGTTATGGTTAGCACAGAGGCAAAGCTCAGAGCTCCAGTGGGTGTGGGGCTGTCTGCAAAAGGTTTTGGCTAAAGACAGAACTCACTACTGACACCTTGTTCAACAGTACAGTGTTGGGGGTCTTGGGCTAAACGCGTAGCTGACACCAAGAGGCCTTTGGTCTCATCTGTGCCTTACCACACCATATCACTCTTGAAAAAGTTCTCAGAAATTATATATTTTTGGAGCCCTTTCCTCCCTTTGGTAACCTCCCCCTCACTGGAACCTTAAGCTTTGTTTCTCACCTAACCGTAACCCTTACTAAAGGTCTTCTCCTTGGGTAAGCCTTAGCAGAATTTGCCCAGCCACGATGGTGTTTAACAAAGTTTCAGAGGACTGCTGCAATGCTATGCAGCACTATTTCTGTTTTCTGATGATTGTATTCAGAGTATTCATGGTATTTCTAATGGTGTCTATTTCACCATATTAATTTATTTTGATGATCATAAATGATGAAGTATCTCTGAACATGTCTATGATCTCTGCATTCCAGTGGTGTTAGGATGCAACTTTTGTTGAATTTTTGCCTAGTGCAAAAATAATAAAATACAGAGCATTTCTATTGCAGTTGGCAACTTCAGAGAGCTTCATAAAGATAGATCAACTCATGTCTGTTCTATTAATTTTCCTGTAGTGAGATATGTTTTAATGATTAATCTGACAAGCGCTTTTGTAATTTGTACACTCACTTTGAAGACAATGAACATAGCCAGACCCTGGACTAGGGCAGAGAGTGAGAGTAACACAGCCACCCCTCCAGAAGGGGCTCTTGTTTGCCAATAGGTCTCTTCAAGTTGCTGCTGCTGCTCTAAATGCTCTAAACTCTGCAAAGAGGCCATAGGTTTGTGGTGGCAGATCAAGCAAACGGTGGTTGCGGCAGCTGGACCAAGTCCAGGAAGATAGGAAGCAACTGGAAAGGAAAGGAGAAGAATTCCTGGATGAAAGGAGCTTGAGAGTTTGCGGGGGAGAGAGGATCTGTGAGTGTCATGGACTCTAAACTACGTCACTGAGGTCCGGGGAATTATAGTATCCTCTTGTTTCCTTTAACAGGAAAGTACTGAGTACAAATATAGTTGCTTCTCATCTAAATTTCTTCTTAATTAATTAAGAGAGAGCATTTCTGAATCATTCAGTTATACTGTTGTTATCATTTTTGTTTGTTTGTTTGCTTGCTTGCTTGTTTGCTTTGTGATTGCTTCAAATGTACAATGAAATATTTCTGCATGCTTGCACAGTTCAGTCATTTGGTTTGCGCTGAAGACAGGTGATTGGTTAGTGAAGCAGTGTGCTTCTACTTACACTTCAGGGGGAAATGCCTTGATTCCACAATATATTTCTGTAAAAGTGCCAGTGAAATATCTTGAAGAATCACAGACAATGTGTAAATGTGCTGAGTTTAAAGAAAGAAAAAAAAAAAAAAGGAAAGAAAAAAAAAGTGAGAGTGAGAATGAACAGCAGAAAAGAACAGTGTGAGAATACAAATAAGTGGAATAAAATGGACAGTAACCAGGTAGGAGTAGGACGTGAAGGAAGTAGGCAGTTGACAGAACAATCTAACTACAGAAGACCAAGTCAAGATTAAAAAGTAAGAGAGACAGCCATAGGAATGGTGAAGGCATTGCCAGGAGAACATTATTTAAGTAAGAAAACACAATCACAGAGAAAAGGTAAGTTGGTCATTATACTATCAAACACAACCTTCCCTTCACCTGGATATCAGCATCACTGTCTTTTGATGTATTTGCTTAAGAACTGGCCTTAGTTTTACTTTTATGCATATCACAAAAATACAGTTCTTATCTGGAAGCTCTTGTCATGGATTTGTTATATTTGTAGCAGTGTTATAGAAGAGATATCCTGCCTTGCAGTTCTTCAGAACTAATGTTTCAACAATCTATTGTTTGTGCTTGCTGTGCAAGGGATTTTAATGCCCAATATTACCTCCAGGATGAAGCTATGATTTGTCTCTTGAAAATCATGCCTGAAGCAAATCTATTCTCAGAAATTGACTTCCTCTGCAGTTTAGAATCAGAGTCATAGGTTGAGGTAGGAAGGGACCTCTGGGTCCATCTGATCCCACCCCTGCTCAAGCAGGGACACCCAGAGCAGGCTGCCCAGGACCACGTCCAGGCGGCTTTTGGAGATCCCCAAGGAGGAGACCCCACAGCCTCTCTGGGCAGCCTGTGCCAGGGCTCCATCACCCGCCCAGCACAGAAGTGCTGCCTGGTGCTCAGAGGGAGCCTCCTGTGTGCCCGGCTGTGTCTATTGCCTCTTGTCCTTGCACTGGCCACCATTGAAAAGAGCCTGGCTCAGTGGTAGGTAGAACAAAAAAACTTAACACTTTCTGTCTCAAAGGCCATGTCTCAAAGCCTGAGGAATAAGTGTAGTTCCAGTAAAGCTGATAATATCAAAGGGTGTCATTTTTAAATGTGCCCCAGACATTAAAAACTGATAATTTCAACAATATCATGTCAGGAAGCAAATTATTTTTAGACTGATCTGATGAATCTCTTCTTTTATAGAATTAAGATTCTAATGAACCTAACCTTCTGTAGTCAAAATATTTTGTTTTAATAATCTGTACTAGTTTTACCACTTTCTATCAATTCAAACTCAAGCAGCAAATAAGTCCAATACACATTTAAAGTCCATTGTAAGATCTTTAAAAGTTACTGTGTGATTGTAGAAATGTTACAATGAGACGTACCCACAGCTCTCACGCTGATGATCAAAGTCTGCAAACCAGATTATACAACCTGGAGAACAACTTTTTACATTGGCAAATAGTGATAGGACAAGAGGAACATGTTTAAACTAAAAGAGGGGAGATTTAGATTAGACATAAGGAAGAAATTCTTTACTGTGAGGGTGGTGAGGCCCTGGAACAGGTTGCCCAGAGAAGCTGTGGGTGCCCCATCACTGGAAGTGTTCAAGGCCAGGCTGGATGGGGCTTTGAGCAGCCTGGTCTGGTGGGGGGTGTCCCTGCCCATGGCAGGGGGTTGCAACTGGGTGGGCTTTAAGGTCCCTTCCAACCCAAACCAATCTATAAAACTGTGTGTAAGGTTTGACTAAAATACTTGTGTGTGGTTTGATAGTTTGAGGAAATAGTTAAGTGTTTTATATTGGTTGATGAGGGCTATTCTGGCAGGTTTTGCACTGAAACCTTGAAAGTTAAATTAAACTGTGTGCAGCGCAGTGCTGCCATTGCAAGAATATTCCCAGTGCATGAGTTTGTCTGAAGCTGTCTCACACATCTCTGCTCTACCCTGCAGCTTGCAGGATTAGCACATGCATAACTTCACACCATAGAGAAAAAAGTACAGGAAAGAGGGAATATGTGTGACTTCCTGGGAATGTGACACTGTGGGCAGTGAAAGCCTGGGAACAGCTGTAGCACAGAGAAGGTTCAAACTAATCTCTGTTATGTTTTATTAACAACTATCAATAAAAGTTAAAAAAAAACAAATGTCAGTAAGTGAATGAGTTGGATTTTAACTTAGAGTGTGGTCTGTGCTCATGGGTTGGGAGAAGCACTTGGATTATTTTTTCTGGACTTTGCCAAACTCAGATTTTAAGATGTGAAACTGAAGAGAACCTGACATGGGCGATGGAAGAGCAAGAGCAAGTTTATTGAAAGTTATAAAGCAGCTGCAAAGCTTGGCTTCAGTCCTGTAGAAACAGCAGAAACAGTTCCAGCAACAGATGGTCTCAGGGCTTTCATTTATTCAGAGACTTCGTATGTACCTGCCTGTTTCTGTCTGCAGTGGAAGGATGTCACGAGGACACAAGAACAATTGTACTGGGTCAAAGATACACCCAGCCCTGTATCCTGTCTCTGACAGTGGCCAACACTATCTCAGAAGAAAAGCAGCGAGAGCAGTTCCAGGGAAAGAGCCTTTCTCAGTAACCTAGGTTTTGGCTGTGCTTGCAGCAGCAATTTTGCTTGAAGGCTTGAATGTTTGCTTTCAGTACAGTCTATCATCTACACTACTCCAATTCTTAAAGTAGCTTTTGTGGGAAAAAGCGTATTAAGTTCCAGTGAAAAGCAAAATGAAAGTTTTTATGCTAACTGCCTTTCCTTACCAGTGGAGGAGATGTATAGGGCTGAACTTACTTGTGACCCTCAGGCTGTGTAAATGACCACCTGGGAAAAACCTATGAGGCTGCAGCTGTTGTGAAATTCTGTGAGTACTCCGTGAAGTTGAAGACTTCCTGTTGGCCAGCTTCCCAGGAGCTGTGCAGGTGACAGGCAACGATGCAGATCTCACCAGGCCCATCCATCCGTACTTGAATACTCAGCTAAGGGTGAGCTGACATAACTTCAGTTGGGCTGACCCTGTGAATATTACTCTGCAAGAGTGAGAATTGTAGAATCAGTTGTGTAAGCTCCCATGCAGACAAGCTTTTAGGGGTAAACTTAAGTCCTGTTGACTTACATGAGAAACAAGTGTGTCTAAGAGCATTGCTGAACAAGAGATGTTATCAGGAAGTCATATTCTACTTTCAGAATTTTTAGAGAGGACATCCATTGACATGAATTGACATATAAATGTGGACTGAGCCTATGCTGAATAGTTTTTTCTCACCAGTCTGAAAAATATGTGAGACAATCTCTGCTCTTGAAAGTGACTCGTATACCTCCATCATAAGTAATATATCTCTACAGCAATCTACATCATAATCACAGAATTGGAAGACTTTCAGCATCTTTTGTTAACTTTTTTCTTTTAAATCACAAAAATACTTTATGCTGCTTTAGCTTGAAGGCCTTTCTTTTAATAATAGTTATAAGTTGTCTTGCTAAACTGTAACTTAAAAGGGTACTTGAGCAGCAGAAACACCTGAACACATACTTTTTCATAAATTCAATGCCAATGACTAAACACAGATGTATTACCAAAAGAGTTATGAGTAAATGGTAACATGTGTCCAGAATAAGATGTATAAGTGGTTTTAAAATCCATTAACTTAGACACTAAGTAAGGTGAGGAAAAAATGTATAGCACTTATTAGTTTCCAAATGCAGGAAATAAGTGACTTATAAGTATGGCTACATTAAAGCATACAGTGACTCATTCTCTTCAGTCATGTTGTATCTCTGCAAAGTAACCCCTTCATTTGAATGAGAAATATATGTTTGTATGGATGATTACAGACTTGATAAAACTAAACTAAATCACATCATTTATGCAAGAGAGGACTAGACTGCTCTTGGCTCAGAGCACAGTGCTCTTCATGCAGGACAAGCAAGCAGCAAACTACCTTGGGGGACTTAGCTGTGGCCTGGCAAGCAGCAGGATGGAGAGATCAGCTGGCCCCATGGCTGTGAAACTGATGTAGGCAGGATGGAGATCAGCTGGCCCCAGGGGTGTCAAACTGATGTTGGAGGTAGGCAGCCAGGCAGTGTGCAGAACCTCTGACAGTGAGGGTCACCTTGGTGATGGGTGAGATGCCTGCCTGGTGTGCAGGGCCACCCCACCATATTCTGCCTTTCTGCTACTCACAAGCCAAAGAAGTTGTCCTGCTGGTCCAAGTTACCCATCCTTCTATATGATATGCCTACAAAGCGGGGCAAAGATCCCATGATGGACCGTGGCTCAGAGGCAAAATATTTTAAATGCTTGGCAGAGTGCCATGTGTTTGTAGTGAATGCTGAACAATCACCAGGAAAACATACCATGAATTATCACCGACAGCTTTTCTCAGTGTGGGAGCTAAATTGCAGAGGTGGAGATTGGCAAGCCACCACACATCTATGTAAAGCTGATAATTTATCATTTTGTATCAGGAATCAAACATAGGGTGGGACCAATCATCAGTGGGTGAATTCCTTTAAATGTAGGGCTACATCCAGCTGGATGTACCTGAGAATCCAGGCTAGCATAGCACAGGGAGAAAAATGAAAAGGGAGCAGCTGCTGTCCCTGTGCTACTGAGATAACTTCTAAATTACTTTAATCAGGATAACATACATCGTGGTGTAATGTTCACCCTGGAGTCAAGGTGCTGAAAGTCAGAAAGTACAGAAGGAAATAAAAATTAGGGACTTGTCAAAGACTAAGACTGTGGAAGGCCAAGTGGTTCATTAATTCAAATGTCCCCGTGCTATTGCTGCCACAGTATTGGTATAGGCAAGAGGCTATTTATATGACTCTTCTTAGAGCTGAGCAGCTCACAAGACAGTCTGATACTATCAGCTCTACATACAGCCCAGACCAAACATCTGTTTTACAATAGAGTACAGGTTCTTTTCCTCACAATGACTACTCATAACCCAGGTTGGCTCCATACCAAACAGCTGCTGGATACTCATAACTGCTTTTTTACTTTGAGTTTGAGGAGGCTGCCAGTTTAATATGCGTATCAGCTTCTAATTCTTCCCTGTCCTGCCTGACCCACATCTTGTGCAGTCTCTTCTCCCCTTGGGAAATCAAACAGCTGAGGAAAACTTTGCCAATATTCTGTACCACCCATTTAATTCAAACTTCCTTTGGTGCCTTTCAGAGACTATAATATCTGATTGCATTCTGCTCTGGGGGTCCACAGTACATGAAAGACATGGACCTGTTAGAATGGGACCTGTGGAGGGCCACAAAGAGAGATCTTGAGAACCACCGCTGTGAAGACAGGCAGAGAGGGTTGGGGTTGTTCAGCCTGGAGAAGAGAAAGCCCCAGGGAGACCATACTGTAGCTTTCCAATATATAAAAGGGAGCTAAAAAGAAAGCTGGAGAAAGACTTTTTACCAGGGCCTGTAGTGAGAAGACAAGAGACAACAGTTTTAAAGTGGAAGGAAGTAAATTTAGATTGGATATAATGAAGAAACCTTTTTTATGATAAGGGTGGTGAGGCACTGGAACAGGTTGCCCAGAGAAGCTGTGGATGCCCCATCCCTGGAGGTGTTCAAGGCCAGGCTGGATGGGGCTTTGAGCAACCTGGTCTGCTGGGAGGTGTCCCTGCCCATGGCAGGGAGTTTGGAACAACATGATATGTAAGGTCTCTTCCAACCCAAACTGTTTTATGATTCTATAAAATGAATCTGGTTCTGCTGTAACTGACATGCTTGGGTTGGGTTCAGTTTGATATTTTAAATATCATATGTGGGTGTACGCAGGTGGATAACTGCATAGAAATTAAGCAGTTACACTCCCACAACAGGTGATGCAGATCAAGCCAAACAGTCTGTGTAACTCAGAGGTGATTCAATCCACCCCAAAACTTTGCCCATTAGATGTTCCTTATGGCTCGTCAGATGAACAGTTCGCTCAAGAGAAAAGAATTAATAGAGAGTTAATCCATTTCTCTAGTGCCTTCCATAGGTTTTGCTGTCTCTGAGTAAGATCGTGGCAGAGGTATAAATTTTCCTGTTACAAACGTGGGTGTTTTTTGTTTGTTTGTTTTTGAATAAGGATTATGTCAAACACAGACTGATCCTCAGGAGGTTTTTTTAACCTCAGTGCTAATGGTGGATTCAGTCACAGCACCATCCCCTGTTCATTCTAATGTTATGCTGTTGTGATGGCTTCACTGTGATGGCTAGCTAAGCTCCATCATGGCATTCTCTCACTCCCCCTCCTCAAAAGAACAGGTGGAGAAAATATGATGAGAAAGCTCTCACAGACGGTGATACAGACAGGGAGGTCACTCAACAATGATCATCATGGGTAAAACAGACTCAGCAGAGGGACGTTAATGTAATTTACTGCCAACTGCTAACAGACTAGAGCAGTGAGAATGAAAAGCAACAAAAAAACACCTTGTCCCCATCCACACTCTTCTGTGTCCTCCCCCATGAGCAGCACAGGGGTACGGGGAATGGGGGCTGCGGTCAGTCCCTGATGCTTCGTCTCTGCTGCTCCTTCACAGTCACTCTCTGCCCCTGCTCCACGTGGGGTCCCTCCCACGGGATGCCATCCTTCCCAAACTGAGCCCGCGGGGACTGCTTCAAGAACTGCTCCCACACGGCTCTGTACCACGGGGTCCATCCCCCAAGAGCAAACTGCTCCAGCACGGGTCCCCCACATGTGGGCAGCAGCTCCCCCCAGACCCCCTGCTCCTGCGTGGGCTCCTCTCCACAAGCTGCAGCTCCGGCCCGGGGCCTGCTCCTGCGGGGGCTCTCCATGGGCCGCAGCCTCCTCCAGGCCACATCCACCTGCTCCACCGGGGGCTCCTCCACGGGCTGCGGCTTGGAGATCTGCTCCATGTGGGACCCATGGGCTGCAGGGGGACAGCCTGTTCCACCAGGGGCCTCTCCACGGGCCGCAGGGGAACTTGTGCTGTGTGCCTGGAGCACCTCCTGCCCTCCTGCTGCACTCACCTTGGGGGCTGCAGCGCTGCATCTCTCTCAGCTCTCACCCCCCTCTCCCAGCTGCTGCTGCGCAGTAGTTTTCTTTTTTTTTTCCTTTCTTCAATCTGCTCTCCCAGAGGCCCAACCAGCGTTGCTCATGGCTCAGCTCTGGCCCGTGGTGGGTCCCTTTTGGAGCCGTCTGGAGCTGGCTCTGATCTGACCTGGGGCAGCTGCTGGGCTCTGCTCACAGAGGCCACCCCTGCAGCCTCCTGCTACCAAAGCCTTGCCATCAGTGTTTGCTGCATAATGTACTTCTCTAATGGCTGTCAGGAGGGCTCAGCTGATTCAATGTTTGGATGACTCTAGAGAAAGTTTTTTTTCTATGTTGATACAGATCTTTACAAGTGCAACATTTTGTCTGGCCATACATAAATGCTTTGCTTATTTTATGTGTTTTAAATGAATTATATGCTTCTGAACAACTAAAAATTTAAAATTTTTCTTAGCTGCCCTATTATTTCTATCTCATTCTATCCTAATTTATAAAATATTTAATTGGACAGCAATTACTCTTGGCTAATGATTAAACAGGCCAGCAAAGGCATTTGAGGGAGTAATAACATGTCTGGAGCAGGTGATTCCTAAATGTGGTTTACTGGAACAAGGGCACAGTGACCAATTCTGTACTTTGAGACTGAGCAGTGGTTATCAGTTATCTATATCTATTTGTTTTAAGATGTCTCTGGTGTGTTAGTATCACTGGTTTCCAGAGTCTTCCCATTCTTTTTTCAAGGTAACATATTCAATGAAAATAGCAACTCATGGTAGGGTCAGTACATCCTCATTTATTTTTATATTTTCTCTTAATGTACATTCAATTTTAAAATATTTGTTCTGGCTTCCATTAACTACAAGAGTCACACTGCCCCTTAAAGATATGACATAAGACATTTCTTAACCTTCTTACTCAAACCCACCTGATACTTTTTCAGTAAAACCCATTACATAGCAATGTTTCACTGCACATCGTTTACATCCATGAGGAAGTACTTCATCTTCTATTCTGATCTATGTCATTATAAGTCAATGTGTTTTGTACAAATATTCTTTTGTAAAGACTTAGAGAAATAATGCAGCCATTAGGATACAGAATTGTGCTACTGGCTGACAGATGCTGTTAGATCTGTTGATGATGCTGTTAATCTGGAGCACTTAAATAGCTGATAAAGTGTGCCTTGCTGATAACAGATGAAGCACAGAGGAAAACAAAATTACTTCAAGATCTCAGATCTGAGGAAGAGATTTTCCCAACCACTGAACCTAACAGATGGTATAACCCATATCACTGATCAAATGTTAGAAATGAGGTTTTAACAGAGTTAAAAGTCAGTACGTAGAGTTTAAGAAGCATTATTTAACTTCAGGTAACTGCACATGCAGTTGCATGGATGCACATTGGATACAGAACTTCTTCCAGAAAAAGGATCTGATAGAAAAATTTGACCTTTTTTTTTAATGGCTAAGTGGTGACAAATTCACCCTCTTGTTCTTCCTCTGTGTTTCTAGTCTAAATTTCTTACCTTTGACATCCAGAGACAGTATTTTGTCCTGTATCTATTAATGATGTTGAAAAATTCTACATGATCCTTGGGAAAAAGGAAAATACTTATGGAGTAGGATTGAAGACATTTCTCAACCTTCTTTTCAAGAGTCAAACAATATTATATGCCTTAATCTTGCATCAAGTCAAGGTCATCCTTTGAATCCACTCTAACATGTGGACATTGGCTATATGATCTTCAGTTTGAATAGCTGTTTTATACCAGAAAAAAACAAAGGGAAGGGAAGGGAAGGGAAGGGAAGGGAAGGGAGTAAATTTCAAATTTATTTTCCAAACCTAATTTACTGAAAACAAGTAATGGATTATAGGTAAAATATACAGCTTATCTGTCCAGCAGCACAAGCCATTCCCCGAGACAATGGAAGTATTCCTGGAATTTCTACATATCTTTTTTTTTTTTTTTTTTTTGTCTGACATTTTAAGGAACATTTCCAAACATACGTTTGTTATTGCTTGTGTTACTTATTACTCACCTTCTAAATTAAAGCCATACTGGAAAATATGCTTACAATTTTAATTCACTTTGTTCTCTGAGCTTCTGTGATAATTAGAAGATTTTTTGTTTGTTTGTTTGTTTTTTGTATGTTTTCCAATGTGAATGTATTGCATTGATTATTGAGATTAGAATAAGGACATTTGTCTAATTTCTCTTGTTTGTTTAACAAGTTTAAAATCCAAAAAGTATATTTACAAAAGCTTCCCCCCGTTGGCTCTTGAAAAGACTCCTGAGTAAATCTGAAAATTATAACAGCAATACATAATGTACATAAATTTATCTAATGCATGGCAATTATCAAAAGTGTGTTTTGAGATGAGTCAGACTTAAAAACAGTTGTGTGACCTTTCATTCTGATTGTATTCTCATCTAGTGACAGTTTCACAAACACTACATACAACCTTTTCCCAATTTCTGCTTTTCAAAATCAAGCCTTTTAAAATTTGGAAGTGTAAGCAGTGTACTTAGTCTTCAGAGATTTCGTCTGACCTCTTGCACTGAAATACACTTTTTTGCATTGTCACTATTTAGACAGTGGCATAACAGTGGTTTTGGCTCTGTAGTCTAGTTATTTCCAGCTAAACTCCCACAGTCTATCATGTTTTTGGTGGCTGCCAAGCAGATATTTCATTCAATAAGATGGTGATCTATTTCCACTGTGGTTTCTGCCTTCATGATTTGATTATATCAGTGTGTGCCATTGCTGTTTTCCTATTTGCATGGTTTGGTACATTTCTTCACCGACTGCTCTTTTGTGTCAATTTTATCCTCTTGCATATAGAAAGCTGATCTCTCCTGAAGTGTGTCGGAATTCCTGGATGTTGCTGAGTGCAGAAGCCAGCAGGTGTCTAGAAGAGAGAATAGCTTCAAGCCTTTATGAAAAGGCCTGGACACTAGCAGTGATGGGAGCCGGACAAAAAAAAAAAAAAAAAAAAAAAAAAAAAAAAACTTCTTAAATTCCTAGATTTAGCAGTTTAAATATCCAGTTTATATTAGAGTACTAGCATCTTAAATTTTGTGTAGCTGTTATGTCACTCCTTTGCTTTGCTGTTTCCCCAGTCAGAGGTGATAAACTGCGTTATCTCAGATTACGATGGCAATATCTGAAGTTTTTTTATCTGGGAATTGACTCACTGTTTTGCAAATTTATGAGACATCAAAATGAATGCATGCATCAGCTAAGGACAAAGTGATTTCAAAGAACTTTGCTGTGCAGAGTGAACAGAAACAGGATGATTGTGTTTTAACTCAGTATTAGCTGATAAACTCAAACATTTTACAAGCATCTTTAAGAGATTCTGAAAAATATAGCAATATTTTCTCCCTTGCTTTTTCTTTTCTGTAATGAAAATGGAATTATAGTACTTGTCTACTCTAACTATAGCTGATCTAAAAAGAGAGAAAAAAAAGTTTCTCCTTCCAAATCTTTATGACTTTATTTCAATTTTTAAAAATCTTTTAAAACACCTGAAGACTTTCAAAACTAAGCATAAAATCCAGAGGTTAGGTAGGCCTTCCAGAACTGAATTCTTTACTGACCATGTTTTATAGAGACAGGTAACTACCTCTGCAGTGGCATGCAATGAGCAGCCATTCAGCAATCAGATTTAGGTCCCCAAAAGGTCTGGCAAATCTTAGTAGCAACATGAAAAAAAAAGGGAAAAGACAAAAGTACATGTCAGTAGCCAGGAGATGATGGGTCGAGACAGACACTAAGGTTTTACTAAAAAGCAAAAGCAGCTATTTGTTCCATGTTCACTGCTACCTGCTGGCACTGGCTCAGCTAGCGCTTTGTGGACGACTGTCTCAAGACTGTCCTTAGCACAACTAAAATAAGGCAGATATCACCTGTTCATCCACTTTTGAGGTCAAAAGCAGATACACAGTGAACTCTCCGGTCGTATCTTGTGAGAGAGGTCAGGGTGCTGCATGCACCTCTGGAACCCCTGTTTTGCTGGAAGAAGAGGCAGCACGAGGCTGGAAGCTGTGTACCTCTTCTCACATTGCAGGCCCACTCTGGACACGGCTTGTGTAGTGTCATCTTGAAAGTCAGGGCTTTCCTAGGCACAGCCACGGTGAGGTAGATGCAGGCTTATAATGCTATGATTCTAATAGCATGATGGGCTTACAAACTGGTAAGTGAGGGGCAGGAGGGACAGTTTGAAAGGTCTTGCAAAAGATCTGTGTGCTAGTGCCATGCCTTGTGTACGGACAGAAACAAAACCCTGGTGTGCTATCACTCAGCCCTTGGCAGTGAATTTACAAGAAGGTGTAGATGGGCCTTACCCAGACATAATTCAAACAACAGCAGTAAGTAATACACATTTAAAAGGTATCAGGGCTCAAATGCAAAGACAGTTTTTCAGAAGTATGTCCTTTTTATAGATAATGTGGTAGGAAAGGCAATGGGAAAAGAGACCAGGAATGGGTCTTATCTCCCTGTGCACACAGATGGGCTTCTGTCAAAATGCAAGCATTGCAGTCTGTGTGTAAAGTCTGTATCTGTGTGTAAGGTCTGTGTGCAGTCTGTACTCGATTCCTTGGATGTCTTGACTTTGCATTTACAACCCTCTTTAATTTCATAGCATAGGTGCTTATAGACATATGATTAAAAATAACACATTAGAACAATGAATTATAATGGCACCTCAGTTTTCCCAGACTATATAAATTAATCACTTTCTCATCCTTTTCTGACCTTGTTTCAGTAAGTAGGTAGGATAAATTCATTTGACATTTACTCTTTGCCAGCTTCACTTCCTGAACATCCTCTACAAAGCAGCAGATTAATTCTTCAGGGTTAAAGTGTGATGTAGACAACACAGCTGTACAAGAGACCGAGAGGATAAGAAACCCTCTTACCACATGCTCCACCAACCACCAAAATATCAGTAGCAAGACCTAGCAAGCCCTCTTGCTGCCAGCCTGCAGCAGATGGGGAAGGAGATAACAGCTGATTTCAGTTCTCTCCTTGAAGTATCACATCTTCAACAGAAAATTGCTACTTCTCTCTCCGTGCCTTGTTTTGGGGTGGGGAAGGGGTGGAAAGGGGGGGCAGTGCCTTTGAAGGACTGGGCAATTATGCACAGATCATTGCTCAGAGCTTTCCCTAACCTCAGAACAAACATTGCGCACATGAGCATGACTTGAATACACCTTAAAGTAAGGAGGAAAAAAAATGACAGAAGAGGCCTAATGGAAACCATTCTAACAGAAATAGCAATTGGATGCCACTTTAAAACTGATGAGACCCTAGTAATACTCTTCTTCATTTTGTCTTTCTGATATTGCTTGGGAAAGGGACTGCAATATGTAATAAACTATTAACAATACAGAAGGAAAAAAAAAAGAAAAAAAAAAAACAACACCCACTCTGTCTGATGTTTTGCCATGAAGATCTACTGGCTACCAACACAAAGCTTTCCAGGTCACTGTGTTCCATATTTTCCTTGTGAAATGTACTGTGCACTTTGGTCACTTGAATAAATCTGTGTATGCAGTTTCCTAATAAATTTTTTATTTTATTGCCTAATAAAAGGGACATAAAGACCACGTGGATCTGTAGTTGAAGATTCTATGCTTAAAGAGAGAACAACTTTATAGCAACACAAGGGACACAGTATTTGTTATGAGAATAGAGCCTACCCACATCATAATTTTTTGCACAGCTGATGTGAAGCAAAGCTGCTGAGAATTTTTTTGCAGACAGACCCCAGCCAGCCCTGGATCAGTGATAAAGGAATAGCAACAAAACCACAGACAGGGAGCCTTCCCCAAGTTTTGCTCTGTGTAGGGCCAGCTCCCTCCAGCCCCTGAGCACAGGGGTAACCCTGGCTTGCCCACCCATCTCCTGCAGCACCAGCTCTGCCAGGCTGGGGGCTTGCTGCCCTGCACTTGGCACCCGTGGGCAGCACAGCCACCTCCCTGCCCAGGCAGGGGTTTTATTTAGGCCTTGGGCTGCCCAGGGCAAGGGTGTACAAGAGGATCACAGTCAGGAAGTGTGTGTACTGTGGAGCTCGTGCAATATAACATTAAAGAAAAATGCATCAAAGCCAGCCCATGCTTGTTGTCTTAGCTTGTTAGCTTCCAGGTAGGTGTTTTAAAGATTCTGCAATCCAGTTCAGGCTTGAACTTGGTAAAAGGGTCTGATTGACTGATGAAGCATTCCTCCATAAGTAATCATCTGGTCTGGAATATTTAATTTTGTAAATTAAAGTATACTACACAGGTTTGTGACTACAGTACAGGACCAAGGAGAGTTTGTGTTGCTTCCTTTTCAGAAAATGTTTGTTTTTTTTTTTTCTTTTGTTCTTTTTTTCCTACTATCCCACCGTACCATCTCTTGTTTAATTAAGATATGTAGATACATTTGCTTTGGGGAGGATATAGATTTATGCCCTAGATCATACATAAACAGCAAATTTCTTATCAAATAATATTTAGCTATTTTATTTCTCTCCAGAATTTCCTGATCCAGTCCCATTCCAGTGGAATTTTGACTGATTTACCTGCATGGACTAAAGACTAAAAGTTGCAGTTTCATAATGACTTAAATTTCTTGAAATGGGAAAATTTCAGCTAGATTTCACTTTGACTTTTTTATTATTCTAGTCAACAGAAAATATTTGAAGGGGAAGAATGTTGTAATCCCCTTTGCATCAAAATGCACCAGTCTAGTAGTGTTACCTAAACAAGATGACACACCGCCGCAAAGAGAGCTTTTAATATGGAAAAGGTGGAGCTTAGATCATGGACTATAAAATTGTCAGGAACTATGGACTGGGCATCAAACAAAAATGTAAGATTAAGGAGGATGAAAGGTGAAATTCTTGAAGGAGCTGTTTTAGAGTATTTTTTTTTATTAAAGTCCTGAAAGATTTGTCAAAGTACAGGAGGACGCATACATGATATAGTACCTTGAGGACAGAAAGGGAATGTACTAGCAGAAAAATACAGTCATGAAAGGCTCAAGCACACGAAAAATTGCTGGAAACTGGGAATACATTGACTGGAAGAGGAAAGACTTCAGAATATTACATGGTCACATTTTACTTAATTCATTAATGTGTTATAATGGGATAGAAAGAAAATGGTATTCTGAAGCATATCATGTAGAAGTTTTCAATATCAGTTAAAATGTATGTGATAGTGTATGAGACACTGCTGCTATCTGATGGAAACCGAATTTTCATCAAGAATTAAAAGGATTGTGAGGCTGATGTAGGGAATGGAGAGCCTTTTGCAGGACAGAACTAGAAGGGATTCATTTCTTCAACATAGTTAAACAGCAGCTGAGGGAAAAAGTCATTGTTTTTATAAATGTAGTTTGGGGAAAAACTAAGCTAAAAGGCAGTATAGGTACAAGAACACATAGGTATAAATTCACTGAAAATATTTATAGTCCTCAAATTCAAAGAATGTCACTGATTATGAGTGGGGAGGTGGCATAACCTACCATGGGGAGTAATGGAGGCAAAAAAATATAAACAGCTAACCACTTTAATGTTAATTTAACAGATATTGTCCACTATCACCATCAGTAAATGAAGTACCTTATCACCTAGAATGGTATAAAACTCAGTTGTTGTTTTTGTTGTTGTTGTTGTTTAGTTTTGTTGCTGTTGTTGTTGTTGTTATTGTTGTTTTTAATCAGGCATACAGGAAGACCAATTATTGTTTTCACTTTGTTTTTGGTGTCATTCATTACTGTCTTTTTCCTTACAAACATTAGCATTAGGATTTCTTCTATCCCTTGCACATTTAAAAATAGGCTTATGTTATACTTAGCTCTGCTAGTACATTTTCCTACCTGATACCTTGTTGTCCTTCATAATTTCTAATTTAGAACAATCTTATAACATTTACTGTCATTATATATGATGGACTTGGTTCTCTCTTAATTTTATGTTTGTCTGAGAAAAAAATCCCCAAACCTGTTTTCCTGATCCAGGTTACTTTCAAAAATAGACTGGCAAAGCCATAAAAGTGGGGCAAGCCAGGGGGGCAGCAGGAGGAACAAGAAGCCAGAGACCGGAGCTTCTTTTGCTAGCATCACCTTGCAGGTGGCATGTTCTTCTCTGCTTCTGTGCCAAGACGATGAATAAACAAAACAGTCTCACCTTCACCTGTCAGTCATAATGCCAGAAAATTAATGGCATTCATCTCACATCAGAATAAGTGTTCCCTAAAATAATTTGCAGGTTATCCCCCTTGCCTTCTGCCCCAGACCACAGCTGGCAGTGCTCTGATGCTCTCTAGCAGGTCCCTGCTGATGTTGCTTGCCATTTACAGTCATGTGCCTGCCTCCTTGCCTTTGAATGCAAACAACCCAAGCAGCAAAGACCATTTTGAACCCAAAATGCCTGCTTCACACAGAAATGTGGCTAAAGAACATTTCAGCAACATCTCTGTCCTCTCATCCCTACCTGCTCCTTCAGATTCAGCAGCCCTCCATCAGTGTGCTAGTTTGTGCCATGAATTGGCACTGATCTGGGCTCAAATAACACTCCTCTCTTTTCCACACTTGGCAAGGTAGTTTTTATTTAGCTCTGTGCCCTGACCCTTTCCACCATACAGCCCCCAGGACAGCTGTTGTCACACATGAGAGGGAGAGACATAGGGAAGGGAAATGCTGCTGAGTCAGGGCTACTGCTAGCACAAATGTCCACAGACCACCATCATGAGTAAGAGGATTAGGCTCTGAAAGGAACCACACCCACAGCCCCATGAGCACTGCCCCATGCCCAGGCATATGGGATGAGCCTCCACATCATCACGCTGGGCTCTGAAAAGTGTCTGTTATGAAGAACAAGAAGGATTGCATTGCTCTTACTTGTTTAGTGCAACTTGTCCCTAGGATTTGATTCACCCGTGCCTTTTCTCACTCACACTTGCCATGTTTCATTCCTATAGGAGTTTTTGTGAAACAAATTTGCTCAATCTCCCACATAAAGTGCTTAAGTGTTCTGCCAGTTGCAGCATCTCCTGGGGGTCGTCTCTTTAAAAATGCACAAATTGCTCAGCCCTAGACCATCAACAAGTTTGGAGTCATCCTGCAAAATCATTCTCCAAAACCCAACTACCCTCATGCTGAACAAGAAATAGAAAAGCCCTCAAGAACTTCTGTGCAAGAAATCAAATATAGCAAGATGCTTTGCCCAGGTGCTGTAAAATGACTTGCCCTTGCTGAAGCAAGCAGACTGCTGTTGTTTACGTGACTGCCTTGCCAGCAAAACCACATCATTGTCTCTGCCTGGTGAGCCATGTGACGTTGATGTGGCAAGTCAAATATGAGGGACCTTGCAAAAATGTAACCCCTCAGATTGAATAAGCCATGCAATTTTCCATTTGTCCATCTGCATCCCTGGCACACACTGTTAGCTATAACTTATAGTCAGTGGTCTGTATGAAGTATAAAGCTGTACAGGTAACTTGCCATAAGGAAGAGATTATGCCACTGAGGCAGCATTCCCAGAAGACGTCTCGTGTAATACAGATATTATCAAAGCGATTATATCAGCTTCTTGAGGGCAGTGGACTATGCTCCATCAAGTGTTGCTCAAACCAATACTGGCCCATGCACATTCGCAGCTGTGTACACAAGTGAGGCTCTTGTAATTCCAGCAGCTAAGGAAGTGGTCAGCTGCACACAGAGACAAAGCTGGGGTGTTCTGTTAATGAAATTTCCAGTGAATTTCAGTTTTTCAGAGGTGTCCTCCTTTTTTTCCTTCCAGAGGAATGTTACTGTTTGCTGTGAGCTATATGGATTATTTGAAGGCTGAGAAAAATGCTTGAAATCATCACATTATATGACATGAAACATAAGAAGGAGAATGTGGAAAACAAACTAGATTTGTGGCTCATTAAATGCCACTGACCTTAAAACACACATGCTCTTGTCACTCTGGTTTAGCTGCCTAACTGCGCATCTGTGCATCATCCTGTCAGCTAGAGGATGAGATTTCTGAAGCACACATAGAGCACTCACTTTGTTCACTTGGCAATACTTTCGGAGATTATTGCCCAGCGATCATTTGTAGTCATCAAATACAATAAACACTCTAGCAATGAATGATAGTTGTGCAAGCTAATTTTTCGTTGTTACTTTGCATGTCTGTGGCCTGCTGTGCATTTGGCAAGCAAGCATTTAATCTTAAAAGTGTTTGTCTCCTCCACCCACTTCAGGACAGTATGATGAGGATTGTTGACTCCTAAAAATGCTGCACTGAAAGCTGTGCCTTAGTTATCCTTATTTGCTCTCACCCTTATCCTTCTTGCAGTCATTTTAAGGAGGCAGGCTTTGTTCAATAAAATTTACCAAGTCATGGTTTATTACACTGAGATATGAGTGACATTCAGTTGTGATATGTTTTGCCTTTTCTTGATTTTTTTCTGCATGGAAAATACAAAACTACTTTTTCTCCTTTTACCTCCTTACATTTGATTGTTTCACAAGACTTCAGAATGTTTAAGTCCTTCAACAAATTGATAAAATCTGAGGTTAAGATGTATTTCTAGCTTAGATAACTAAATGTATGTCTTATTCTTTTGCTTTTGATTTGCTTTGTCTGATTGCTGTACCTCATCAGCCGTATGGTAGGTGTGTTGCTTTTTTGTTTGTGTTTTTTTGTTTGGTTTGTGGTTTTTTGGTTGGTTGGTTGGTTGGTTGTTTTTTGTTGTTGTTTTTATTTTTTTTAAGTATGGTTCAATGATCAAAACATTGGGTGAGACTCATAAGACCCAGTTGCTACTTTGTCCAGTCTTCCTCAATGGCCTGGAGTAACTCATCAAGTGCCAGGTGGAAAAAGGGCTGAGTCAACTCCTTGGAGACTTGCTCCCACTGTACATTTCAGACTCCAAATTTGGACCCTCAGACCTGCATCACTGGCATGGAGATATGCAAATGAAAGACACCTTTTCCACTAGAGAATTTGGCTGATCATACCTGCCTCTGAGCAAATATTTGAAGTGGGCAGGATTGTAGTGCCATGCCTGGGCCCAAATCAGTCAGTCTGCAGGGCAGATCGCTTGTCTGTACTTCATTAATGCCCCATAAAGTGTCCTGAAAGACACAAGGAACAAAATCAATAGCACACCAATTTCCAGAAATATTTTTGGAATTTCTTCACATTGAACAACTGATATCATGTAACAAGTAATATGAGCCTGATTATGCTTGCTTACCTGCCTGTTATTTTAATGTCAACAACCAAGCTACTCTGTTGGTTTTTAACTTTTTAGATGCAGCTCTGTGAGGCACATGCAGTTATGTCACTTTTATCATTATCTAAAGGTATTTTTAGCCTGCAGCTTTTTTTTCTGAGTCCTATATTGGTATTCAAAGGAAAGGGAATTGACTCAGTAGCATTGTATAAGAAGCAATTACATTGTTTCAGAGCCTAATAAATACACAAAACCACATTTGACACTTTTTTCATTCATTAAAAATAGTGAAGAAGGAAGAAGAAGGAAGGAAAATGAAGAAAAGGGAAGAAAAAGAAAGATCTTTTCTTAGCATTATTTTTAAGCTTTTCAAATTCCTAACTGAAGCTTGCAGTCATGACAAATGTGATGTCTTACAGTCCACTTCTGAGATTTCAAGTGCTCTGCTGCTGTTTTTGTCAGTCTAACTTTCTTCTAAGAGCTTCCTAAGTATCTTTTATTGTAGCTGATCTGTATATATTTTTCTCTGAGTTCCTGAAACCATGTCAAGCTGACCTGATCAAATATGAAACTGGATTCTTTGCAATAGCTCTCTCTGTTAAAAAGGTGTGGTAGAATTTTCAATAGATTTGATTTCAACCTCTTTTTGCCCTCAGATAAATTAAAGTGCTTTTTAACATATATGCAGTCCCCTGTGCTATTGGAGTAGAAGGCTATACTACAATATCTATCTGCTTGTCCACTTTTATCTCCTTTATTATAGTAACTGAGTTCTTCACGACCATTCAAGAATTCATTTTTCCTCAGAACACCGTGTGTCTTTGAAGTAGCTACTTCATTATTTCTTTGAGGAATGAATGGACAAGACGGACTAAGGGCTAAATCCTAAATGTACTTAAGGTTTGCAATACTGAGATGAATGACATCAAGGTGCACTGAACCCAGGGTATTTCCATCTCTAGGTCAGTCAGTGCTGGGGAGAATTAGATGTTCGTGGAACTGATCCTGAGAAACCTCTGAAACTATCCAAGATACCTGGATTATGGCCTTTATTGAAAAAAAAAAAAAAAAAAAAAAAAAAGAGGTATCAGATGCCCCCTTGTCTACAGGGACTGAACTGAGCCTTTGTAAGGTGTCCTGCCCTACCTCTCTGATCACATCTACCTAATCACCTGTGTCAGCAAAGACCATGGGAGAATCCAGTTTCCTTCAGCTTCTGATAATTTTTCCAGTCTTAATTGGTGTGAACCAATGGAGACGTGATTACCAGCTGGGTGATTCTTCATCAAAACTGAGGGTACAAATTGAAGAATAAGCTACTACTGGAACCTGTGCAAGAGTCACCTCTTTCCAGGTGCTCCATAGTCTTCAGCCAAGAATAGCTTCCCTTATAATGAAAGAAGATGATATTAAAGATGGTATTAGGGACTAAAAATTAACTTTAAAAAACAATTTTTACTGATCACTGCATAACAGAGCATAAGCTAATGTGGCAGCTAATGAACTTTTTTCTAGACAGCCAAATAGTTTTTGCTGATGCCAAGAATGTATTGGGAAAACAATCTCAAATCCAAAAGAAGTAATTTCACAGCATGTTTGAACTTATACTTAGGAGAACAACCATAGAAAAGGTTGTTTAATTCTGGAATAGTGTCCAAAGAATGAAGGAGAAAAACAGCAAACAGAAAATGATAAAATAGGTGTATGGAAGCACCAGCTCGATGTTCAGTCTCTTCTAATGTTTCACAGAACACAGGCTATTACTATGCCTACTGAAAGGAATGTTCTCTTTAAAATACTGCTTGCTTTACATCAGTCCTTTTGCATTATTGATAACAATAGCATGAAAATTCATTTGGGAAACAACCATGGAGTAAGAACACGTTCTTTAGGAAACAGTTCTTAAAATATTTGCAAGATCTAGAGAAATATCTTCTAAAGTTGCTGTGTTTTTTCTTTTAATCCAGAAAAGGGCACAGGTTGTATGTTTAATATATTCGATTTAAAACTTAATAATGCATGAAATTTTCTTTAATCAGGAAGCTATTTAAATTTGCCTACTTAAAAGACTCCACCTTGAAGTTGAATTTGATACACATAATTTCTCCAGGAAAAAGCTATTCAAAAAGAGACCACAGAATTGTGTTTGGTTTGTCTCTGTTATGTGGCAATGACCTTTTAAATTGGTCAGAAGCAGCAGCTGAAATAAACACTGTATTTTCATTCCATGCATCTTCTGAAAAGGCACTTTTGCTGTTCAGGTCTAGAAGTTACATGATATCACAAATTAGCATGTCAAGAGCAAATCTCAACAACTCTTCTTCACTTTCTTGCCATGGCTATGCACGCACATGGTAAAGGGCAATGAGAAGTGATGAGATGTTATTCCTGAATCAAAGAGAGCATTTAATCCTTCTTACTCTTACATTTATGAGAAATTACATAATCAACCTGACACAAAGAAATACATACAAATCCTTCGCCTTCTTTCCCATAAAAATAAAACAAGTCTAGTTTAGCCATAGAAGTTATTTATGGTTGTCCTGCACTGAAATATTCTCTAACATGAAATATATCCTAGGAGGAAGACTTTGTCTTGGGAAAGCTACCTTTGTTTCCAAAGACTATAAATGAAATAGTGTGACTGCCAGGAAGACAGACAGGACCAATAAGCTGGTATCTCAAAGAGGATCAACATGAGAAATATCCAACATGTGGCAAGCAAAGCAAGGCCTGTATGGGAAATTGTCCTCCTCATTCAGTGACTGGGCAGTAGATAGGGTGCTCACATCCTCAGTAGGATGTGTTTTTACATTAACAGCAGCATATCTAACTGCACACACATTATTTCTAACCCCACAGGAGTAAAAAGGATTTACTCCATGTCATGTGGAAGTCAAGTCCTGAGAGTTCCCAAGAGAAGATCTCTCTGGAGTTTTCTGAGGTGAACCATCACATGGTGGGGACATGTGGGGAGAAAGTGTTTCCTACAAGCAACGCAGCCCCAGCAACGGAGGCAAGAAGTTCAAGGAGCAGAGCATCTGAAAATCAAAAGAATGACCATCACTAACGAATACAGTATTTAGAATATATAATTAAAAACAGAAGTTTGAAGTCTTACCATTTTCAGCAGTAACTGTGATATACCCTGGCAAAAACCCCTGGGTGGATCGCTTTCTTCTTCAGCTCAGCTACCTTGTTATTTTCTATCCATGACTTCATTAGTTCCTGTGGTACACAGCTATGTCCATACTGTCGTAAGTAGTGTTAAGCGCTGACATGGTACCAACATTAAGATCATATAATCTAGATTTTCTTTTATTTTTTAATTCAAGAAATGCAAAATTATACAAGATCTGTCAATGATATTTTGCATACTTGATCCTACAGTTTGAATCTTACTTGAACTGCAATTTTAGTGACTAAATAGGACAATTAAGAATGAAGGATCCTGATCTCCACATAGCACCTGGTGAGAACCTGGGAAACACCTCCATCCGTTTCCCAAGATGTACTGCCTCAAAAGCAAAAAGTGCCCTGCAAGAAATAGTGAGGGAAAAATAAATAAATAAATAAATAAATCTGACTGCAAGTTCTGGGCTGGAACTTGTATGGTTTTCCAAGTAAAGAGAAACTCTTTATATTTTAATTATGTAGAAGCTCAAGCAAGTTAAGCAGTGGTTGTTGCCACTATTGGTTAGCTTATGATTACTTTTAATTAAATAATAATTTGGTCATACGCTGTTGATAAATGCAGCTTTTACAGTACTTCTGCACTTGCTTTGCAAATGTAGAGCTGTTCTGAAGAGCAGTTGCCTTTTTCTAGCTAATTGACTGGACAACTCAAAGCAGGAAATGTTGAAAAGGTCCTCTTTCTACTAAAAGCTCATGGATTAGGACACAACATGCTACCACCAGTTCCAGAAATGGGGAGGCATCAAGGCACTCTTGAGGAAGCTGCTAAGTGAGCACTGATTCTAGAGTCTCAGTGCATTTAGATTCACTAGCATTAGAGATCAAGCGCAGTAAAACAGTGCTCGCAGTTATGGCCATGTCAGCCAAACACCATATCCATTCCTTGCAGAGTTACACTTTCTTTTGCTGCACACGTGTCCAGCAGTTTTTCTATTTTTCTTAGAAAGGAAGTCAACCAAGGTGTGAATGAGCATAGAAAGACAGTTGCATCAGTTTTCCTCCTCCGTAAATATTCATAGAAATATATAATTGTTTAATTTGGAAGGGGCCTTAAAGACCATCTAATTCCAAACCCTGCCATGGGCAAGGATACCTCCCACCAGACCAGGTTTCTCAAAACCCGATTCAGCCTAACCTTGAACACCTCCAGGGATGGGGCATCCTCAGCTTCTCTGGGCAACCTGTTCCAAGGCCTCACCAACCTCACAGTAAAGGGTTTCTTCCTTATGTCTAATTTAAATCTACCTTGTTTTGGTCTAAAGCCATTCCCCCTTTTCCTATCACTGCACTCCCTGACAAAGAGTCCTCTCCATCTTTCCTGTAGGCCCCCTTTAGGTACTGGAAGGCTGCTGTAAGGTCTCCCTGGAGCCTTCTCTTCTCCAGGCTGAACAACCCCAACTCCCTCAGCCTCTCTTCAGAGAAGAGATGCTCCAGCCCCTTGATTATCTTCATGGCCCTCCTCTGGACCCGCTTAACAGGTCTACATCCTTCTTGTGCTGGGGACCCCAGAGCTGAATGCACTCCAACTGTTATAAAACCTTTACATGAGAACAGACACAGCTGTATTCATGATGTCTCACTTTCTGATAGTTCTCAGGCATGTTTCTGAGCAGCAAAACGTGGCAGCATTATGACCACTCACAGTTCCCAGATAGCCCCCGGTATCATACTTCTCCCCTTCACCCCCTCCTCTCCAGCTTCATAGGGCATCAACCACAAACATTTCCGCTGTCTGGCTTGTTTCTAAGAAAATTAAGTTAACTCCTCAATTCAAAGATCATCATGACTGGCTGGAGAAATTGCCAATCAAGCTCCTTACATAGTTTATTAACAGCTAGAACATTATATCCAGAACTTAAAAAATGCAACAGTTATGGAAAATCTACATGTAAATTTACAAGCTGAACATTTACCAAGGAGTTTGTCATTTGCAAACGGGGAGTCACTTGAAGCTGAATTTCTTATAATCCATTACAATAAGTGGAGAAAAAGTGTCAAGCACACATGGTACTAACATCTAGCTAACAGACACCACCACACAAAGCCCACACCAGAATTAACATACAGTCTTGGGAGAGAACCTGCCAAACCAACCAACAAAGGGAAAGGGCCACAGAAGCCAAGGTCAGGCCTCCACACTGTTAATATAACTAGTTATAACTAGTAAAAAGAGAGGAAAATCCTAAAAGATTTCAAATGTTGAGAGAGTGTTGTACGTTACAACTGGGAAAAAAAATAACGTTAAATTGGCATAAATGTATTACAGAATATCTGTGCAACTAGGCTACAGAAAGGGTTAACCATCTTAGAAAATTATTTTTTTCCCTAACATATGAGGGTATGTGAGGAAAACAGTTGCTCATGTTATCAGAATGATAAGAAACATTTCATTCAGAAGAGTGAAGAAAATCAATGCGTGACGTCCAGAGGAAGACAAGATGATTCTTACACAGATCACTCTCTGCTGCCAAATTGGGAATCCTCAGGGATAGGTCACAGGTGAATAAACAGCAGACGCTGCAAAGATTTTCCCTCAGCAAAAATATCATGTTATATTTAACTCTTCTTGAGTGATCTAATTGTTTAAATTACCTTTTCATTTTCTCTAGCAATACGTGCATAGTCCATTCCGTCAGTTAATGACCTGGATTTGGAAAGAGGTAACCAGACTAGAGCTGTAACAACTTATTTGGGCTTTTGGCCAAAATTCAAGGTGCACAGAAGGGCAAAACAATTGGAAAGTGTTGGTGTGAGAGAGACAAATATCTTGTGCTAGTTCCCTTCACGTCAAGATGAACGGAGGGCACAGAGAAACAGTATAGAACATGATGGACTAGTGGCCTTAAATATGGCTTTAGGGGAGATGAGACAACTGAAGAAGATTGCAAAATGTGTTTGAAGGAGGAGAGTGGCTCAGAGAGAACTCCACAGAGATAGACCAATGCACACAACAGGTTTGGCAGACCCCTGCGAGGAGTTACACTAGGAAGGCACCAGTCAGTGATGTGCACCCTGAAAAATACAGCTACTGCCCTGCAGAAGAGCAATAAAGACCACAGAAGATGAGATGGGGCAATACTACCCACAACAAGACAAATTCATGAACAGTGCCCATAATGTCTGTTGTGGATGCTATAGTTACACTGAGATGTAGACCAGTGTTTCCTTTTTACGATCACTTAAACAGCTTAAACTCTCTTGTATTCCACACTCCCCTGATGGTGGAAGAGAGATGATATCAGATTCTTTTCTGTGTTTGCTGTACAAGAAAATCATCTGTCCCAGAAACTGCAGGAAGGCAGCAGAAACAATGTATGATGTTAATTTGCAATATCAGTACTAGAAAATTCTCCATCAGTCCTTCTTCTCACCCATACTGCCTGAAGGAGCAGCATCTCCATCTTCCTCATCACCCAAAGTAAAAGGCAAAATCAGAAGGTTTTCTTCAAGAGTAAAGAGGTCGAGTGGAGACAACCTTCCTTTCTATGTTTAGGCGCCAAATACTCCAATGAAGACAGGAGACTTCACTAGAAACTTAATTAAAGGGCTGCAACGCTGCAACTATCAAGTATGAATTTCACAGGTGACTTTCTCTGGACTCCTCAGTTTGCTGAAAGGAAAGCAAAGGGCATAGTGAGGTGTTCTGATGACAGTTTGGGATTTAGCCATTAGTATTTTGTCTTCATCCTGCTTTGATGTCTTGTTCACTTAGGGTTTTTCTGGAAGGCTCAGAAAGAGAGCTGTGAATGAGCCAATTATTTCAGGAAGGTGGACGGAGCTAGATCAGCCTGACACATAAGGAAGGCTCAGTTGGTGAGTGATGATAGAAGTTATAAATTTGCCACTCCATGTGTGCTGCTGGAAATGTGTATTCAAACTGCTTTGTAAAGAGCAGCCTTGAAAGAATTCAAAATCTGCGACGCGTTCCTGCAGTAAGGCAGTGAACAGGAGGCTTGTCATGTGAAACGCTCTGAATTTAGTAGTTCCTCAAAAGCAGACAGTTAAGGAGGTGATGTCTGCTACAACAGAACCTGGAGAAAATAAAACATAAAATTTGGGATTTGTTTGTTTGTTTTGGTTTTGTTTGTTGTTATTACAAGTGATCTCTAAAGTAACTTGAGTTAACATAGGGAGAGGATGGAGAAACCTATTTCATTTTTGTTTATTTAGATATTCAGCAAAAGTCAGACCTTCTTGTTCCAATCAAGGTGGCATTAGTCAAGCAAAAATCCCTTAAATTTTACTGGAACTGCTCCACATGTAAATAAATACAAGCAAATGAGATCAGGGATTCATAGACCAGCCTGGGGCTTCTGTCATTGTCCCCAGGAACCAGCATGCATCTCCAAAACAGCAAAAAAAAAAAGCAGGGAAAAGTCCTCAATAAAACCAGGAAGAAGTTATGAAAACCTCAAACAGCAGCATCAGCATACAAAACCATACAAAATCACCACATATATGCATTTGAACTATTGCTGTGCCTTTAACTTCGCACCAAATACTTTGCCCACCTCACATGCTGGAGTAGAAGTTGGCTGACGCCCTGGCTGCACTTTCTCCAGCCTTGTAAGGGAAGAGAGGAGCTCCTTGGGCAGGCTGAACGGCTGTGCCATGAGAGCTGCCACAAAACCTGATTTATGCACAGCAAGCTCTGAGCCTGATGACGTGAGGAACAGCAGGCCTCAGCTGAAGTCAACGGCATTACAGCAAGGAAGAGCTTTTCCTGGACTCGGGAAGGTCCTGAGACATAAACTGCAAAAAGCAGAATGTTCAGCCAAGGATGGTCTTTAGCAGGGTTGGCAAGGACTGCAGGTATGTTGGGAGGAAGAATAAGGCAAAATCATGTGGACAAGTTAGAGAAATGATCTAGGAAACACTCCTGGTAGAATATACCTCAATGAAAGCATGAGCAGAAATCTGCATTTAGCTGTGGATTTGTGCTGGGAAGTAACACACAAAGTAGGAATTATGAGAAATAAATAAATAAAAATGGATCCAGGGGTTATGTTAGATCAGGAATGAAATGAAAGTCAGCTGTGACATGCTCTCAAGAAAAAGACCAGTGCAAGCTGAAGGTCAGCTTGTAAGAGAAAGACACTGCAGCTCTGTTTTATGTTGGCAGGGTCTCAGCTGGAGAGCCACATTTAGTACAGGACTTAATAAATAAATAAACAAACAAACAAATAAATAGATAAATAGAAAAGGGACAAAGTAATGAGGAAAAACTAGAAAATGTGATTTTTAAGGAAAACAACTCAAATAACTGGTGTTTAGTTCTGAAGAAAATGTCTGAAATGACAGTAGTCCTCAAATGCATGGAGGGGGCTGCAGCAAAGAGAAGAAAACTAACTGCTCTAGCTCTCTGGGCTGGGTTGGTAAGGCTTTAAAAGGTAGCAAGAAAGGTTCAGATCACAAGAAAAGGAGAAAGAAAAATCTACCTTCAGTGACTGCAAAGCATCAGTATATGTTGTGGATGCTGTGGAGCCACCAGCACCTGAGTGTTAAAAACCAGACATCTATAACGCTGATCCCATCTCAGGTTGAGAAGTGGTCTTCTGAATTTCATTTCAGGCCTTTTTATCTATGGGTTTGTTAAAGAACAGGCTGACTCCTGGCTAGTTTTGTTGACCGTCAACGGAGATAGCATTTTAAAATAGTTGTGAGTCCTTTCCTGTCAGAAAGCACTATTTTAAAGCAAATCTGACCGTAGCACATAACAAATGGGTGAGAGCCTGACCCCATGAAGGCAGTTTTTTCAGTAGATTTCAGAGATTTTTATCAGTCATATTCCCACTGAGCTCTGCAGGAACTTGCGGGTGACCCTATAGATTTAAAAAAAAAAAAAAAAAAAAAGTAATTAATTCATCAAGAGAGAAGGAAGATCTGATGAAGATCCTAGTGGAGGTTTGGAGTACTGGAAAAAACATTTCACTTCAAACACATATCTCCTCCTGTAAAGTTCAAAGGAAATATATGATCAGAAAACAAATTACAGACAGAAAAACAAACCTCCCTCTTTCTGGCTTATGACTTCTTTGACCATGTCTTGACAGGAACTGCTGGTGCAGCTGCCAGCGATTCCCTCATCCTAGCCCCAGCAAACAGCTTGGAGGATCAAAATGACAAGAATGGAAAAAATAAATAAATAAAAATGATGACGCTTTTTTGGCTGGATTGTTGACTTGTAACAGTGTTGCACTTAATTGTTATTCCTATTTTTGTGGCTGTTGCTTTTGTTAGTGCAGCCCTGTAGATTTCTACTTGTGCTGGACATAGGAAAACACAAAATAAAACCTTCACTCAAGAATTTATAAGCTAAAGAGACAAGACAGGAGTGAGAAATAAACTGCTATTGTTTCTTTCATACCGACATGAAACAGACACAGAAACATTAAATGTGCAGCTTTCCATGTGAAACCCTGCTATGCTTTCCAGTGAGCTGACAAACTCCTGCAGCAGGCAGGGGGGCCACAGTGGCAGCTTCACACTGGGCTGGATGCAACATCAGGTTACTGCAGCTGGCGTAAGGTGCATCAGCTCCTACAATGGCAGGCACACAAAGTTTAGTTTTAAATTATCTAATTAGGTGTCTGTGGCAACCCATCTGCCCTGAAATGTATGTTTGTGTTCACCGGGTTAGTGCTAAGCACTGAACCTGAGCTGCACCAACAAGCTTGCAGTGCAGGCACAGCCTGCATTGAGATGGGACATCTGTGCCAGAGCTGGAAGCAAACTCTGCTCACTCCCCTCCACGTCTTGCTGTGTAACTGAAGGAACATCTCTGCCTTTTTTTTTTTTTTTTGTCTATGCTGTCCCATTAAATCATTAAATTATGTGTACTTGAAAGGCACGATGAATGTAAAATATGTTTGCCAGGCAACTTGAAAGACCCTCAAACAGCTTAAGAACCAAAAAGTTCTTTCCTGCTCAATCTACTTCCATTGAAAATATTAGCTGATCAGCCATCTCTTCTTTTTTTCTCTTCTGAAAACAACGTTTTAAAGCCATTTCCATAAAAAAAACACCATAGGCAGTTTAATCAATAAATACATTTTTACCCTGTGCTAGGAAGCGTGCTTGTTTTTTCCCTGAACAGTTATAACTTTGGTGGTCAATTATGGAATTTCTTCAGGCATGGCAAAGTGATGCCATTGATTTTAGTGGGAGCTGAGTAGGGAAAGCTAAGACATTTCAAGAAATTACAGGGTTTGAGTTTCAGACCAGAAGAAACCTGTTCCTGCTTGATTTTTTATTTTTTTTTTTAGTTGCAATATATCTAACAGTTATTTTAGAGTGAGATCAAAGCGTAATCTATTTAGTGCGCAAAATATAGAAGCTATAACTGTGTTTAGAAAATTAATGGCAGGTTTTTTTTCTGACAACTTCTACCACTTTGTATCCTCTGGGTCTCAGTCAGTTTTAATAATATCTATGTCAAGAAAAGTAAATAAATAAATAAATAAAAGATTCCTTTTGACTGAAGTGGTATCTTGCAGTTTTGCCCTGGATTAGTGATTTATAGTGATGGATTTAAAAAAAAAATGGAATTCAGGTTTTTGAGTTTTAATTTATATTAATAGTGCATGACTGTGAATGAGATTGGTGAAGCAATGGCAGCTCAGGCCTAGGAGTGCCAGAATCCTGTGAGCTAAATGTCTTGGTGACATTTTGGGTCTAAAGGATAGATTCATTTTGTCAAACGCTTTACTCACAGGAGACTGAGCTCATAGTTCCTTTAGTTCATACTAAAAATGGAAAACACATTCTTTCCTGGGTCTGGATTTACCGCGAAGTGAAAATTCTGCTGGTTTGGCATTCACAGCCACTGAGGCAAGTCCAGTGATTTTTTATCAGAATTTTACACCCTAATATTGTATGTGCTGTTGGCATTCAATTGAATTAAAAGTGGGTGTTTATATGTGCATGTGTGGATGTATATTTATATGAATTTTCATGCATTTTATATAATGTTTTAATATGGATACAGATGGATATATACATTAAAAAATATATTTTATAGGCACATATGTACAGAGAATATACATAGGGTATGTGTATTCATACACATTTATTGCATATGCATGTTTCTAAATATATAAATGACATGAGGATATGAGGATATGAGGAGTAAGATAGGAGGTTTGGAAAAAAGTGGATTTTTCACAATACAGAATTTGATCCAGTGCAGTTATAAACTTGCTTATAAGAAAGTAAAGTTTCTGTCCTTTCCTGTACAGAAGCAATAGAAGGTGGTGCTGGTCAGGAGGAAAAAAAGAATCATTTCCTACTTATGAAAAAGAGAAATAGGAAATCTTCGGGCTCCTGTTTCAGACCTACTTTATCCCTTTTCATGGTAAAAGCACACCGAACACTTCCAAAGCACTGGCAGGCTGTCATTCCAACCCCTCCCTTGTCATTTGGTTGCTTTCTGAGGTCAAACTCCAGGAAGGTTGTGTGAAAGTGCAGTAAATCACGATGCAGCAAGTAATAATAAGTGAAAAAAGTAGTACTTTTTTTTTATTATTATTATTTTTTCCTAAAAATATGCTATTTTTATGGCCTCGTAGACTGCCCAGAACAAGAAAGTCTGGTCTGTTCAGACTCTGGAAGTCCAGAGCTAGCATGGCATTTAGGATCTAGATGTGCAGGGAGAATGAGGGGACAGGGCACTGTCACCTGCTTGTCCCCAGCAGGCTCCTGGCATTTGCGAGGGCAGCCGTGGTCAGCCAGGAGAGGTGGGCCGGCTCACAGCTCACATGGGAGCTGAAGGTGTAAAGCAGTGAGGGGGTGTATCAGCTGAGCTGGGGGGGTGCCAGAGCTCGGTGGCTCCTGTTGACAGTGAGGGCTTGGCTGGGGGAACTGGGAGCAGTGCCTGGAGCTTGAGACGTGGTGGTGATGGGAATGATCACTGGAAGTGCTGGGGATTCTTGTTGGAGGGGATGTGAAACCAGCTTGGCATCCTAACCTGGATGGTGCAAAGGACAAGGAGGGGGTTGCACACAAGGCATGGAACATAGGGCCCGTAGGCTGGGAAGCGCACAGTGTTTGGGGGCAGCCCATGGGAGAGCTATTGGAGCCCAGGGGCAAGCAGTGCTGGGGAGCATCCCACAGGCATAGACGCCTCTGCTGGGGATCCTGTTTGAAAGTGGGGACACACAGACCCATCCCTGGTGCATTTCTAATACAAAAAGTGCATTTTTTGATGCTAGAAATCAGGCAGCCATACAAGCAGTAATGACAGCAGAGGTTGGTGGCCACATTATACCTTGGGCTAACCTCCAAGTAAGCAGAGCATTTTTATTTATTTATTTATTTTTTAAGTAGAAGGATATCTTTTCTGCCCCCACAATGAAAGCCTTCCAGAGCCTGTTATTTTGCTTATCACAAAGTATTAGCACCAGATACACACAAAACCAGCTCTATCTCAGGGTTAGAGGTGACTCTACAGCCTTGTTATTTATAGATGAGGGTGTGGTTTTGCTTTTTCCAGACACTGGTCTTGTGCTGTATACAGCAATGAGATCTTCATGCCTTGTTCCATCTGATGTAGATTAAAGAAGTGTTTTTTTGTGGTTTTTTTTTTTTTTGTTTGTTTGTTTGTTTGTTTTGGAAGGGAAAACACATCCTTCATCATGTGTCTGTTCCACGCAACCTGCTTCCCTTAGGACTTGTAAAGTAGCTATACAGACCTTTCAGACAGCATTACTGCCTACCTGCCCTACACGCACACACACAAAAAAAGAAAAAATAAAGCAGTAGAAACAAGAGCTTTTCCCAACCATAAAGTGAGAATGTATTTACTTCTGAGTTCTTAGATCCCACATAATTTCACAGGCCTTCTTGTCTGCAGATAGATACAAAAATTCTGGGGAATGATAATATGACCTATTATGGAAAACCTACTGTTTGCCAAAAGGCCACCTGCTTGGCTGAAGAATTATCACTAAAACCATGAAAAGTCTCTGTTTCTTTCTGAGCTGCAATGAGCAGAGCATTGCAGCAATGACTTTGACGAAAATGATTTATGAAAAAAAAAAGGGTTACAGTGAGATACAGCAATAAATCACCGTGTTTTTTCCAAGTAACCAGCATTTTCAGCTTAGCTTCTAGGAGGCATTGGAAACTCGTGGTCAATTTACTTGCATCACTCCTCAGGCTCTCAAGGCTCAAGATCAAGGGAAGGAAGTGAATAGGCACAAGGCTGTGTAACCTAATCACTTCTCTGCAGAATAAAGCTCGGTAACTGAAGTCATTCAACCCTCGTGACCTTACCAGGATGGCAGTCATGCCAGCCCCAAAAGAAGAAACCAGACAGGAGACCAATAAATATAAGTCACAAGGACAATGAACATTAAAATGAGATTTCGTGTTTATAAATGAGGCAAGGAAGAGTCAATGGACAGATGCAGAGCTAGGAAATGAGTCCCATCCCTGGGCTGGGCATGGGCTCCAGGGCTGCTGTCTAGTTCCCCACTCACATTCAATATTCTTCAAGCTGATGCATGCCTAAGGACGGCTTCTACACAGGGGCATTCATAAGAAACCTGGATCCATTCTTTGCGTGTGAGAAAAATATAGCAGAAGACCTATGCAGAGCTACAATGCTGGTTAGCTGTTTGAGCTAAGAAATGTTTGCATTGATGAAGAAACACTGAGTGAAAATTGAGAACATAAAGGCCTCTCTTCCTTTTACAGAATCTGAATAAATCTAGTAAAGCTTCATGAACAAAAGAAGAGAGGAATCAGGACATATTTTATATTTACCTATAACCCATTAAAGCTGGTTCATGGCAATTAAAATACAAAAAGTCCAAATCATTTGATCTACTGCTGTAAAACCAGAGCAGGTTCTCCGATTCCCCATCTCGTGGTTCTTGCCAACCCAAGTGAGCTCCATCAGGCTCCCACCTCCACCCAGCTACTCCAAAATCCACATCAAACATTGATGAACATGTATTTAAAGGTTAAAAATAATAATAATAAAAAAATTAAATAAATTAAAATGGTGCAAGGTAGAGAACAAGAAAAAGGTTTTGGAAAAGAAACAGGATAAAATGAAAATAGCTGAGGTAGGTAGAACACTACCCATTTCTTGCTTGGAGTGTTAGCCTGATGAGTGGCAGCAGGTATATTTTATGGCTTTAAAGTTTCCATGTTCAGTGATTTAAAACATTTATATTGAATGATATTTGAGGTATGACTTCCTTTATACAGCTTCATTTTGATGATGCTATGAAGAATCGATACAATATCTTTCTAAAGAGTTGTTAGACAATTTTCTAAGCAACTTTTAACTGTTATATCAGGTTAGAATAATATTTTTTTCTGCTAGAGAAAAAAAAAATACATTCTGCATTCTCCAGCCTTCCCAAGTACAGAGGCACCCATATTCGTTTGCCTGTATTGGTTTGTCTGCCTCGGGCTTTTCTTGGTTGTTTGTTCCTTGTTTATTTTCCTTGGCTGAGAAAATAAAATAAATACAGAAAAAATTGCTGTGCTTAGATGAGAAGGAAGTGATTAATCATAGGTCTAGAAGTCATGTGCATAATAATTAATACACTTCCCAAACTCACCAAGGGAAAAGTGCAATGTTGAAATCTCAGATTTCTTGCATCCATCCAACTACAGGTATACAAAGCAAAGGCTAAGTTATGAATTAGTTCAAATTTGCAGATACAGCTGGTCCAGGATCACAAATAGTTCTTTTGGATAAATACACATAATACTTTCAATCACTGAGTCTTGTAAATGTGTATGAAGGCATCCATACTATAATCAGAGAATTACAGAACAGTTCAGTTTTGAAGGAAGCTCAGGACAATCCTCCTGGTCAAAGTAAATCCAATCCTGAGAAGATGGCTCAAGGTTTTGTTCAGATTTGTGAAAATCTCCAAAAATTAAGCATTAAATACAACATCTGTGAGCCGCCGAGCCGCCTGTGCCAGTGTTTGAGAACGCTCATTGGGAAAATGCATTTCTTAATATCTAACTTGAACTTTCCTTCTCTCATCTTGTGTCCCTTGCCCCTTACTCTCCTCATGCAATCGAGATGCGTAACTGTAGGCTCGCCAAGTATGAAACTTTTTCCTTAAGCATTTGCAGTGACCTTTGGATAGTTTCACTGAAGTCAGAGTCTTGTTTGGCCATCTGCTTTTATATGAAACATTTTATATGAATGCTCAAGGTACCATAAAAATCAAATTAGAAAGTTTGGTGTGTTCATATGTAGAATATATACATATATAAAATATATAGATATGTATATATGAGTATGTACGTGACGCGTGTATCTTTATATACGCATAAACGCCTGTGTTTGTGTGCTGTGAGTGCCAGAGGTGGGGTTTTCCCACGCCCTGCTCAGCACCCAGGCTGCGGGCGTTGGGTAGGGTCATGCACGCTCCTCGTTGAGCATCAACGGGGAGGTACTGCCCCAGCGTGGTGGCTTGTCTCCTTGCACGCTCCCTTCAAATTGCGGGTCTTCGATTCACTGAACTTTTTCTCACTTTTTGTCCTCGAAGCTTTTGCCACTGATATGGATTCACAGAGTTTTGCTTCAGTTTGTGCTGGTGGTTTGCGTGAACCTTAGGTAATGGGGTTGTTTTTTAATGAAGCACTAGGAAGCAGCTTCAGCAATTTCATGCTTTGCTTTTTGTTTAAGTCACCCACTGCAACTGCAAATATATAAAAACAGTTCAGTGTGGATTTTTTAGAATGATTGTTGGAAGCAATGTCTGTCCTTCTGATTTTGAACAATCAGTCTCCACATGCCTGAGGGACCTCACGGAGACAGGCACCCTATCCACAGGGCATTTTTCCAGTTATTTTTATTCCTGAATAGAAAAGTACCATGACAGTCACATATCACCTAAAGCATGTGTGCTGACATGCCCTGTGCATCATTACTGCCCTTAAATTGTTCTTACACCTGTAGAATTGATAAGACCTTCTTGTACCTGATTTAGAAGGTTTCAGGCCAATTTATCAGCCCTGCATGAGTCACATGGAGTCAAATGAATGCATTGTGAGCGCTACAACAGTGACCTCAAACATCTTATTCCTGTGTCAGGTCCATATACACTATAGCTAGAAATACTTTTTGAACATATTTTGAAGGTATGTGTGGGCTCAGCCTCCATGCCTGGCTTTTCATTAACACCTTCATCCAAATAATCTGGGTGAGAGTCAAGTTGTAGCTTGAACTAAAGCATTTTTTCATGCTTGGCTGGCAGGTTGCATGCATGTTCCCAGGAAAATAGAGCTCATGACTGTAGGAACAGAAAGGGGGACACCAGACCATCAGAGGCTGATGTGTTTAATTTAGACTGATGCCCAGCTAGCTCATCCATTGCAATCACAGCTGCAGCAGCCTGAGCATGCAAGTAAAATATGAACCAGGCCATAAGGTTTGATTTTTATAGGGGAAAATATAAACTCACTGAAAGGGATTTACCTGTATTACAGTTGCTTACAGCCTTTCAGAATGCTAAGGACAACTCCCAGTTTTTGTAACGGCCTGATTGTAATATTCAATTCCTTTTACATTACCAAAAAGAAAAGAAAAGAAAAAAAAAAGAAGAAGAAGAAAAAGAAGAAAAAGAAAGAAAGAAAAAAGAATGAGGACAGTAACTCTGTTTTCCAGAATTCAGTTTGCTCAGACAAGCTTTTTTTTTTTGAAATCATCCTTATACCAAGATTTCTGGAAAGCTTATGCATTTAATGCAGCTAGCCATAACCTTGACAAATGTACTGTGTGAAGATAAGCAGGTTATAGTATAATCATTATCCAATCAATACATGTATTTCCTAACTGAACTTGTTAATTCAAGTCTCTGGCCATGGTATAATGAGTTTATGTTGGCAGGGATAAGGCACTGCTGTGGGAAATTATTGTTTTCAAGTTCATTGATACTTAGGAAAAGCGTAGATGCAGGAACATAGAACTGCAGTTGGGAAATAAAGTTGTTAAAATGTTTGCCTTATTGGAAAAAGAATGATATTTCATGTAAGTACATACTGAATTAAGAAATTTACAGGAATGAACATAGCAAATGATAGGCTTCAGAGGGACTTACACAGACAATGTTAGAAAGTCACAGAGTTACAAAGAAGGGACTTCTGGATGCATGACTCAAAACTCGGGGGAGTGGCAGATACACCACAGGGCTGTGCTACCATCCAGAGGGACCTTGACAGGCTGAATAAGTGGATTGACAAAACTCTCATGAAGATCAACAAGGAGAAGTGCAGAGTCCTGCCCCTGGGGAGGAACAACCCCCTGCACATGCTGGGTCCACTCAGCTGGAAAACAACTCTGCGGTAAAGGATCCGAGGTTTCTGGTAGACATCAAGTTGGACATGAGTCAACAATGTGCCCTTGCTACTAAGAAGGCTAATGTATCACCAGCAGGTCAAAAGAGGTGATCCTTCCCCTCTACTCAGCATTGGTGAGGTCTCACCTGGAGTCCTGTGTCTGGTTCTGGGTTTCCCAGTACAAAACATACATGGGCATACAAGGAGTCCGGTGGAGGGCCACCAAGCTGATGAAGGGAGTGAAGCACCTTTCCTGTGAGGAGAGGCTGAGAGAGCTGGGACTCTTCCGCCTGGAGTAGTCTCAGGGGTATCTCATCAATGTCTGTAAGTATTTGAAGGGAGGGTGCAAAGAAGACAGAGCCATGCTATTTTCATTGGTGCCCAGTGCCAGGATGAGAGGCAATGGGCACAAACTGGAACACAGGAGGTTCCATCTAGACATCATACAGCACACCTTTACTATACAGGTGTTGGAGCACTGGCAGGTTGCCCAGAGAGGCTGTGGGGTCTCCTCCTTGGAGATCTTCAGAAGCTGCCTGGACATGGTCCTGGGCAGCCTGCTCTGGGTGTTCTTACTTGAGCAGGGGCTTGGACCAGATGGCTTCCAGAGGTCCCTTCTAACCTTAACCATTCTGTAATTCTGTAAGTATTATATGGTGGATCATACACCTCTGAGGTCACTAGAAGCTATATAGGAACTATATAACTATTGTTTCATAATTTTAGGAGTAAGAATTTACTCCTAAAGCCTGTCAGTCAATATTCCAGAATCAACCTTGCTGAGCTCCAGAAGCCTAACCACAGTGTCAGAGATTTTATCGTAACTCAGTCCTGATTTTAGTTGTTCCTCTCATTCTCTCTTACCCACCAAGTCACCTGACTTGAAAAATACCTAAGACATTATTTAGAGACTAGTTTCTCCAGGTTGTTTTCACCTTTGCTCTTTGACTGACTTTACGTTGGACAAAGAACTACAGGTTAATATGGCACAGAACAGTCTGGAGTAGCAGCTCTGCTACAGAGTGCCCTGATGAATTCACACATCATTTACCTTCCAGAAAGTCTGGGCTGTCTTAGCCATAGCCTGTTAAATAAGATGGATCTTTACCAACATCTGTCTTCTTCTGGCATGCATCCTGTGGTCTGCAGGTACACAGAGGGCTTACCTAAGAGATGTTATGCATTTTACATGGGAAAAGCTTGGTATGACAAGCTATTGGCTAGCAGCTGCTGACTATGTTATGACAACACTATAAAATTTATGGACATTGAAAATGTTGACTTGAAATATATTCATTTCAATCAGAGTTGAATTCCTGCCTAAACCAAATATATAAACCCATAAACCTAAAAGATAAATGAGTAAGCTCAACAATTTATTTTTCAAAAGAAGCTTTAGAATAACAGAAGGGGTAAGTGCAGCAGAAACAGTTTATTGGAGATGCATATACACATCAGCCTTGCAGTAACCAAGAATGCTTCCAAATTTTTTGAGTCTTTTGTTTAATAAAGTAAGGGAAGGGCTGTGAGTATTCACTCCAGAGTGAATAATCTGGGATAATCAGCATGTATCCTATCTCCTCATCATTCTCCTTCAGATTAAGTTTTGGGAGTTGATTAGAAAATTTACCTGCATGAAGAAAAAACATCTAGATAAGTTTGAGGAGGTTGAATGACCAGCTAGTAGATCAAATACAACTACTAGATTACAGGGGAAAGCCAGTGTAAGGGGGATTAATTTGTAAAAGACACAAATAAATTATCTAATACAGATATCCAAGTTTTACTAAAGTACATTGTCTGAAGCTGTGAAATCATCTGCAGAGAAAAACATAACATATTTGGGCAACTGCCATCAGTTCTTGTCTGGGTCACTACTTCCATGCAGACTTCATTGGTCACCCAACAAGGTATTCCCATTTTCTCAAGACATTAATCTACAAATAGACTGGGCCAAGGTCAGGTCTGTGCTCTAAGCCAAGACTTACCTCTCAAGCATCATTCAGGCAATAGAAATCTGTGCCAGGTAAGGCCCCTGAAGCAGAAGGCCTGTGTTTGCTTTCACACAACCATTTACAACTAGAGCTTTGTGACAGTGGATGGGACTTACCTGAGCAGTTGAGAGAGAGAGATGTTTTGAAAGAATGTTTTTGTTGGCATATGTTAGACATCTAAAACTGTGCCCTAGAATTTTCTGTTCCTTTTCAGAGACTAGAAGAGGAGCCTAGATGGCTTGCTGAGTTATCTATGTTCTGAATATCTAAAACAGAAGAGACAAAATCACCAAACACATGGAACATCCATGGGTGGTTACATGCAAACTTCAGATGGTAAAAGAACTTTAGGCTCTCTGATTTTTTCTTTATTTCCTCCCCTTCAGATACAGAGAAATCTTTCTTGGTCCAGCCAGGCTTAGCTTTAATACTCTTATTGCTACAGTAAATGGCCTCCTGTAAGGTCAAAGAGAAGTCTCTGCAGAAGGGATGTGGCTGTATACGGAAGCTTAGTTTCCTCAACTAAAGTATAAAGCAAAGTGTAAGGTCTACTCCAGAGGGAAGAAGCTCACAACATTGTTAAATGATGCTGATGAATTCAAGCACAAGGTCAATTCTTGTACAAGTATTTTCATTTGAAAAATAGAACAACCACCTCAGGGGAGTTCATATGTGCTCTAGCACAGCCTTCTAACTTAGTCTTGAGTATTTTACTACCAACGTGGTTTGATAGCAACCTGCTACGTACTTTATTTTCTGTTCACCAGGAAGACTTGTTCACAATGCATGGTATTTTAAATAGTTTACTGTGTTCTTGATTTTTTTCCATTCAAAAGTGTGTTATGAGACAGATGCAGAGCCCCAGTTTACCATGATGAGATGGGGACTGAATAATCAGGCTACACACAGGACAGGCTCAGTAAGTGTTTTAACTGGCATTTTTAGAATTGCAGCTCACATGAACAGTCCCATAGCAATGCCTTTTGCTGTGAAGATATCAACCTCATTAAATCCTCCATACTTTCTTGCTCTATTGCAGTGGATAACACTACTGCAGGTCTGCATATAGTTATCCAAAATCATTTCTGGAAGCACAGAAATAGTCCCTTTGAGGAAAAGATGAAGTTTTCTCTTTTATAAAATCCTCAAACTAATTATTCAAACGTGTTCACCAACAGTATTCAGAACTTTACATCAGTTAGTGTCAATCTGTCATTCTTCCCTGGCACAAATAGGGAAGCTGAGTTCAACAGAGAGTTGAATTGGCTTGACAAAGGTCATGGGAAAGTACATTTTATTGTAAGAATCCATTCACCAGTTGAGGGTGAGTAGTTTTTGCCTACATGTATGGGGTTTATGTGGCAAGGGTTTGGCAGCAGAGAGGCTGCAGGTCTATGAGCAGAGCCCAGCAGCTGCCCCAGGTCAGATCAGAGCCAGCTCCAGATGGCTCCAAAAGGGACCCACCGCTGGCCAGAGCCGAGCCATGAGCAACGTTGGTTGGGCCTCTGGGAGAGCAGATTGAAGAAAGGGAAATCTGCTGCACAGCAGCAGCTGGGAGAGAGGGGTGAGAGCTGAGAGAGAAGCAGCCCTGCAGCCCCCAAGGTGAGTGCAGCAGGAGGGCAGGAGGTGCTCCAGGCACGCAGCACAAGTTCCCCTGCGGCCCGTGGAGAGGCCCCTGGTGGAGCAGGCTGTCCCCCTGCAGCCCACGGGTCCCACATGGAGCAGATCTCCACGCTGCAGCCCGTGGAGGAGCCCCTGGTGGAGCAGGTGGATGTGGCCTGGAGGAGGCTGCGGCCCATGGAGAGCCCCCGCAGGAGCAGGCCCCGGGCCGGAGCTGCAGCCTGTGGAGAGGAGCCCACGCAGGAGCAGGGGGTCTGGGGGGAGCTGCCGCCCATGGGGGACCCGTGCTGGAGCAGTTTGCTCCTGGGGGATGGACCCCGTGGTACGGAGCCGTGTGGGAGCAGTTCTTGAAGAGCTGCAGCCTGTGGGCAGCCCCCGCAGGCTCAGTTCGGGAAGGACGGCATCCCGTGGGAGGGACCCCACGGGGAGCAGGGGCAGAGAGGGACCGTGAAGGAGCAGCGCAGACGAAGCATCAGGGACTGACCGCAGCCCCCATCCCCCCCTCCCGTGCGCCACTCGGGGGGGGGGGGGGGGGGGGCGGGGGGCGTGTAGGACCTAGAGGAGGGTGGATTGGAGGGAAGGTGTTTTTAGTTTGCTTTTAGTTCTCACAGCTCTAGTCTGGTAGTAGTAGGCAATAAATTACATTGACGTCCCTCTGCTGAGTCTGTTTTACCCATGATGGTAATTGTTGAGTGACCTCCCTGTCCTTATTTCAAACCCTGAGCTTTTTTCATCATATTTAATCCATCTGTCCTTTTCAGGACTGGGGATGATAGAGCAGTGTGGTGGTGCTGAGCTGCCTTAAAACACCACAGCAAAAGGTTTTTGTACTGATTGTTGTTTTAATTATACCCTTCTTGACAGACTGTGCAAGCCTATCAGAATACACTCATTATTTATAAAGAACAATGAAATATCAAAGTGATGTAAAAGTGTTTATACATAAAAGTGTATATAGTTATTGCTATTCATGTTCATAATGATTTATCTCATGCCCTGTATTTGCAGACTATGCAGTCTAATCTTTTTCAATTACTTTGATTGGAGGTCCATCGATTAAAGGAGCAAAGAGTAAATGTCAAGGAGCTGAATCATAGAATAATGAAAAGGTTAAAGCAAAACCAGATGCTACTAGAATAGCTGCCTGGACATAGAAAGCACTGAAAGATTGTACCCTGTGATCACTTCTGCACTGTCACATTAATGATGGTGACAAGAACAGAAAGAGGAACAAGAGTCTGCTGGGCTTTGCAGCAATGGAAAAATAAAATAAATGCAGCATTTTGAGCTACTCAAGGTCATATACCCCAGGGTAAAGCACTGTATCCCATGGTATTCCCTATCCTGCTAAGAGCACGTAGTTTAAGGTAATTCCTCAGCCTCACCTAACTCCTCTTTTGATATGAGATCATGAAGTACAAGTATTTTTCCATTTTTCCAAACAGAAATTTTCTAATTCATGAGTTCTGTATTCACAGACCAAATTAAAATTTAAGCAGGAACATAAGTGCTTAGAAATAAGAAATATTATTTGCACTAGGCATTTTCTAATGAATTAAAAAAAGCATTAAATATTTACATGAAAAATGAGCCATTTTCAATATAAGGAAGGTTTATACTGTCCTGTGAATGAGTGCAGTTGCACATTATGTTGTCTATAATGTATTAATTATTATGTTCAGCTACAAATTTCAAGCTTGAGGGAAGTATATGAGAGGCAAATGCAAGATTTCATTGGACTAAACTGCATTTTGGGACACTGCAGCCATGAGAACATGTTCTTAATAAATTATATGATACATCTGCTATAGCTGAAGTACTGCCAACATCAAATTGTATTTTGTAAACCTTACTTTAAAGACATAATCTTGAAAATACATGTTCACCATAGTGTAATAAAGCATAGGATTTGAACTTCTCTTTCTCATAAAGTTCCTGGTTCATCAATTAGGCTTTAGTTTCCAAGTGCACATTAAGCTACAGTTTTTCTTATGTCTGGGGAAGATGCACTTAGTAGATATTTCCATTTATGCCTACCCACACTTACACTATTGAAAAAATGTAATATTGCTTCAGAGTAATGAAGGACCATACTCATCCATTATCCCTGGAAAATGTGTTAGATTCTTCTGCAGACAGGTTGGATCCTGCTCCTCTCAATGAATGGTCTCATCAGTTCAAGCACTTCTAAGCAGATGAGGCTTCGTGATGGTTCATGGCTCTTCAGTGTACCGCAGTGTTCATTTCTGCAAGTAGGGACATCTCACACTTGCTTATAGGCATCTGTAACACCTATAGTGGCTTCTTTAGAGTAACTGGCGAGAAATGGTCACTTCTAATACATGACTTATCCAGGATGCTTGCCTACCTTGAGAGGAGACAAAATCACACCTTTGACTGACCATTTCTATTCACTGCATGTAAAGGAAGTCTAGATGAGCTCCAACGCAGAAGTCTTCATGGCTGGCATCCATCTAATATTAGGTGACCCTACATATTTCACTTCCAAAACCAGTAGGATACATTAACTTGGCATTGAAGTGCTCAAAAATGGGGTGAAATAAAGCAGATTTTAGCCTGGAATATCTGAATCTATGCATGAAACCCTTTGGTGGAGAAAACTACCCAAGAACTGCTTCTGTAAATCTTGAGCACAGTACACTTGCATTACACTATTACTCTCTAGTATCTGTGTTCCTCCATGATGTATAAAGTTTCCTCCCAATAGCTTGGTGTGATTTGGTTTAAACAATAATAGTGAGAGAAACCTCCATGCAAACCTTTGTTAATTTGGGGATTGTTTTGAAAGTACTTTCTTCTGTTGAGAATTTCTTAAGAAATATCTGTCCTGGTTTCAGTTAGGACAGAGTTAATTTTCCTCCTAGTAGCTGGTAGGGTGCTATGTTTTGGATTAGGATGAGAAGATGAGAAGAGTGCTGATAACATGCTGATGTTTTAATTGTTGCAGAGCAGTGCTTACACCAAGCCAAGGACTTTTCAGCTTCTCGCTCTGTCCTGCCAGCGAGCAGGCTAGGGGTGCAGCAGGAGCTGGGAGGGGATAGGACAGCTGACCCAAACTGGCCAAAGGGGTATTCCATACCATCTGATGTCATGCTGAACAATATATATGGGGGTGGCTAGCCGGGGTGGGGGGCCGGCTGCTCGGGGATAGGCTGGGCATCGGTCAACAGGTGGTGAGCAATTGCATTGTGCATCACTTATTTCGTACACATTATTATTATTAATACTATTATCATTATTATTATTATTATTATTGTTATTATTATTTTCCTGTCTTAATAAACTGTCTTTATCTCAACTCACAGGCTTCACTTTCCTGTTTCTCTCCCCCATCCCGGAGAGGGAGTGGGGAGGGTGAGCGAACGGCTGTGTGGTGTTTAGCTGCCAGCCGGGCTAAACCACAACAACATCTTATATTTTTTAGTGAAATATGTTTGTATGAACAGAGAGAAGACTGTCATGGAGATGTTGGATTCTACTCACTATGTCTCATAATTCAAACTTAAGAGGTATTCATGGGAAAAAAATATAAAAGCCAATACTTTTTCATAGTAGGTCTGGTTTGGACATGGAAGCTGCTGCTGCAGAAACTGTGAATTGCTGAGCTCAAAAAAAATTTAAAAGAACACTAAAGTAGGTAGCAAGACTATCTTGTTATCCTAATAATTAACAAAAAATCTGGAAACACTTCCTCATCAAAGTTATATCAGTCTTATAGTCTTTTGTAATTAGAAAACAGGAGTAGAACCAGGTAGGATGAAATTACATGTTACCTACTGCAGGGTCATTCTGAAACATCTAGCATCAGTGACACTTAGTCACAGAAGGCAAGACAGATCCTGAGTCTAATCAAGTTGGACAAGACATTTTATCCTTCTGGGAAACGTTTTTTTTTATTATTATTATTTTTTGTAGTAGAATTGCTCACAATTTGAAGTATTCTTCTGTGTTTGTCTTCCAAACAAGAGTAGCCAAAGGTTCCCAGCAGTGAAGGACTAATGTGATTATAAAATGCAGCACAAAGGTATTTTTAGTCTGGTATGTTTAATTTTTTATCAGAATAATAGATTTGGTATTGTGCTCATTTTAAATACTACATTGTTTGTCACACTACATTTGGCAATAGACCTCTTCAAATATATTTAACAAATTGTTCCATGAGTAATAACTACATATAAAATATCTTCATTGAATTAAAAAAATCCATATGTATTTTTTTCGTGAAATACAATATATACATTACGATCCTATAGTTTTAAGGTAAGTCAAAATTTGGGCTTAAACAAGTTCACAGTGTCCATTTTACCTCTGTAATAAAAATCTTCACTTTAAAAGTGCCTGGATCTTAAACTGTGTTTACACATTTCCTTAAGTGCCATTTCCTTACACTGGATTTATGGAGATTGAGTTTTACCAACATCTAGCACTGGGCTGTGGATCCAAACTGCACATTACAATGATCAAAAACTTCCTACTAGTGAAAGCAAATTTTAATTGTAATTGCTACCAGAAGTTCTGGCCAACAGATTTTCCAAAGGGCTTCTCGAAGGTGGAAAATCTTTGTGTGGTGTGGTCCCTAATGTGGTCATTTGCTGGAGCCGTAATAAGTGCTTACTGCTTCAGTAAACCGGACCCAAAATGTTCAAGGGGGAACTCAAAATCAGTGACCAATTCTGGCCCAGGGAGATGGTCAGGAGCCAAACGGCAGTGAAGATAGCTTCATGCTGACTTCCAGCTGGAGATCACGCCAGCTGCCTTCGTTTCCACACAATGGCTGACACAGAAACCAGAGCATCTTTGCTGAAGACCAACCAGTACGGCCATCTCAGAGTCTGCAGTACTCCCTGTTGACTACTGCAGGAAATACTGCAGGTTATGAGGTAATGCTTTTTAATAATCAAAGGCAAGTTCTTAAATCGGCTATTCTGTAGCTCATAGTTTTCCAGTCGCACACACTGTGGATTTTAATACAGTCTGTTCTAGTACCTTCAAAAGTCTCATTTTCTTCTCCTCCCTCAGAAGAAGAGGCCTTAAAAGTTTCTAAACCCTGAGTTCATTATGCCTGAGGCCCACAGTACATGGGATTATCCCACAGGCTCCATTTGTGGCTAACCTAACTGGCTGAGCATAAGGCTGAGAAGTTCCCCCAGGTCACAGTAAATACCCAGTCAACCTGGTCAAAGGCCAGCCTCCACAACTTCGACTGCACTCCAGGCAGGACAGAACCCCTCGCCTCTATGTATCTCTATGTGATTACAAAACCAGTTCTCATTCACACTTTTTTTCCCTGAAAATACACAGTGATTTCACCAATGTTTTTTTAAAAAGGCTATCGGTAAATTCAGCTAGAAACTAGTCTGAACCGATTAAAAACAATGTTTTTACACCTTCAGCCTAAAAGGGAGAGGTGGAAAGATTCTGATACATTCCACAATAAATAAATTTCACAAAGCTAATTTAAAAGTAATTACTGACAAGTCATTTTAGCCTTGTTTCCAAAACATGCAAGGTTTTTAAAGGTACATTATACATCTTGAAGCTCCTGTTACAAAGTTTCACAGCCCTTTCACTAATTTCAACCTTAAAGCTTAAAGAGGAGTAAAGTTCTCCAACACAATATATGCTTGTAACAATCACAGAATGGGTGATTGTTGGGGGAGAGAAACCAATTTACTGCATTAACTGAGGGGAAAATGAGATGGCATTTAGCCTGTATCCACTTGGAGAAACAGAAAACAACCAACTATCCTGCATGTAGGTATTAGCTGGTGAGTCACACAACTATCATAGAATCATAGATTCATAGAGTCACAGAATGTCTTGGTTTGGAAGGATCCTTAAAGATCATCTGGCTCCAACCCCCCTTCCATGGGCAGGGATGCCACCCATCAGATCAGGTTGCCCAGGGCCTCATCCAGCCTGGTCTTGAACACCTCCAGGGATGGGGCATCTAAACAATCAATCAGACATGTCTACCTGTTGTATCTCTTGTCCAGCTAAACAAAGACATAGGAGTATTGCAGTAGGCATAACTGAAGTGTGGGAAGCTACTCATGATGACATGGAGTAGATTCTTCATTGATGAAGTCCTAGGAGATACAGTGCAGGAAATTCTTCAGGGAAAAAAGAGGACAAGGGATGCAAATCTATACAGGAGATTTCATACTTTTGGAACACCTTTTCTTTTGCTAAAGATATATCTGAGCAAAATTCAACAATTTAAAGAAGTTTAACTGTGAGGAAACATGGTCCCCAATCCCTGAATTCAGAGGGTTTACACCTACTATTGTAATATTCTCCAACTTAATGTGTTACCTGCTTTACAATCAAACTTCCCTGCAGTTTGTGGGTTTTAGTTCAAGACCTAAAAGCTGGAGAACTTGGGAATTCTGGAACAGATTAGAATTTCAAGGATTAATTATTCTGGATTAAAGGAATTTCCTTCAGGCCCCAGAAATAGCTCTTCAATAAGCTTGGTGAAAAATATTTCTTTCTTAATGCACCAGCTCCCATTGGAACCTAGGAATCTTTCATGATAGTTTATCAAGTGATAGAGATAAGTAGGAAAGACCTCTGAGAATTCTGCTACCTAACTCTCAAATAAGGATATGCTCATATAAATTACTTTAATAACCTGCACATTTTTAAGAAAGGCAGTTTACTTTTTTTTTTTTTTTTGCCTTTTTCTTTTCTAGTTGGGAATGTTTGAAAAATTAAATAGCATTTGATATAAACATGTAAAAACCCACAATTTCCCTCTTTTGCTTCATTAAAATATAGTGTGAATGCCTATAAAATTAAATTTGGAAAAACAACCAGCTAATGTAGGAAAAGTTTAGATTTATGTCTTTAATCTTTCACAATTGGGCTTATCAAGATTCCACTCACCTTCTAAAAGAGGTAAATTGAATATTAAAATGATCTAAAACTATCTATTCTTCCGCAGGTAAAGAATAAATAAATATCTCTACTCAAGTGGTATTTCATCTTTACCATAGACACAGAGGATTTGCGACTCTGTTTTTTCAATAGAGTTGGAATGATGTAATTTCTGAATCTGTAGTAGAAATGTGAGCTAGACTTGAGAAAAACAGAAATATGGCTTTAAGTGTATTGTTAACATTCTGTTGCATTTCTTAAATGTTTAGGTTAGTTATCTTTTGTTTTCTTCTTCCTTAGAATTGATTGACAATTTTTCCCCAAGTTTCCTTATAAGTTCTGCCAGATCTTCTGAATTTTGAGATTTTTCCTCAAGGAGTTCATACCGGAGACTTGAAATGTCCTGTTTAATCTCCTTCAGTTCACCTGTAAGAGACATTAGAAGACCACGCTGTTAAGAAAAGAAGGAAAAAGTAGCATATCCAAACGTGATATAGTAAGTAGCATATCATATGTGAGTGCCCCCAACCAGCTGCTGCATTAAATGCAGCCTCCCTGCAGCAAATGCATGGGCTCTACTAGAAGTGGCATCACTCTTCATTTTATGATTCTATGATTCTAAGAAGGTGCCAGACCAGTGATAGCTTCTGATGGGACAGCAGAGATCTGATGGCAGAGCTGTTTCTGATGGGAAAGATACATCTCTTCCCTAATTTCAATTTCATGTTAATTTTACGTTTTGTACTTGTAAATATGTCAAGTGGATAAAGCATTTTGGAAACATTTATTTTTTCAAGTTGCATATGTAACCATTTTAATTTGTTTTGATTTTCTGATTAGACATAAACATGCACATACTCACCTTCATTGACTTCATCACTTTCCTTATCTATCTGAGCTTTCAGTACATATCTTTTAATCAAACGCTTCATTATTTTCTACAGAGAAGAAAGTAAGAAAAAAAAAATCTTACTTGGACTTTCTAGGGTTGCTATGAAATTTCAACATTGAGCTCTACTATCTTTTCTTGCATTCAGACATTGCAGTGTAGGACTTGCCAGCTTAAAAGAATGTAACGTAAAAATACCTTTTTTCATTTATGGTAGTTATGTAAAATTTATTGTTCTATACGAATATGTATATGAAAGTTAGAAAACTAAGCCTATCATCCTGATGTTATCATTCATGAAGCTTGATTTGGACCACTACTAGAGTCTACAAGAATTATTAATATAGTTGCAGCTTTGATCTACACATAGACAAAAATATCTAGCTTCTGTTTTTACCAAAAGATGACCATGGCCCTGACTAGCCATGCTAATTGCTAAACCCTTTTGCAATGTTTATTTTAATCTATTTTTAGTATTATAACTGATAAGCTATCTTTTCACAATGTGAAAGTCAGAAAAAAAATGGAACCCCCATTCTAAGAGTCATTTAAGCACCTCAGCTGTGACTCATTTAAGCAAATACAGATATTTTATAATGTAAATATATGTATCTGTGGCAGTCACCCATAATTCCCTTTATGGAAAGAAAAAGCAAATCTGAGAGCATAGTTCATCTCGAACAGCTAAAACTGTGCAAGTGAAGCACACCATTTAAATGACTGCCCTGTCCACTAGTAATAAGGGGGACCTAGGCCAGCAAATTGAGAGGTACATTTTATCTTTCTAGGAGAAACAAATCCTGACCCTGCTTTTCCCACTAGTTCAAATGACTTGAATATGGAAGAAGGTATCTTACTACCTTTGAAGATCTATCTTTGGCTTTAATATTTTCATAGAATGTAACCCATGACAACACAATATTTATTGTTTTTCACTACAAGATAGAAAATACGTATAGTTTTATGTGTCTGCTTTTGTCTCCTCTTTGACCAGAGGTGGCTGAGAAGTGAATCATCCTAGATCAGTGGTTCCAGACCATCATTACAGTCATGCTTGCAAGGTCAGCAGCCGCACTGTTTATTCTAATAATCCAAGAATGTTTCAAATACAAAACCACATATCCTCAAGTTTACAGGATACATTTATAATCTTCATATCTATCAGTGCATTGCAAGGAAATTGGCTGTGAAAATGTCAGAGTTTTTGGAACAGACTTGTATAGACACTGCATAACGTAACAGTGGCACCCAAGGAAACCAACTTGTTTTTGCCTTATGGTTAAAAAAAGGTATCGATGCCTAATTCCACAGTTTTCAATGCCCTTTAGTGTACAGACTGTCCTGGTCCTGTTCTGCTGCCCAAGTTGCTTGTTCCTTTCTGCCTGCTTAGTAGCATTGCAGGAAGGAAAGAAGCAGCCTCCAGAAGAAAAGAAGCCCAGAGCAACCGTGCTTTAGGCGGACTAGGTTGGGGTCTCCTCATGCTTAACTGCATGAAGGCTCATTGAAGCTGTCTAGGAACTAAAGGACAAACAGACTATCGATAGCACACAGGCTGAAAGATATTTCTAGTGCTTGAGGTATTAAAATACAGAAATGTGGCACAATAAGCTAAGCTGCTTCAGCAAACAGACCAGGAATATTTTGCTTTTCTTTTTTGTTTTCTTAATCTGTGCTGTGCAGTTGAGGACTCAACCTGTGTGTAAAACCAAAAAACAAAACAAAACAACAAAAAAAAAACACTTTAAATATTGCACTATATGGGCAAACAAACAAACAACAACAACCAAAAAAAGAGATAAAAATTGAAATTTTACTGTAAGTACCTAAATCATTGCATTTATTTATGATATATACAAAGTCTGTGGATTTACTCTTGATTCTTGTTGTTTAACTTAAATTCAAACTATCCTTATGTTGTCAGTCTGATCTACGAGTTGTGCAACTTCTTGATCTAGTTCAAAAATAAAGTGCTTTTTACCTGGTATTGTCTTGGAGGATTGTTTAAACTATTTAAGTGGATTTCATCAGAGCTTCTTATACTTGATTGCTTCCTTTGACCAAGCTGAAATGGAAACATTGCTTATAATACAAAATAAATACAAGAACAATATTAAGTTAAATTGCCCCACACAGATACTGTATGACAGAACATTAACTATTGAACCCAATTCTGGGAATATGAAGTTACCGTGGCAGTCTTTGTACCTGTGCAGAACTCCATCACAGGAGTTGACCGAACACTTTCAGACTGTGATAGGACGGTGAGGAACTGGGAGATTTCCTCCCTTTCCTCTGCATTTCACCGGCTCCTACTGTGCACGAGGGACCAGAGCAGACCCCCCATCTCTGTGGGTCTGCAAGCAGGGAAGGGGGTCCATGTCAGGAGGCAGAAGGCAGAGCAGCTCGGTAGGCAATGGGTGAAGGAAAGTCAGGACACAACACAGCATGTGGAAGTTGAGAAGAAGGCAAGGTGGCAAAGTTGCCCTTCCTTCCTTTTGTAGCACTCGCCTGTAACTAATAGGATCCCCACTACCACAACATATGCAGCGAGTTTGTTTTTTCCTTCACTTGCATTAATAAATGTAACCAGTTCTGCAGTTCCTGCCAGGAACCACAAAATTATCAGCTGGTGTTTCTGAAAAGCATCTTCTTTACTACACGTGCTAAAACAAAGGGCTTCACCCCGATGAAAACCAGAGGATGCAACTTGCAGGCTTTGTTTGTGATTTACATCTTTGATAAGGACTAAAGCTTCAGGAAATTATGAATGGGGGCTCCAGCTGGATGGTTGGACTGCACTAAGAGTCTCAAACCAAAATGAATTACATGAATTTTGATTGATATGGGGACAGTACAAAGAGCAGTACTGCAAGAAATAAAGAAGTGTGAAATATAAGCTGTGATTGATCTGGACGAGAAATAAGTGGGACTGTCACTAAAAAGTACTTTCTCCACATGTAGGCAAGTTACAATATGACTTTCACTGGTTTAAAACACTAGGCTCCCCGTGCAATACCTCAGATCCTGTGGGATCACACTACACTTTCAGTGAGGTTCCCTTTGTTGGTTATTTTGTGTCTTAACGCATCGAGCACCTACAACTAAGCAAAATAGAGCACTTTGAAGCCTGGTATGAGGGATAAGCTGGGAAAGCAGGGGAGGGTTAGATGCTTGTGCAGCTGCACAGCTATGTCACATAGCAAGCAGCCCACACTCCAACACCTGCTGCCAATGAAGGCTGAAGCTTTCATGTAGCTGTTCCTCGTACAACAGAAATCATTATAACCTCCTGAGGTACACTGAGAATTTCCCGTGGTTGAACTTGAGAGTAAATGGGAGTAGGATTATAGAATACGTGGTAAATATTCACCAGATGTCAATTAGAAAAGGTTAAAGCTCTCAGGAGAGAGCTTTACTGGGGCTTTGGTCTAACTTACACTACATGTATTAACACAAAAAAAACAAAAACTTGGGAACTGTATATGTACAAAAAAATGCTAAATGACACATAATATTCAGGTGCATAATCAGCAAAGAGGACATCAATTAAAATTCGTAATTCTCCCTGTTGCTGCAGATCTTGCTCTTTAAGTCTTTTAGTTCTCCAGAATTCCCAAGAACTTTATTTTCACTATTACAGTAAAGCCAATAAGTTTTAATAAATCAGTAAACAGGGAATAATTAAAATACTTTAAAATTTTGTTTAGCACTTGTACTTTGGTATTTTTTTCCTGAAGAAAACATCACATTTGTTGGCAGAGCATATTCATTTAAAATTAATATCAAATTTATGCTGAATTTAGAACTTCCTTTTGTTGATTAGAAAGATTCTCTCTCTATATATGTACACATATTTTTAAAAACATTAACTCAGTTTATTTTTACTTGAAATAAGCAAAAATAAATTCACAAGATATATAGATACATAGCACAATTAATATTTATGTAACGTATTAAGCAGAATTTGGATGGAAAATGAATTAAAGATGTGCAAAATCTTTTGCTGCCTTTTTTTTTTTTTCTTGAATAAAGCTACCTTAAATGCTTTGAATATACATTGGAAAACATAAGATTATCTAAATATATTTTAACTTAAAATATGCATTAGATTTATAACAAAAAAAAATAGTGGCTAGTGATTTTACATGACTATGTAATCAATATGTCTTTGAGGGTTTTAAAACTAACAAGTATTCTCCTGGGCCTCCCCTTCATTACTAGATTAAATGAGAAAAAAATATCTTACTTTTTCATCAGCTTCTGGTTTCCTAATTTCTGGAAATAATGTGGTAGAATAAAATGAAGAGTTTGCTTCCTCTGCAGGAAGCACATTTGTGTGCTTCACACAATGTACATTTATTGTACACTGCTGAGTGGCCACTTGGTGGCAGAGATTGTCAAGATTTCATTATAACTTCATTTTTACACAAAATCTGTAAACTCTTTAAGCTTCATTTGTATGGCTTTGTCCTCTCCTGAAAACAACTAATAGAGTAAACTCAGCTTGTCACTTTAATGATTGAAATAGTTTTCGTCTTTTTAAGTTATTATCTACCAAGAATCCACACATGAGTAACTGGAGAGGAAAGAAAAAGTAATTTAAATACAACAATCATATGAACCCTAACAAAAATAACTCTCCTCTGGGAGTGTTGTGTGAAAGAAAAATGCAGCATGCATGGAGCACTGCTCTTAGAAAAAAATGTTCTTGTTTAAACTTGTTTCACATTACATCTTTCTCTAGTATTGCTTAAATTTCAGTGCAATCAGTTATAACAGTCATCTATAATGACTGTAGCTGTTTTGTGCAGCACTTTCTTAATGTCTTTAAATCCCAATTTTCAGAAGCAGCTGATGACTTTAGTGGAATGCCATTAAACTGCATGTGCTTAGACCAGGAGTGTGGGTTCCCAGAAAATGATTCAGTTTGTGCTCTCATAACCAGAGGTCCCTCGTGCAAATTTCAGAATCACTGTTTTATTCTAGGAAAGAGAAAGTAACATATTTTTTCATTGTTTGAGTCAGGGTTTAAAGCTATTTCAATAATTAGTTCCTTATTTCTTTTCTGAAAGGTCATGGTTTGAAAAAATGCCTTATATAGGTTATCTGCCACTATTTGCTCAGGAAGATGAACAGGTTCTGTGACTCTTAAAACATAAACTTTGTCTTTCCTAAGGCACTGTTTTGATTTAGAATAAAACTCCAAGAAGGTTTCTTTAAAACTCCTTTTTTATTATTATTATTTTATTTATTTATTTATTTATTTTGGATTTTCTTTCTTGTTTATCTGATGTTTAAAACAGCAATCCTACCCTACAGCAGAAATCTGCAGGTCTTAAACAACAGCTTGTAAGAAAACATCTTCACAGTCTTCATTACTATATGTAGACATGTCTCAAGACATGTTTCCGGTGTGCTACACTTTGAATGCAGCTATGTTAATTAATATTATCCATACTAGCCATTTAGCATTATCAGCATCTGGCTTTGTTTTCTGCTGACAGTAATAAAGGCAGAGCTAGCTTCAGGGGCAGAATCCCCCCCTTCCCACCTTCCTTCTCACCTTTACACTCACTCTGGTGCTGCTGCTGCTTTTGCACCGAGAAGACACTGGCTTTGGGAAAGACCCTCAGACTGGGCCTGAGTCAGTAAACTCAAGCGTGCATTAATATTTCTGGGCACTGCAATGTAAAGGCATCTCTTGGTAAATTTTCAGAGACCTCCCTAGCATGACTTGCACTAGAGGAACTCACTCTCTCCCTTGCAGTTTGGCAACTGGAACAAACTGGGGACAAGCACTTGCAGCAACCCTACTGGGGGGCAAAGCTAGTTGAATAGGGCCAAGCCATCCCTGAGTCCTGCATTTGCACAGCCACAGCCACCAAATCTTGGGTCTGCTCTTGCCAGATCTCTTCTGATCTTCACACAGCTCATTGTGCTTCCAGCAGCTCCTCATGCAAGGATGGCTAGCTTGGCAGCCACAGCTGGAACAACCTACCTAGCTCAGGGATGAGAGCAAAACTAAAAGCCCCAGAGCCTAAGAATTTCTTTGAGACGATGCCATAAAACAGACTTTACAGTAATGTATCATCAATAGTGGACATGAAAACATTTTAGTTTATTTTTAGAAGTGCAAAGGATGGCAGCACATGATAGATCCAAATAAAGTCAGCTCTGTGGCATATGGCAGGGCAAAAGGGAAGGAAGAATGTAATCAGCTGGCAATATCAATCACCTTGCTGGAAAGGCTGAGAAAAGAATAGATGCAACTCCAGTTGCATTATGGTTTTCAGTGTAAGGTACTGTTTTGTTTGTTTGTTTGTTTGTTTGTTTTTAATTTGATTTGCAGTTTTATAGCTTCTTTGATTGCAAAGTAAGAACATATAATTTAGCATTTGTTACTCTACCATCTGCAGCTAGTAGGAAGCACCTTTCTAGCTATCTCAATTGCTATGTACGAACATAATTTTGGAAAGGAATGATAAAAATCCATTGTAATTGCAAGAATGAGATTTTCAAGTGTACCTAAGTTGTTTTGGATCAGAAATTTCATTTTTAAAACCATCATTAAAAATAAGCTTCTAAATTACTTATGCACATTTCAAAGTCACAAATGTTTCTCACCATCACCCATTTTGAAGTTTGCATGCATCTCCTTAAAGTCCATTTTTCAGTGATGACCTTATCACTCACTGAAGCTGTGAAATCAATTTTCATCAAGCAGCTTGATGAAAAGTTTTGAAAATATTGAGTCACTGAAAATTCGAGCAAATGTGATATTATCTCTGATGGGTCTTAAATACATTAGTATTAGATTTTCCAAATAAAATGACACGAGGTCTGTGAAAGGCTAGAAAGTTTATCAGTAGCACACACGAGACATCTGAAATTAATAACATGCTTGACTTTGTTGGCAGTGTTCATAATGTCTCTGTCTCCTTTTATAAACCATTATGAACTTAACCAGAGGCAGAGGCATGTCAGAGGCACACTATTTTTCCATATAGGTCCATTTTTTCCTTCTAGGATAGTAATGAGTTTATTTTCTCGTTTACTCTTCAGCTGATAACTGTGATGGGAAAAGTGTTTATCAGATTGGTTGAGAACTGACAGAGGCAAGTAATTTCTTCACAGGCCCCCTGTCTAACGACTATAGCCACTGTCTCAAAAATTACTAACCTTGAGGAGGCCTCTGGTCAGTCTGCTGCCTATTTTAACAGCGACCCTTCACTTTTTAAAGTTCCATGAATGACATATTTGATTCTGCCACACAGACAAACCTGTAATTTCTTTTTTGTGTGTGTGAGTGTTACCATATGCTCACCTTTCTACTTAGCGAGTCTCATTAGGTGTCTTTAGGTTGGATGTTAGGAAGTACTTCTTTACCGAAAGGGTTATTAAGCATTGGAACGGGCTGCCCAGGGAGGTGGTGGAGTCGCCATCCCTGGAGGTCTTTAAAAGATGTTTAGATGTAGAGCTTAGCGATATGGTTTAGTGGAGTACTTAGTGTTAGGTCGGAGGTTGGACTCGATGATCTTGAGGTCTCTTCCAACCTAGAAATCTGTGTCTGTGTCTGTGTCTGTCTTGCAAAGCTCTTCTTCCATATTGCGTTACAACAGTGCTAGTCTTTACACTTTACCACCACGTAAACTCATGTGCTAAGCCCTAGTTCTTGTAAAGCAATTAATTTAATTTATACCAAACCACTGCAAGAAAAACAGACTGACTATAAACTCCTTAAATAAAACCATTAGTTACAGCAATAAATAAACTCAAGTGCCTTTTATTGTACTTGTATAAAACATAACAGAATGCTTAGAATAAAAGGAAGCTGCTTTCTTGGCGGATGCAGAGACAGGCTGCATAAGGGGATTTCAGAAGCACTGCCCAGGCATGTGAGGGTGCTGTTAAGAAAGCCAAAGCTCACCTTAAGCTGACTTTTGCTAGGGCAATAAGAACTACTACTGCAATAGCAGTAAAATGCTGACCAGGGAAAACATGGGCCTGCTGCTCAGTCGAGCAGGGTATTCAGTGACATTGGATACAGGTAAGGCTGAGAGACTTGATGCCTTCTCTCCATCAGGCTTCACCAACAGTCTACCAGGGCTCTGTGCTTAGTGAAGGGGTTTGAGGAGGGTTTCGAACAACCGACCGTGGATGAGGGTTAAGTCAGGGGTTAATTGAGAGAACTTGGCCCAGGCAAGTCCATTGGATCTGATGGGTTGCATCCATGGGTTATGAGAACAGTTGGAGAACTTGCAAAGATGATAATGTCTTTGACAGATCGTGGAGACTGGGAGAGATCTCCAAAGGCTGGAGAAAGACAAATGTCAAACTCATCTTCAAAAAGGGCCAAAATGATGATGCTGGCACCACAAGCCACTCAACCTCACTTTGGTAACTGGGAAAACAATGGACTGAGTCCTCTTGGAGAACATTTCTGGGCACATGGAAGAGCAGATGGTGACTGAGAACAACAGTAAGTGTTGATTTACAAAGGGTAAAATTTGCCTGACCCTCCGGATGGCCTTCTGTGATAAAATTACTGGGTTTGCAGATGAATGAAGAACTGGGAATGTAATCTATCTTGATTTTAGTAAGGGTTTTTACTCTGTATCCCAAAATATTCTTGTACCTACCTTAGGATGTTAGCCTGGACAACTGGGCAAAATGCTGGCTGGATAGTTGTACTCAGAGGGTAGTAAGGGGCCTTGTCTTGGGACTTGCACTTTTTAATACAGAATCATATAATGGTTTTCATTGGAAAGAACCTTTAAACATCATCTAGTGTGACATCTCTGCCATGGGTGGGGACATCTTCCGGTAGACCAGATTGCTCAAAGCCCTGTCCAACCTGACTTCGAACACTTCCAAAGATGGAGCATCCACAACTTCTCTAGGCAACTTATTCCAGTGTTTCAAGGTAAAAAATTTCGTCCATATATCCAGTCTAGATCTACCCTCTTTCAGTTTAAAACCATTACCCATATTCCTTTCTCCATCTTTCTTATAAACCCCCCTTAAGTACTAAAAAGCTGCTATAAGGTCACTCAAGAGCCTTCTCTTCTCCAGGCTGAACATCCCAAGCTTTCTCAGCCTTTCTTCATTGGAGAGGTATTCTATCCCTCTGATAATTTTTGAAGTCCTCCTCTGGACCCACTGTAACAGGTCCCTGTCTTTCTTGCTCTGGAGACCCCAGAGCTGAACGCAGGGCTCCAGATAGGGTCTAACAAGAGCAGAGCAGACGGGGAGAATCACCTCCGTCGACCTGCTGGCCATGCTGCTTTTGATGCAGCCCAGATTATGGTTGGCTTTCTGGGCTGCAGTGCACACTGCCAGCTCATATCCAATTTTTCATCTACCAGTATCCCCAAGTCGTTCTCTGCAGGGCTGCTCTCAATCAACTCATCACCAACTGTACTGATACTGGAGATTTCCCCAGACCAGGTTCATGAGGTTCACATGGGCCCACTTCTCAAGCCTGTCAAGGTCCTTCTGGATGGCATCCCTTCCCTCTAGCATATCAACGGCACCAGCTTGGTGTCACTTGCAAATTTGTTGAGGGTACGTTCAACTCTACTATCTACATCATTGATAGAGATATTAAATAGCATTGGTGCCTGTATGGACCCTTGAGGGACACCACTCATTATTGGTTTCCAGTATCTTTATCAATGACCAGATGTTGGAGGAGATGCAGGAGTACACTCCTGTCAGGCTTAGTGGAGGACCGCAGAGATGATGGGGGCTAAAGCACTTGCCCTGTGACAAGAGGCTGGAGAAGCTGGGCTTGTTTGGCCTGAAACAAGAGAGGTTCAGCCTGGATAGGAGACATTTTTCCCCCTGAGAACAGTAATGCAATGAATGGCATGGCTGCCCAGGCAGGTTGTCAAGTCTCTGTCCTTGGAGGTTTTCCGGACTGGACAGGAATGACGTCCTAAGCAGCTTGGTCTGACCTCAGAGCTGACATGCTGTGAGAAAGCAGTTGGACAAGAGACCCCTGAGGTCCCTTTCAACCTAAATTATTTTCTGATTCTGTGACAGGGAGCAGGAAGAACTGTAAATTTACAATAATATTTTTTAACTTAACTGATTATAGATGTGGACAAATATTTATGTTAGAAAAAAAAAAAGTAAATTTCAACCTGTACCTAGTGACTGATTTCAGTCTGGACTAAGCAGATAAGGAAATTCATTAGAAAAATGGGTCAACACTAACAATGAAAAGTTAAACATGCTTTTATCTTTTAAAATTAGTAGTTAATATATGCACTGTTAAATTACCTTATTCATCTCTGCATCTTCCTGAAAGTTTTTCTTTTGGCACAGAAATGGTTTAGAAATCCATTTTTTGATTCTGAGTAAGAGATACAGCAAAGATTTTGGACTTGGCACTAAGTTGAAGGGTACTGGAAGAGTCCTCCCTTCTTCAAAGTAAGAAAACCAAAGTTTAGCCCTTGCAAACTTCCATTCTACATCAGCATCATCCTGCAAAGCAGAAACATTTCTATTAATACACTATTAATGGCATCTGGACAACTGAAGATGCTCTAGCTAAATGTTATGTGTGCTTTCGATGTAATTGGCTGAAGTTAATTTCAAACAGGTTAAGAGCTTGTTTATAATCTGTGAAAACCACATTTCAATTAATAGAATTGTTCTTATTAATCCATTTAAAACAATGCAATTACAGAAGGACAAAGTGGATTTGCTTTAGACATTAGTTACTCCAGAATGAGTGCTAATAGTCTGCAATACAGCGTCACAAAGACTTCTTGGCTTGTGCTCTTTGTGATGAGACTAATAATCCTATGGTGGTGACCTAAAAGCATGCAATACAACGCCTAATGTAAAGCTTTATGGCAACATTCAAATTCATCCTCTCAGGCTTGGTCAAGTAGTCACTTGCATGGAACACTGTCATGCTCAGTAAATAAAATGGAAAAATCTTATTCTAACATAACAAAAAGGTAAATCCCTCAATGATACTACAAGCTTTGATTTCTTATCTTACTGATCTCTTCTTGTAGCAATTAATTTCATCTATAATCTTATTTTTGAAAAAGAAATAGCATCAGAATTTTAAATAAGAATTTTACTTTATTACTTTAAACATGATGTTAAAGAGGATTAGATGATTTTTATCAAATTCCTTCCACTTGATTTAATATATGATTAAATCAGGTATGCTATCATTGCCATGGTTTATGTTTAACATTTACAATGGCCAAAATGCTCATTCTACTCATTCCTGTAAAGATCAAGGGAAGTCAATTCTGCAGAAAGGACTGAGGTCAGGCTCAAATATGCTGTAGCTGTTTTTAGAAGCTGTTTGTATTCAGTCACCATACTTTTGGATAACAGTGTAGTTTTTGTTGCTCTAAACCTAATTGTTTTTTCTGTGGTCTTCTCAGTCAGAAAAATCCGAATCTGGAGAATGTGCACTGGAGAATGTGCACTGCTTTTAATCAGGCTGGATGATGGCTGTGACCCCAAGCCAATGCCCAGAAACTGGTAGTGTCAAACAACCTGAGTGCTGCTTTGTGGTAAGGCATCACCCAGGAAAGCCTGGGATGGCCTAGCTTCTGGAGCTCTGCTTTCTTTTTTTCCTAATCAATTATAATGATTTAGCCCTTTGTATTGCATGGCATGAAAAGTTCATGCTGATTTTCTGTAGCCCTGCTGATTACTTTGTCAGATAAATTTCTGTTGAATGCAGAGGACTAAAGCAATGATTGTTTAAATAAAAATAAGAAAACAGCGTGTTTTAGACTTCCAAGGTCAAGAGGCATAGGAATGACAACATCCTTGACACAAGAGGGACACTGCTCAAATAATAACTACAAACAAGGTATAGGAAAGATTCATGAAGTCGCACAATACAGCATATCATTATAAGGAACATAAGACAGGTCAGCAGCAGTTTCTTGGTTCAGTGTGGTTCTTTCTACTGCGAGCACATACAGCTGAGTAATTGCCAGGTAATTTGTAATAAAAATGAACAGTGGAAGGAATATTTTCTGGTAATATATTCCAAAATTCTCTGTGTTATTTTGCTCATATAAGATGACAAGAAAACAGGATTTCCAAGATATTTAGACAATTAGATATAGCATTAAATTAGGTGATATTTCATCATAAATGGAATTTTTACCTCAATTTCCTGGAATGAGCTGTTGATCATTGCAATAAGCATGTTCAGTAAGACAATGACCATGGTAACATTATAGACTCCATAAAGGACATAGCCAATATTTTCAATGAATTTGTGTTTATAATTGATGACAACTGATTTAACTTCTGAGAGTCCAAATATAGCCCAGAATAATGTCTTGAAACTTTCTTCAACACTAAAAGGAGAAATTGAACACATGCATATGTTACTGAACAAGAACTGTATAGTCTTATTGTATAAATTGCCAGCAACCATTTTTACACAGTGTACAAAATTTTCTACTATCATAATGTACACCTGTACCAGAGCAATATTGTGCAGAAGAAGTAGACTATCTAATTTCACACATATATGTTGTTCCATAATATACATGTCCTAATATTTAGGACTGAAAATAAAAATATCTGATTCAGTTTAGGAATTATATTTACAGCCTCAGAAGAATGTAACAATGAATCACTATAAACTACTTTATTCTACATGCAACATACTTGCCTGTAATGTGAATGTAAATAACAAAAAATAACCTGTAAATACTTCATTATAATTATACGAATAGTTCAATTGTTATTAAGTATTATACCATTAATATGATCAACATTCTGAAACTGTAAAAAAAAAGCAGCTTGTTTGACTGCAAAGCAACATTTTTCAAAAATGCTTCAAGACCATAATCCTGAAGTTCAGTTTTCACTGTTCCCACAAATTCAGGATAAAGTTAATAAGCCATGGTGTTGTGACACTATTTTTTTTTTTCAGGTTAGTTCTTTTCAATACATGTATTTCCTCTTAATTAGATAATATATATATATATATATATATATATCTTTCTCTCTCTCTCTCTCTCTCTGTCTCCACATACACACACATAAACATAAGTCCAAATGTCTGGGGAATCTATTCCTATCTTCACCTCCTTGTAGACATATTTTCTCTTGCTTTGATGAATAGAACTTATTTCCCCATGACCCAAATGTAGTAGCATTGCAAAGCACATTTTCAATTTTATCGCATTATCATTAAGAGAAAAAGTCAAAGAAACTGGTAAGTTATAGTTCTGAATCTACCTCTCTGCATAAAATATTTTCAGTACACCATCTGTGAATTGGTTTAGGTACTTTATCTATTGTGTGAACTAATAATAAGAGAAAAGTAGTAGCAATTTTTTCCTTCTTGGCCAAGTTTGTTTCCTGGCTGAGCAAGCCTCATAACAGCTATAGTTTAAATACTATGACAGTCAGAAATTAAGTGGACAAGGACTGCAGGGCATGGAAAAGAATGAGTATCCACTTGGGTGATTTATCTTAAAATCATGGCTAGAAATAAGATGGCATGACAAATGTATACCAAGTAACTCCTGACAGAGTAAATTCAGAACTTCTCTTCTTATGGTGGGAGAATCAAAAAAGCATACAACTGATGCTACATGGAGTAAGTGGGTTGCACTGATTACTGAGCAGGCTCGAATAGGAAACACCAGTCGCTCAGGAATCTTGGAAGTGAACGTGGACCAGACCTTCAGATAAACAGGAACACGAAGAGGAAGATATCATAAGAGCATCAATAACAATTATTTCTGTCAAGTTGCTTTCCAGCTGCTCAGCCCTAGGCTGCCCTGGTGCCTGGGGTTATTATGACCCTAGGGCCAGGACTTGGTATTTTCCCATGTGGAATATCATGAGGATGCTGTCAGCCCATTCCTCCAGCCTGCTGAGGTCCCTCTGAGTGACATTACAACCTATCAGTCACTCTTGTTCATCCATACAGACTTTCTGCTACCTTTGTTTGATTTTCTACCCAGTAATATGGACCAATCTTGAGTGTTGAAGAGGCAATTCTTGAAAATCAAACAGCTCCCCTGGACTTCCCTTTCCTCCAGGACCTCCTCTTCATATGGGATTCTTTGTACAGGACAAGGTCTGCTCTCCTGAAGTCCACAGTGGTGGTCCTGCAGTTTGCCTTGTTCCCTCCTCTCAGGAACGTGAACTCCACCATCTCATCAGCCAACACTATTCTCAGCCTTCACATCCGCAACCAATTCTTCACTGTTTGTAAAAGTCGGGTGTAGCAAATTTCTCCACATCAGATCCTCAGTCACCTATGTTGGGCAGTTATTGTTGATGACCTCCAGAAATCTTCTAGATTGCTTGTGCCCTGCTGTGTTGCCCATCCAGTAGATATCGAGGTGGATAAAATTTCCTATGAGGACCAGGAGCTGCAAGCATGAGGCTTCTCCCAGTTGTCTGAAGACAGCCACATCTATTTCATCTTCCTGATCAGGCAGTCTGCAGCAGACATCCACCAGAAAATCACCCATGTTGGTCTACCTTCTAATCCCGACCTGTAAATTCTTGCTGGCTCATATCTATCCCTAAGCAGACGCACAGGCATTCCTGCTTCTCACTCACATAAATTGCAACTACTCCTCCTCACCTTCCCAGCCTGTTCTTCACGATTTATCATAGTACTGTTGGGATCAGGAGCTCATCTGCTGATTCAAGTGTATAATATAATGTATGTATGTATATATATATATATGATAAAAAAATTACTAAATACAATACCAAGAGGTATTTTAAAAGATGTAAACCTTATAAAACTATTAGTAAACTTAATACATACAATGCAAGCAACTATCTTCCCATAAAAATAGCTCACAATTATTACAGTCAAATCAGTAGTACTTACGTTGTGAATGCTTCATTTTGTTTTGCCCCCAGATAGTAGGAATAGAGATTAAACATGCCTATCATGAAAGCTACAAACACCATGATAAATATCACCATGAACTTGAAGATGTCTTTCACAGTTCTGCCAAGTGATATCTGCAGTGGCCCAAAGCTTTCATTGGCTGGTAAGATGTAGGCTATTCTGGAGAAACTTAATACTACTGCAATAGCATACAGGCCTTCAGATATGATCTGTGGATCAGACGGATCCCAGTTTATTCTAGCTAGAAACAAAAGATAAGAATTTCTGTTAGCATTCTGAAGTCCACCCTGGGTTGTTCACAGAAGTGCTGTCTTTAGGGGAGCGGTAATAGTGAACCAAAGTCATTGTAAGTTAGAATTGAGTTAAGTGGAGCTATGCAAATCTGAAACAGTTGAAGTACAACCTGCACGTGTTTTCCTTTACTGTATGCTGCATCGTGAATTTTGAACTATTTCATTAGTAAAAAGGTATAAAACTGCTGCCTAAAAGTAAGGAGCCGTTAATTTTTACCCTTTTGAACTTAAAAAGCACATAGAAAAACAATGTCCTCCTTTGAGTGAAGTGCTTAGATATTCATTTGACTTCCTTGTGCCAAGTATAACTGCTCAAATAGTGTCAGCAGTGGTTGCCTACTACTTCCCAGTGCTCAGTAAATTTCTTACATGAAGATGCTGACAGAAATTAAAGTGAAAGAAGGGAAGATACTTCATTAAGACTGACACAGATGTGGGATACTAGTCCATCTCCTATGCTCAGGAGTGGGGAAATGTTTTACCTTTTCACTAGTGTTTTATTCTGTTCTTTTTACACTTTCACCAGAAGTGTCATTTTAATAGCAAGAAACCATGAATGGGATTCATTTTGAAATTAAGATGGCTGCAAACAGGTATAAAAATAGGAGGTACAATCAGTGCAGCCTAGTGAATGCCTGGGCTCAATTCAGACACCTGAACAAAGACATCTATTTGAGATGCCCAGGCTATCCGAGATATAGGATAGAGGTCTTTTTTTTAAGGCAGCAGCTGGAGTCAAGGGAGAAAACCTTAGGCAACTCAAATGGCACTAGTCCCTTATGTTTGGTCAATTGCATTCAGCCAGGTAGTGCTACCTCCATTTCATGGCTCTGCTTATACTGATTAGATATCCACTGATTATAAAGGAAAAGCAAGCAACTAAAATGGCCTGCAATGTCACTAAAGCAAATTTCTGGGACTTGAATCACAAGTGAATTTAAGTAAAATTAAGCTTATAGTGTTAAGTGATAAAAAATTGGCAAATTAAATTAGGAACAGGGTACGTTTGAGCTATCTAAAATGAACTGTTTCAACCTGGGCATCTAAAATCAAGTGCCCTCCGTAACTCCAGAACTGTGGGAACAGTAATGCTTCTCTAGTTTTTTCTATTTACTCCATCTCTCATAGTAAAATGGTAATGGCTCTTTCCTGGTACATACCAAACACCCATCTCCATCATCTTTTCTATCATCATGTCTACCAATCCCTCCTTTTGAAGCTAATTCACTTGGATAAATTGCTTGAATGTCATTTGGATCAGTGAGTGAATGAGTTATTGCTGTTTCATAGGGAACATATTCAACGGAAGAGGGGAAACATTCAGGTTTGAATTTCTACTCAAAGAAATCTTTATAGAAAAATGTCAGAAGGAGAAACCTAAAGTAATACCCTTCAGGATGCTTCCTAGCTGGAGGTTATGGCATTCTCCCATGAGATGGGAGGCTTAAGTTCAATTCATGATTGTGCTTCAGGCAAACAGAACAGGTCAACCTGGGATGGCTTTCCTACATCCCAAGGGAGTGTTGTCATCTGTGTTTATTCTACTGTAAATGCCAGAAAATAAAACAAATAATTTATACTGCAATGAAGGCAGCCACTGGCCTTTTGTAAAAATATTATTTTGAGCTGTTAACTAACAAATAACCATTTAATACAAGTCAGTTATTTGAACAGCTATATATTATATCCATATACAGTGATGTTGAGCAACAATGCTTCAGAATGTTCATCATATGTCAGAAAATGTTATTCTTCAAGGAATTTACTCCCATAGCAGTATTCATGTGTCATGACATTGTAATGAATGACTGTGGTTTTAGGCATAACAAGGCTGAGTTAGCACAATCATTGTCTTGCTAGCCACTATGCTTTTCTTGTAGGTATGTGCATATTCTTTTGTTTACTGAAAAACTACACTCTACATTCAAATGAGAAAATGTCTGTATGGCAAAATACTGTGCCTTTTTTTCTATAAGCAGACATAGCTGTGTTAGCTTTACCTCAGATTTCATGGATAACTAGACGCAAAGACAGCAGATGTTTCAGTATGGGTTAGTAGTCAGATGTCTTTCAGGTCTCCAGATGAGCTGTATTATATTTGCTAGCCTATGACAAAACCTATGACATTAAATATTAACTATTAATATTATCCATGCTAGTATTACCATACAAAGATGTTCTCCAAGCAGGCTTCGGTGTACATGCATACACATGAAATAGCTTCTACTCACTTCTCATATATGACAAGCAAGTTTATTAACATATTTATCTCTTACTGATAAAGAAAGTGGATTGAGAAGTACTAAAATAATATAATAGAGTCTATGAGCAAAGATTTAGGCTGTAGTGAAAAACACGTTGGTTATGTTGGCAAAGAAGGTTTAAGAAGTTTCTGCATCTCAATGCTTAGTTCTGCCCCTGCGTTACCATACATCACATTCTCAGTTGTGCCAACGCAAATGTTTGCAGGATAGCATTGTGTGACTGAACAGTTTAAATGACCTGGATTAAAATAATCATGGAATCACAGAATCATCAAATCATTTAGGTTGGAAAAGACCTCTAAGATGATCAAGTCCAACCATTAGCCTAGCCTACCACTAAACCATTCTCTAAGCATCCCATCTACACATCTTTTGAATACCTCCAGCAATGGTGACTCATCTATTTCCCTGGGCAGCCTGTTCCAATGCCTCATAACCCTTTCAGTGAAGAAACTTTTCCTAATATCCAACCTAAACCTCCCCTGGCACAACTTGAGGCCATTTTCTCTTGTGCTATCGCTTGTTACTTGGGCAAGGAGACCGACTCCCACTCCACTACAACCTCTTTTGAAGTAGTTATAGAGAGTGATGAAGTCTCCCCTTAGCCTCCTTTTCTCCAGGCTAAACAACTCCAATTCCCTCAGCTGCTCCTCATAGAACTTGTTCTCTAGACCCTTCGCCAGCTTCATTGCCCTTCTCTGGTCACGTTCTAGCACCTCCAGCTCCTTCTTGTAGTGAGTGGCCCAAAACCAAACACAGTACTCGAGGTGTGGCTTCACCAGGGCCGAGTACAGAGGGACAATCACTTCCCTAGTCCTGCTGAACACTGTATTTCTGATACAAGGCAGGATGCTGTTGGCCTTCTTGGCCACCTGAATATAGAGCTGGCTCATATTCAGCCGGCTCTTAACCAATACCCCCAGGTTCCTTTCCACCGGGCAGCTTTCCAGCCACTCATCTCCCAGCCTGTAGTGTTGCATGTGGTTGTTGTGCCACAAGTGCAGGACCTGGCACTTTGCCTTGTTGAACTTCGTAGAGCTGGCCTTGGCCTATCAGTCCAGCCTATCCAGATCCCTCTGTAGAGCCTTCCTACCCTCAAGCAGTTCAACACTTCCACCCAGCTTGGTGTCATCTGCAAACTTACTGAGGATGTACTCAATTCCCTCATCCAGATCACTGATAAAGATATTAAAGAGAATCTTTATGGGTGGGGTGATGACAGTGGGGCTATTTTGAACTTAAATGATTTCAGTGCCTGATGCCCAGAATAATCCCCAAAGAGATGTATGAGCATAGCCAAGGGAACTGTGAACAAGTAGTAGAGATGAGAAAGAAAAGCAGGGATGGGAATTTTTTTAACAATTACATTGTGGAACTAATGTACTAATTACAGAAAAACAATTCTTGGCCCAAGAAATACATTCTAACCATGTGCAATCAACTCACCCAAGGTGTAGTATTTTATGTTGGGCTCCAGTGTTGGACTTGACAGGTCTTTCATATTTGCATCAACCAAGTTCTGGGCTCTGGACGCATGCCAAAATGCCATAAACCTTGCTATGAATGATGCTGCAAAAATTGCTAACATGCCAAAATCAAGCATATTCCATAATTCAAAAAGGTATTCCTTTGGACCTTGAGACCAAATTTCTTTACATTCAGACCATATCATGCCTGTGAAAGACAAAACAGAAAAAGCAGTATGTTCTTTTAGCTTCATGTTCATTTTATGTGATACTGTATTATGTTTAGAATATGCTCTTGGTTTCAGTCAAACTCAAAACCATTTTGGTCTTTGGGACTTTGAACACACACACTAAAATCCTTGAACCTGCTAATTAATATATATATATAACATATATATATGCCACTACTTCTACTTCATGTGAGTAATCATAACAATCTTTTATACTGTTTTTGCCTGTTCAACTCCAAAAGATTTCAAAGAAAGAATGGGAAGTGAGTATTCCCATCTGTTATAAACACAGAATGAGACTGAAAGAGGAGTAATGCTCTGGCATGATTGTGTTGCAGTAGCAGAACTCATAGCAGAAGTCACATTTTCCCATTTGCAGAGGACCCTGGGTATATAGTCTGTATGATAAATGAGCATGCAAGTAGGAATCAGACCCAATACTTTGTCAACAGGGCAAAGGTATCTGTTTGATTCCTAATCAATAATATTAATTATTAAATAGAAAATAAAAATAAAAATAATAAGATCTAGGAATACAGTATCATTTATGGCATCTTTTTATTGAGCAAATCCTTTTCCTTTTCAAGATAAAATTTATTTAATCATAAACTAAGTTTCTCAAATTCTTAAGAGAGCTAATAAGAGAAAAACAAATTGTAATGTCACCGTTTTTTGTACTTATCGAATCATCTGAAAGATCTTTTCATCACTTTTCAGATAAGGACAATTATAATGTTAATTACAATAATTAAATTCAATGCTATATCTGTATGCACTGAATTAATTTTTCTTAAATCACTACCTGCTTCTGCATGATGCTGAAATAAATAAGAATAAATAAATAAGAATAGCTTAAATTAGCAAACTATACTTTTAAATTGGAAAAATATTTTTAGTCCCTTATTATCAGATTAAAACATTCATATTTATAGAATATTTGGAAATCTAAGTGTCATTATTCCCACAATACACAATTATATTAATTTATACAGCTATCTGATGGAATAAATAACAATTGTTGATGTCTTTTAAAGCTGTATGATTCAGCTGATGTGCAAATGGCTCCAATTCACAAATAGCTCATAAAAGCAAAAATTTTTAAATGCATAAGCTGGAAGCAGATTCCTTAGCTTGAATGTAACTCACATATTACTGACTTAACTAACAACCAAAACCCAGATCCTTAAAATATTTGGGAATCTAAACTTCACTGAAATAAATGCAATTAGACTTGCAAATAGGAATCATAGAGATAAGATATTTTTGAGGGTCTGTGCTCAAGTTATGTGGAGTAATACTTAGTCGCTGCATTGAATGGGTCATGTCAAAGTACTATTCATAGCATTCACTTCGTCCCTATGCTGGGATGAAAAAATCTACAGCTGAATACTGAGGGATCTATATGCTGCTTCTCTTTTGTCAAATAACAATGCATTAAGCTATATACCATTAATTCTGAAGAAATACTTGCAAAGTAAGGAAATCTTATCAGAAAGAGACAACTGGATACAAAAACCTTGGCCCATGATGTAGAAATCCTTCCCCTTGAGAGCTGACACTCCGTCTGACTCAAAAAAAAAATTGTAGACAATTCCCTTTGACATCATAAACTTGCATTCATTCGTATTCAGATGATGCAGATTTCACCAACGTCCTTATCCTGCATATTTGTGATTGTGATTAACCCAAATATTTGTGATTAACCTGAATATGTGTAATGAAGCACATGTGAAGGCCTGCTGACATCCAGTAGGAAACACGAGGCCAATGTGGGAATGCAGCTAGCTGAATAAATTCCCTTTGATGCAATTTTTACATGTAACTTTAATAGCAAAGGACTAAATTGTGTCCAGCCTCATTGAAATCATAGTAAGACAATTTTAAGCAAAAACTAATATTTACCTATTACCCAAGAAATAATGAGCATTTCCATCCATGAGAAACAGGATGTTTTCATCCTAAATAGCTGTTTGACATTGCCTGTTGTTTCATTAGGTCGGAGTTTGGTGCCATCAAATCTGTCAGCTGCATTCATTACAAGCAGACCAAGAAAAATGGTGAAAGAAGCTGCATGGGCTACGAACTTCATAAATGGTCCACGCATTATCCTCCCCAGCTGCAACAGAGGTTATAAAATAAAAAGATATTTCATCGCCTTCTTCCAAAATAAGAATGTATAAAAAGAACAGAAACGCAGAGAAATATATGTTTCAATAACACAAAGGAACAAAGACTTGGAAACAAATTGTACTATGATGCCATACTGATAATCACATTTAAAAGTTTCTGCTTATTTGCTGTTTTCAGAGGGATCATTTTGATTCTCAGTTTCACCATGTATGTATTTTTAACTCGCTGTTTAGAAATAATTCTATAATTCTTTTGGGGCATTTTTATGTCTATTATAGGTAATCAAGAGAAATATTTATTATAGCTGTGAAATATTTTTCAGATTTACATTCCAGTGATCTTTATGAGGCAGCAAAGAAAATGGGATTTTGACACTTACTAAAGGCATTAAATTATCACCAGGAGTGCATTATGAATAAAGAATTCTGTTTCCTGACTGACATGATACTCCACTTAGCACAGTTATTTTGCAGTTTTTCCAGCTTACTCCCTTTTTTAAAAAATGTCGTTAGGCCTCAGGAGGGTATGTTTATAGTTGTGTAGTGTCTTAATTTCCTTCCTGACTCCTTTAATGGAAACATCCTCAACCTTGTGATGACTAAGCATGACTTCAAAACAGTTTAGCGCAGCACTTAAAAAAAACAAAAAGTTCCATACAAGTTCACACAAGGCTGAACTTTTAGCAGTTATTTACTATAGGGGATGTCTTAAGAGTGCCTGTATTAATAGCAAAAGTCTTAGCTAGTTCACTGAGTTGGCAGCTGTAGAAAAATACTCTTATAGCATCTTGGCAAAAATTTTATGGACAGAACTGAAAGCAAGTGTCACAGATCCCAGGTGAAATATATGACTATTTGTGGTCTGGAAAAAAGGAGGGAAGGCAGAAAGATGAATTATTGGCATAAGTATTTTTGCTACACTTGTTTCAATATCAAAATCAGATTTTTGCCAACTTTACAATCAGCTTTTACAGAAACAAAGAATAAGAGGATGCAATGGTAAGGTCTCAGGCGCAGAAAACATTAAGAAAATTAGACAAATATAAAAAGAAGGTACTCTTAAAGGAACACTGTCAAGGTTAGCAGGCACAACATTTGATCTTCTTTCTCCTTTATACATTATTCTGCAAACCCATGCCATTCATTTTTTCTCACTCAATAAACTGATTTCTTTTTTAATAAAATACTCCTTCAGCCTCATGAGACAATCTTCAACAACCAATTATTTTGTGTTAACTACAAAAAGAGCAGATATTTGTCATGAGAAAATACTTTGTTTCAGTCTAGCAAGGAACAGTCATAAACAACATGGAATAAAGCAGAGTTGGAAGATAAAGTACCTTGACAGTGTCCTTTTAAATGCACTAACCTTGTGTTCACAAACGAAGATGGGTTAGGAGACAGATGCCAGAAAGAGTCATAGCCAGAAAAAAAGAAAAAATATTGAGGAAAGTAGTGTTAATATACCTCCTGATCACAAACTGAACTCCTAGATGACCCCCACCCCTTCCAAAACAGAAAAAATAGCAAAATAATGTAGTAAAAAACTCCCTGGAGGCAGAACTGACCACAGCTGACTGATCACACAAATGCTGGAAGTTACTAGGACATTGGTACACGTAAGTGATCCAAGAAAATCTTGAAATGGCACTTTTTAAATCCTGAATCTCTTTATGGAGAGGATATAGGTCAGAAAATAGGACTGAGCAAGAAAGAGAAAAATGTAAAACACTGCATGATCTTTCAGGATGCTGAGACTTTTCTGTAAGCTAGAGTCCTTCTTTAATACACTTTCACTTAACAGTTTGACATAATAAATTCCTTCCCATTGCAGAGACCAACGACATGATGTTCTAAATGCTCTCTTTTTTTTTTTTTTTTTAAACTTAAGTGCTTTTGATGGTTTCTGATCCTTTGTACTATGGTTTAGACAGACTTTTATATATTGGTTTTGGTTTAGGTTGCCCTGTGTGAAGCCAGGAGCTGGACTTGATGATCCTCATGGGTCCCTTCCAGCTCAGGACATTCTAAGATTCTATGATTCTAGGACAAGATATGGTTAGTTATATTGTATATACCCCATACATAGGGTCACCTGAAGTGTCTGAGGACTGAAGTCAGTGATTCATGTTATTCCTTCCATGTGAATCTGCAAGAACAGTCTATATCATAACATTATGGAGTATGGCATTGATACAGAGAAGATAAAATAGGACTCTGGGTAGCACATCTGTCACAAAGGAAAAAAGCCTGGTAACAAAAAGGGATAATGCATATACTTTTAAGGGGGAACATTTTCCAAGCTACTCATGTACTGGACATAACACTCAATTTCTTTTCTTCCACCCAGTGAAATAGAAGAATATGTACAGCCCTCAGAACGCTTCTAAAAACACATAGGGACTGATGAATTTACTTCTTCAGAAATCCCAACACCAGCGGGCTGGGAACTGGGAAAGAAGAATGAATTTCAAATTCAGATCCCCATTTTGGCCAGGGGCTGACTGAATTATGCATAAATTCATAAAATTATCAATATAAATTCTATTATTAATTGTAACTGAACAGCTCAGACTTTATAAAGATTCTTCTAGAAAACAGAAAATAATATTTAGTCTTTCAAAATGTCATGTGATTAAATAGTATTTGAGAAGGTTTGGGTTAATTATGTCTGTAGTTAAACTAAACTACCAGCTAGAAAACCAGAGCAAATAGTTCACAAAACTTGTGAAGTGCCTCCAAGTGGATCACCAGCTAAGGTGAGTGGATCTCTCACTAAGAGGCCATTTGTTACTCCTTTCAAAATCTAACACTGGTGAATTCCTGCCAAATCAACAGGACTCTGTCCACAGTTTTCTCTGAAATTTCTTCCAGATGTGAAACTCACAATATGTGTGTCAAGCTCAAATTATTTTTTTCCTAGAAAGAAAAGTGTATAGCTGCACAAGTAACTGTCTGAGATGTTGTTAACTGTTGCAAAGACAATAAGGCTGCACCTTTTTTTGCCTTTCTCAAGAATGGCATGTGAATTTAAAGAAACGTATCAGAATAACTTCAATGCCAGCTGTTATTTTCACCATAAATACTGTCTTTTCTTCCTTCTGTCACTGTGCCCTACAGTTCCATATCTGGAAAAAGTATGGGTAATTTATCTTGGTAGGAAAAAGGAATTATAAAATTCCATCAGTTCATACACAGAATGAACTCCATTGATATAGATAATGTTCTTTATTGGAGCAATCCTATCCTGAACTTAAACAGTAAACATTATTGTCTTTAAAAAAAAAAAAAAAAAAAAAAAGGATTTTGAAGTATGAGTGAAGTACAAGAAAAGAAATTGCAACTGTTGAAAAAGATGGATTAAGTTTTACATTTGCAGAATATAATGAAACATCCAATATATAGATCACAGGATGAGATGATTGAAAAGGAACAGGCGAAGTGAAATGTTAATGGATGTTGTCCCTTGAAACTTGACTTTAAAAAGCTACTTTGAAATAGCTTTTCTAGAATGTACGATTGTTCAAAATGACTTTAAGATCCAATAAATCATTGAAAAAGGGAAATGACAAATAGACAAGTCACTGCTATAGCTGAAAAACAATTACTAAAGTGTTGAATCTCAGGGTGCGTTTTCAGACAAAAACATTCATAAAAATCCTAGTCACTATATAGAAAAGTGAAAATGATATAACTGATTTTTTATTGTTCATGCTGAAAGAAATGAAAAATACAGCAAAACAGAAAAGACCCACCTTTTCCCTCCCACAGAACAATAAAAGAAAAGAAAAAAAAAAAACTTCAATGCTCTCTGAACCTTCCTCTTTCCCTGGAATCATATGTACACTGGATTCAGCCTGCCAAAATATTATACTGTGTCCTGTAAGATCCTTATAGGATCCCATTTTTTTCCTTCTAATATGCTCTCAAAGGAAAAGTTCCATCAGTGTCCATTTGCAATGGATAGTGGTAACTAACTAAAACAGAGTTTCAACACAAAGTTTGGAGAGATTAGAGACTGTAAACTGTCCGCAGTGGAAAGGCTTTCCACAGTATATGTGTCACCCAAAGAGATAAAGTGGTAGCACCCAAATCCAAACAACATCATGTTATAAATGGATGCAGGGGAGGCTGTGTGGCTGCTTTAAAAATCTCATGGAATACAATGAACCTCAGCACCATCTTGACAAGTCAACAAAATTCACCTTGACTTCTAGGAAACCAATGATGATTGTGCTAAATTCTGGCTTCATGATTTTGTGACGTTTGTCTACTTATTTTCAATCATCAAAAATAAAATTGCCTTCGAGGTAATTAGAGTCAACCCATAGCTTGAACTTAGTCTATCTCTGAGAAAATGGAAAATGAGGATTAGTAGTCAGCACTTGACCACTAATGCAGCAACTAAATGAAGAACAGTTTGACCCATTGTTTCTATAGTTTCTACAAGATGACTCTTGTTCAACTATGGTAATTTAACTTAATATACTTTGCATTTAACACAATACAGTTACCTGTCACAATTATCAGAACATGTAATACTGTAGCCATTCCATTTTAACTCAGCTTTAAAATAACACATTTCTGAAGCATTATTTGAGCACATCAGCAATTTATACATATACCCATGCTTCATCTTTGCCAGCCAGGAATCTACATGGAGATGTTATAAATGTTAATAAACAGCCATTACAAGATTCCATCAACTGACCTTACTGCAAGGAGCAATCCAGTAAGCCATTGAAAGGAAGGGCAGTCCTACTGCAACGGCGAGAACAACTAGAAACTTCACTGCCATGGTCTGCTGCCGCAAACCTGATAAATTTTCATACCAGATTGAGAGAAGTTGTTGCTGGCAGTTTGGATGTGCTACAAACTATAACAAAGAAAACAAACATGACAGAAGAATATTATTATTAGAATAACTTTTATTAAAATAGCAGACGTGAAGTGTCTTAGGACTGTGGGATTAGCAAAAACTCAGCTAATATTCAAAGAAGCATTAACAGGGGTATAAGAAAAAGTTTTTTTGATGAGAATAATCTCCCAGCAATTGGCTTGTTGCTATCAGCAACAATAAATACATTAACTTAAAAACAGTGTTCCATCACAAACTAATTTCCATCTAAGCATAATTATCCATCAACTCTATCTGTGCAAACTCCACTTGCTTCCAACATCTCTAATTTTCATGTTGCTACCTCAGAAATTCCAAAACTTTAAGTCTTTCTGTTTTGCAAACGATGCTATACAGTGTTCAGTTATGAAAGAAAGAATACACCATATTTTCACATGCCACGATGGAAAATATCACTTTTTCAGCTGACATAAGAATACCACTGCCACTTCTGCAGGAAATCGAGGAAGGGCTATTTGTAACTTGGTTATGGAATCTTTTAGATATACACTGCAAAACTGAAAAGTTTGACCTGTAAACCTCTTTTCTGTCAAAACTTCTGAAGAGTATAAGAAGCATCTTAAAATGGTAGTATTAATAAATGGTGGATTCTTCTGTGCATTAAATTTTAAGTCTCGACATGGAAATACAATTAAAAGTTTAACTGAATCCAGTAGATTTTTCTGTAAGAGTTCTCTTTATTCTCTTTTATGTGACTGGCTGAAGGTGCAAGAAATGTCATATAACAGGCAATGGAAAGTGTTGAGAGCAAGTTCCCATTCAAGGCAGGATAAAGACTCAAACACTGTGAAGGACATGGTCAATGCTGTATGTTCCCTTTGGAAGTTTTTTCAGGTCTCTTTAGTAACTTTGCTTTCCTAATGTTTTGCATGTTTGTGTTCATTTGCTGGTAGGTGCTTCTCACTCAAAAAGGTTTTCTTCTTTTCTTTCATTCATGAACACTGTAAATATTGATCACATATCAATTTTTAAGGTTTGCCCCAGAGATGTGAACTCCATTTCCATAAAAAAATTTGCAGCTCTTCCCGCACAATTATATCTGTATATTCAGTCCATACTGGATTTTTAAGCATTCTGTTTCCATTTCTATTTTTTCATTAAAATAAGAAATTGATTATTTTCACTGTATTGATCTGATTTGTTTCATTATATAGAAATTTTATCAAAGATCTTTCTGCTCTGAGATGAGATAGCCCTACTCTAGGTTAGCCCTAGGTTAAGCCCTAGGTTAACCTGCTTTCTAAGTCCGTTCCTGAACTAAATCCTTGTGTCCCTCATTTGCACAAATCTCATCAAATAATTTCTCCTGGCTTCAATATATTCAAATAATTTCTCCTATATATTCAAATAATTTCTCCTGGCTCACATATATACATCACCTGGAACTTATCAACCTATATTATCCAAAAGAAGCTTCTGGGTAATTCAAAGGTCTGGGTGTAGCCACTAACTCAGCTTGATCCTATTCACTGAGTACATTTCAAGTGCAGACCAGAGTCTTAAATTGGCAATGGAAATGGAAAGTCAGCCAAAGAAGTGATTATAAGTCATATTTTCAACACTGCTTGGTGCCTAGAGCCCACTGTAGTACTTTTACTCCTAGATTGTGTCTCCAATCATCCAATCATCCAATACAGAAAAATACACATTTTCTGTGACACACACATAGTTTCATTAAGTTCTCTCAACTTTCTAAGTCATAACAGCCTGACGAAAAACGAGTATCAATAGCACAAGGCTGCTGTGCTATCCTCTGGTTTTTATTAAATCTTATATTTTCCCAGGCTTCAGAATTAGTACAAGTTTCTTCCACCTTTTTATTTTTGTAAATACACTAAAACTAAAACCAAGTTAATACCTAAAAAATTTGCATACAGCTAGTATTTTCTTAGAACAATTAAGTTGCATACTCACTGTGGCCAGTATCCACCCTGCATATCTGCTTCTTGTTCATGTTGCTAGCTATTTGGGGTGAGTATTCTTTTGTTTGTAATATACAGTTGGTAGAAGGGCCCAAATGTTCATTTAAATGTCAGAAGCTACCATACCATAAACATTCAATAATCCCACAATTTAATGCCGTCATGATGTCATCTATGTTTCATCAACATAATTGCTTACTTTTTTTACTTCATACTTAATGGCAAGTTTTAAGCGGCTAAGGCTGGGGCGACCATGTTCTCCATTATTATGGCTCATCTCTACATCACCATTCAAAATAGCTTCCACTTCTTCTGTATTTCTGCACAAATCAAGGAGTCCAACTACAAAATCTTTGCATTGCATAGACAATTTCTTGTAATCATTCTGGAAAAGAAAGGAAGAAAGAAAGTGACTTGATGTTTAGAACTAACAGAGAAATACTTTTGCATTCCAGTTATACATTTGTTGAGCATCAATAGTTTTTTCGCAACTTGTTATGCTTTCTTGTGGTAGGTTAACAGCACTTTTCTATCCAGCATTTACTTCCCCTGAATGTTCACAATGATTAGGATACATCTCATCTTGGTCACTTAGATCATCAAGTTTTACATCTAAGTTACTTCTCAAGACTTGCTTTACAGCCAATCAAAAGTTTAATAAAACTTTTAGAAATACTGTATTTTAATGACTAGTTCAAGTTGAGATACTAATAGCACAGAGGAAATGATTTTTCACTATCACAGAAATCTAGACAATTAGTTCAAATGTAGAAAGTTACACTGTAGATATTAAAAATTGGACGAGTGTCCTATAGAGAGCAAGACTAAACCACTTCCCAACCTTCTTGAGAATTACACAGTTATATTTAATTTCCTTAAGTCTTGAATTATTCTTTTAAATCTTATCTGAACTTTCTCTCATTTTCCAACACCTCTTTCACCTTGCAAACACAGTTCTTCATCACTGTTTTCCAGCAGTGGTACAGACAGCACAATGATACCACATTTCTAACTTCAATCAAATATCTGACAACAGACTTTGGTGAGTCAGCCAAAATGTTGCCCTGTAATGGCAAGTTCAGCTGGTTATTGCTTTAACTACCTATTAGTTTTCTCAGTCACTGCTTACCAAAAGGTGTAAGTCAAAACAGAAAAGAGATCATTGTAACCCACAATTCATTAACCACTACTTGCTCGCAGCTGTGTTTGGGTCAAAAAAGTTAAATTAGGTAGATACGTAGATAGATGCATACAGACAGAGATGTAAACCTAAAGCTAAATAATGTGTATAGACTTATTACCCCCTGCTTAGTTCTTTTGAGAGATTTTCTCATTCATATGTTACAATCTTCTGATGTTTTTAATTTTTAATAATTTTTTAATAATTTTAATTTACTATTTTTTACTGATTTTTAGGAAGTCTTAAAAAGATGTAACTAATGTACATTTTTCCCAAACAAAAGAATGAAACAAAAAACAACAAAAAAGTCATACAGAAGTGCTCATGCAGTCTCTAGTTTCATGTTCAAAGTAGCTTTCTACAAACACTGTTATTACAGTGGAACATTTCTCCCTCTTCTGGTCTGGTTTTCATACAATTCTCTCTTCTACCATTATTGCTTTCTGTTTAGTCCCTTTTTAAAATACTTCCTTATACTAACTGCCAACTAATGCACAGCCAGGAATACAAACCATTATCTGTAGTATGCAGAATGTCCTAATTTATTTGCTGAGAGTGTAATTCATATATATTTGTTCTTTATTAACCATAACAACATAGCAGGAGTTTATTACTTGGATATATTAAAGGATTGCATCTGAGTTTTACATTTCACTTCACTTATACGGATGCAAACATTCATAGACGCATACATACACCACTGTAGGACTCCATAAGTGTTTGTTATTTATATGTTTAATAATGTAATGTAAGCAAGATAGCTCAGATTTGTCAGAGAATTTTGCACTTCTCTGCAGAGAAGACAGAAACGAAATAATAAAATTAACTTTTTCATGACATGTTGTATATTTTACTGTTGTATTATTTGTTTTTCCTCTATTCAAATGAATAACTATAGAGATTAACCAAAATCCCAACTTCTTGGCAACATAGAAAGACATTTCTTGAGAGTAATATATCACCTTCTCTTTGGCTTTCATTTTTGTACTGGTGGCTAAGATAAGACTTACTATTCAATCATTTTAATACTGAAATATTCTCAGAGTTGGAGGAAAAGCAGCCTTTTGAGATTTCCAGGCAAAGGAAAAACAAAAATCAACCTATATACCTTTTTACAATTAGTTACAATGAACAGTTCTAGGCTGATATCTGACACTTGAACATCAAATGAAAAAAAATGAGTATTTTAAAATAAAGTTATGAATGAAATAATTTAGTCTTTATAAGTAACTATTTTGTAATATACTGGTATGTGCATATCTTGTGGTATGTGACAAATACATATACATGCACAGTCAAGCACATACTTCACCAGTACTTGCCAGCTCTGGTGACTGAGATATGATATAGATTTTCAAAACAGTATGTGAGGAGACCATTACTCCATGGTGGACTCCAATGCCTTTGGCCATTCTCCAAGTAAAATTCTTTACCCTAATTAAAAATATATTTTTTTTTCTTTTACTAAAATGTCTACTAAATGGACACATGAAAACAGCTGGACACCCCCAGTCATACTTTGCAGAACTGTCCCATTACAATATAAGCTCTTCACACAGTATCATAATATATTTTAGCACCCCATAAATTCATCAGTAAACTCCATCAGCTTATTTTCTCATTTGCAAAAGCAATAAAGCAGCTTCCCCTCCCATGAAACACCACCATCACCATCCCACCATGGCACAAGAGGGTTGTAACACAGTAGAGCCAGTCAAAGGCGACACACGGCCCTACTCCAGTTCACAGTCTGCTGTCTCAAGATATATTCCCTTATGAAGAGTTTTTCCTTTTAGGGAAGATTATGGAGGACAGGAGGGATGATGTCTTAAACTGCTGCAGGAAGATTTGTCAGCCTCTGAGCACAAGGGAAGGTGGCTCCAGCCAGGGAACTTCGCCTCTAAGAAATCAGGCCTGCTAACTTGCAGAGATTGCTGCGTGGGCTGCCTTGTGTCCCTTGTTTCCTCAGTCCACTTAAATGCGTAGTAACAGCCGAAATGGTTAATTGCAATACACGCTTCTCACCGTCTCACTGTCTCAGTCACAGATGCACAGACACTTCTTCCCCTCCAGTTCTCCTGTCTCTTACCATTAATGTGAACCAAGAGAAAATGGTAATTTGTTTGGCTTAGCTCACTTTCTAAAATAGCCAATGGCACATAGAGAATTCCACAAGCTTTTTTTTTTTTTTTTTTTTTTTTTTTTACTGCAAATTGTAAACAATGAATTAAAAAAGTAGCCCTACAAGACTTAAAAAGACAGTTTGCAATTAATTTACATTTAGAGGCTCAAAAGAATCAGCCCCTAATTCTGTAAGCAGGTAGGTGTGTTATTTTATGTATGTGCCAAAGTTGGTTCCGGGCTTCTCTGCAGTTCAGGAAAATCTCCACTTTGCCAAACGTTGGCACACCAAGGTTGAGGGAACAGCACCCCAGGCTGCTCCCACCCTGCAAAAGGAAGGTGAAGGTTTGGGGTGAGCACTGTGGAAAAGGGATCGGGGGAACAGGACCCTGGTGGCAGAGGAATGAGGCAGTGGATGCCATTGAGAGATGTCACCTGTCCTTCCCGGCTGCCTGTCCTGGCGTCCCCAGTAAGTGAGCAAAGAGGCCACTGGGCCAGCCATGTCCTGGGCCAGCCATTTGCCTCACCTCTGACCCCATGAGCAGGACAGCACCATTGGCATCAACACAGCCTCTCCTCCCAGAAGAAAGGAGCCCTCTCCACACTGCCTCCTGTGAAAAGTCATTGGTTCCTGGTGGATTTAGGATTTACCAGTGCCTTGTTAACACAAGTGCGTCCTAAATGTTGGGCCTAGGCATCTAAGAAGGTAGACAAACATATTATCCCCCTTACAAATGTAGCCTTTACCCCTTCCACGTCTCAGGTCTTCATCTCTAAAAGGTGATGATAACTTTCCTCTAAAAGAGCTAAGAATACCCAGAATCAAGACTTGGGACCTTATTTCTGTAACAGGGGTTGTATAACTGAAAACAAACAGAAACTATCGGGCTTTGAGATGATAGTTTGGATTTTGATTCTCACCAGGAAAGAAAACTCAGAAGACTTTATTGGGGTATTAATTTACACCAAACAGCAACACATCTACATTTATTGAAAAAAATATGGTTTTCCACTCTATCACATTATACAATAAAACAGTGTTGCCATTATAGCTGCAGAGAACTTTGCATGCAATGCAAATCGTATCCTTTTCAAACAGCGCTGGGCCACAGCTGTCCCTCTCAAAGCTCCAGGCCACATCTCTGCAGGACAACATTTGTCAGATATCATCTACATACTTATGGACAGAGCAGAGATATTAGCTCTAGGGTGAGCAAAGAATTTAGATGAAAGAAAATATGAACACAATCCCCCAAATAAGAAGGTTTCATATACTATCAAACCTTGTGAAGCTGTTCACTTAGCTATGTTGTACGAAGTTTAATTAAATGGCTTTCAGAAAATCTTGCAGATTTCAAAATTACTTGGGAAGCCTAAATTAACTGTGTGCTTGGTACGGAAATACTACACACAACAGTCCAGTTACTCTTTCTTCGAGAGTCATCCTCTACTTTTTTCTGTATTTAAAGAATTATCCTCCAAAACATGTATAAGGACAATTCCTACAGATGTCTGAAGCAAAGAAAGGAGTTTGTTCCAGAGAATAGTGCTTTCTGCTGACTATGGGATTTGAATTTGGGTCTGAATCACAGTTTCATGGTCAGTGCTATCTCAAATAATACTCCATCAGCACTGAAAAATAGGTGAATTTTAAAACAGTGCATTGCCAGTAAGCTCAATTTTCATTTAGGAAAGTTTTTGAATATTTCAAATGGCTCAGGTAAACCCTAGGTGGAGCTAAAGATTTACCATGTCCAGCTAATCCATGCATAGAAAATATACTTTGATTACACAAATGTGTAACACATTTTAACCAAATCCACATTTTTATTCACAGTCTATCTGAACAATTGTAGCCAACTCCTGAAGAAAGTAAGGGTAACAATTTTTTAGATAAATTGCTGGGATATGAGCAGTGATATGAGCTGGCAGGATCACAGACCAGCCCAGACTCAGAATAGATGACGGTGTCCATTTCCTGCAGCTTTGTAAACACAACCTTTGTACTGTCTGCATTGAACCTAAGCCAGGTTCAGTCAAGTCAGGTGCAGTCAAGCCCCCATGTTGTCTAGATATTGTAAATGTTACTACTTATGTACAGTGTAAATGTTAACACTTATCAGTGTACATATAAATATATTCCACTGTCTTCAATATTTATCCAGAATGGCCATATGATTTTAGTACTTACAAAAACGTTCCACAAAAATGTTCCTGAAAGACCTTATGTTACCAGCTGACTGCTCCTGGTTAAACCTTAAATTAACAGAGACTTAAACTTCTGTGTTGCCTTGTGCACCTGCTCCTCACTGTTCCTATTCACTTTCACCCTATCCTAAAGCCCATATGTGTCCCCAGCAGAGCTTGGCTGATGTATGCTCAGCAATACGGAGCTGCTCTGCCTCTTGTCCAGCCTCCTGCTTCTGTTGAGTGACAGTACCTCAAAATCTCATTTGCAATTCTTCACACAATATTATCCTGTAAGCAGAGCTCTAATTTTAAAGAAGACAACAGCAACAAAAGAGGAACTTTTTTTAAAGGTCACTTGGGGCTGAGCCATGTCACACGGAGTAAGGTCCTCCTCATGGCACAACAGTACAGGCTGCAGAAGCTTGTTGTCTGAACCAGTCCATCTTTTCTCACACCTGTGCTGCATTTCCGGGCCCTGGTGGCACCAGGGACAAATACTGTGTCCCCTGTTCATCCCGTCAGTTCTGTACTGCAGCACACATTTGAAGAGCAATTCTTGCTGACAGTTCCAGATGATGATTTTATTTAACAATCTTAACTTGTGTCGCTCCAACTGTGGTAAACGGAGCTATACGGTCCCTACAAATCAGACATGCCATTGAACTCAACATAGCTGTGAACTTAACTGGCTGCATTTATGGTGTATTAAAATGTTTTTCTCTTCTGTTCTAAATTTACTCCCCTTTAAGTTAATCAAGTCCTTTTGTTCATATCTTCAGCAGCTGCTAAAGCAAAAGAAACAAGAGTATGTGGTTTAAATACTCTTTTCTAAACTGTACATGCAAGCACTGGATAAAACGTCAGTCCTGAGGTCCTAACAATTTCTACCAGGGACTTCATGGGGCAGACTTTTATTCTCTCCATTAGGCTAAAATGTTCTTTCCAGACTTTGGTCTTATTGATATGAAATAAAAATTCGCCCCTGTTCCTATCCAGCAGTTTAGCTCCTGTTTTTTAGCTCCCCTTGCACATTCCACCTCCTTTTTTTCCCTCTTAAAGATTTCAGCTTCCTATATATGGATTGGTGCCACAAAGACACACCGCAAGCATGAGTTAGGAGCAACTAATTCAGATTTGCAGCATCTCAGCTCAGGTTAGCTGAGCCAATACAGGTTCATGGCCTTGAGAACTGTGCTCAAAAGCTGTGAAGCTGTGTTTAAAAGATTAGCATTAAATATTGATCATGGCAACTTCACACTCTTCCTAACACAATGTTGGAAATGATTTTCTCAATGCTTTGGAGAGGGTTTGATCTCCTGGTAGAGAAGTCTAGATATCTTGCCGTGTCACAGTTATATATTAGCACCTTCTTTCAACAGGGTCCCAGTCCAAGTGATGTTAGTTAATCTAAGTGTCCTGGTTTGGGCTGGGATTGAGTTTTGTTTGTTTGTTTGTTTGTTTGCTTGTTTGTTTCATAGAGGCTTGTATGGTGCTGTGTGTTTGGATTTTGGAGGAAAATATTGGTGATAACACACTGATATTTTAGTTGCTGCACAGCAGTGCTCACACAGACCAAGGACTGTTCAGCTCCTGGTACTGCCCTGCCAGCGAGGTACCTGGGGGTGCACAGGGAGCTGGGAGGGGACACAGCCAGGAGCTGACCCAGAGTGGCCAAAGGGATGTCCCATGCCATATGATGTTATGTTTAGCAATAACAGCTGGGGGCAGTTGGCCGGGGAAGCTGCCATTGCTCTGGGACAGGCTGGGCATCAGTCAGCTGGTGGTGAGAAATCGTGTTGTGCATCACTTGCTGTTTCTTTGCTTTGCTCTGTTTTATTTTTCTTTCTGTTTTATGCAACTGTCTTTATCTCAGTGCACAAGTTATCACACTTCTACCTTTTTCAATTCTCTCCCCATCTGACTGGTGGGGCAGTGAGAGAGAGCCTGTGGGTTCTTAGCTGGTTCTTAGTTAGTTAATTAACCAAAGGGGTTAAACCACAACAGTAAGTCAAAATTAACAATCCTTATGTTCAAACAAGGCCCATGTGGCAGTTACTGAAAGCAAAAAGCTGTGATTCTTACAGTCTTAAATAATAGAAATAAACTGTTGTACATATTTTTGTAGGCTGTGCACCAGTGCATCCACACACACACGCAAAAAAAAAAAAAAAGGAACACTCATGCTCCAAGGATTTAATGGGCATTGAATCTCTGGGTCTGCTGGTTATTTTTCAAAATCATGCATTTGTGTAACATTATAAATTCTGTATAACACTTAAAAAGCCTTTAACTTCACTGAGTTCCTTTACTAGCCTCCTTTACTATACTGCCTGACAGGATGTGACACTGACTCCTTCTACATACACAGCATGAATTACAATCAGCATAGAGCAAAAAGAAGTTCCCAGAAATTTAAATGTTCCATTCATGAAACAATTACACATTTCCTCATGTTATTGTTCTGATTAATGAAGATGCCAGTCTTCCTGTTCAAGGAACAGGAGAAAATCCTTTGGCTGAACTTCATAATTCTGTGTCTGTCAGAATAGGTATCACTCTACTCACCTTAAACTCTTTTTCAATATTGGCTAGCACAGCCAGTTCATTACTGAGCTCTAAGGCAGTCATTACAGGGTCTTCACTGGATAAAGACAGATAAGCAGGGCTGGCCAGACCTTTGTAGGCATTGATTCTGGACCGAGAATGGCTGAAAGAGTCATGCTTTTGTTTCTGATTGCATTCACTGCACTTACAGAAATAGTCATGTGGCCTATCGATCCGAGCCCCTTTTCTCAAAAGAGTGTGGACGATCTCATATTCGTGGCAGTGAGCAGCCAGGATGATTGGTGTAACATCATGGGAAAAACGTGTTCCATCTTCATCGTATGCATAGAAGTCATCGTGCTGGAGCTCCGACTGGCTTGGACTTAATGCAAGCCTCTTGCCTTCGGCAAATGCGGGATGGTTTAGGATGGCTTCCACTATCCGAACGTAACCTTTGCTAATAGCCAAAAGCAAGGCATCCCCAACCCGAGACAGGTTCTCCTTCTTCAGTAGAAGTTCTGTGATCTCCAGGTGCTCATTGGCAACTGCTAGCTGCAAGGCATTCTGCCCCATATAGTCCACACAATTCACATTGAGTGAGGGGCATTCTTCCAGCATTTTGCGAATCACCGGGATATTTCCATATTCTGCTGCATCCAAAAAGCGCTCCTCCTCAAGAGAAAGACTTGTTGAGCGGTCATTAAACATATACGCTGGCCCTCGACTGGCCTGCCTCCTCCCCTTCTCCCGGAGAATGGTTTGTCGTCGTAGCGCTAGTCTATTCTCATTGCCTCTGCTGGGTGGAAATAAAGAAAATATTAATTCTGCTTTATGCAAGGGCATGTCCATTTTAAATAATATTTAATAAAAACATTTTTCATCATTTATCTGCAGCATATTTTTATGCAGTATGAAGACCAGAAATCCTGACTTTGGTGCATTTGTAACCACTGTCACTACACAGATCTGGAATCCATAGTGAGCTACACTTTCTTTCAACAAGAGAAAGCCCTAGTCAATCGTCATTTAAGAGCACATTTCTTTTTTTATTTCTTCCTCCACATCTGTTGCATAACCTTCAGTTAAGTTGGACTGTGCTTTTTATTACACAGGTAGAGTAACAGTTTTAAAGGCAAGGTTCTTTTCCAGGTTTACACAGAAACCATCCTCTGTTTCTCTCGTACTTTTCTATCTACACAAACTTATCTTCTCGGCATTGTCTCATATCCCATGCTTCCCTCCAATATGCATAGTCACTTCATGAAAAGAGCGCTTCTTATTTCAATCTAGAAAAGAAGATAGCATTATAATAACATTTGTACATGCTAAGATTTCACTTTTTGGTTAGAAGAATATTTTCACCAGAAAGCATTCAGCTAAGTTTGTGAATTGCTTCAAGAAAAGCAAAATTACATTCTGCTGGATGAATGTACTACTTTATGACATCTTTGCTTGCCCTAGAGGGGATATTTTGAGGACCTTCACTGTAACAGCTCAGTAGCAAAAAAGAATATCAGATCTCAAGTTCATTGTTTAAATGCATATATTTTAAATACAGAGATGACCTGGAGAACAGTGATGAAAGGTAATGTGCAATGACTTCCTCAGTTCAGACACTGATGGTATCAACAGCACACTGTAGAGAAAATTGCCTTTGTCTGTTCAGCTGGTAGGAGGAGTCCCAGTGAACACAGGTGTCCCTAGGTGGCCCTTCAGAAAGCCACCAGTCCCCTGGAATGCCATTTCACCCCAAGCTCTTTTCTTGGTCTACTTTAGTGCTAGGTCACAGCTCAGAGTGAAGCTAAGTTGTGGTGTGAAAGGGGTCAGCAGCCATGGAATGAGGGATTGCACAACACAGCAGGACACATGAACATGGAAATTTTCCAAAGTGCCACCTGCCTCAGAAAAGCAGGCAGGCAGGCTTCAATTGTTTTTATTATTTTATTGCCATCACTACATCAGCAGTACTACTGATAATAGTACTACTGTCTAGCCTACATTTTGAGCCTGATTTCTCCTCTTTGCCCTGATGATGTTTTTATGATATCTAGAATTGGCTGCTCAGTCATAAATTGAATCTCTACACAACAAAAGTGTACCTGCTACATCGTATGACATCTCTTCGTCCACATCTCCACAATCCTTTTCATTATTACAGTGCATAACCTTGATATTCTCCTATTAATTCATCCACTTAGTGGCTTGCCTTAAAATCCTGCCAATTCTTGCCTAATGACAGCTCTGAAATGTGAACCATCCTTTTGTTTCTACCACTGAATCCCTCACCCCTCACTTAACTTGTCTTACTCATTAACTATTTAATTATTAAAACATAAAATGAACAATTTCAAAACTAAGCTTGCTGAGGAATGTTGAATTACCTGCTGTGTTTTTTCAGGGCAAAATATGATACACTCTTTTTAACAAGAAGAAAATCTAATTCATGACACTCTCAGAACTGAGATCCTGATCCTCAACAGAAATTCAATTGCAAATCATTTTCTCTCCTGAAATTACTGTTAAACTACACAATATTCACTACAACTTCATCTTTTTCCTTTTTGAATGGTAGCTTAATGACTCTTTACATATGTGAGCTCACAGACACTTCAGTATTTTCAATATTTCCAAAAAATAATAACCGCAAGCAACATTTTATTTATTAAATACATACCAATGAATATGAATTTGAGTATTTAAATGACAGAGTAAAAAAAAAAAATCAATCACTTGAATCTGTGACTCAAAACTTCTTCACAAAAAGTAAAATTATAAAATATCTTCTAATAATAATCTTCTAGATTGTTTATATTTGACCTTGCTATACATTTCCTTCCTGCCTTTTACATTCTCTGTTCCAGAGATATAGTCCTTCCCATCATTGGAAATGCTTTGAATTGTCATTATCTTAAATCCAATAGAGCAATTTCTTTTGCAAGATAATTAGAGGTATGGAATCAAGAGTAACTCAAAATTGACAATTATAACATTGTTCAATATGCAGACAGTACTGATAATGTACTACAATCGCAAGTTTATAGCCTTTCTTGAGTATATGTCATGATATGGAATAGCGTTAGACCCCATCCTCTTCTACTCCTTGAGATCTCTGTTAAGGACTGTCTCAGTTCCTTTGGTTCAAAGCATACATGAGAGCATGGATATATACTCTGATGTCTTATAGGTGAATTGCTGGTTGAAAAAAATCCATTCATATTTCCAGATATCTTGTAAATATGTATATATTTGTATGTGTTGAAAAGTCCACCTTTGAAGAGGTTTCACAGAAAACATGAAAACTAAAATAATGATAACGTAACTGGCATTGTTGACAATATTGGTGCTAAAAACAGAAATTCACTAAAGAGAGGACAGTTTTTTGACATACCTGCAAGTGTTTTAGTGGAAATGTGTGTGCTAAATTGAATGCAGGACATAACTGGTAGAAAAGAAACATCTAAGCAGAGAAACTAGGTGCTCAAAATAACAAAATGAAAGTTTTATTATTGAAATTAAACATACTTCTTTTCAGTATTTGTTACAGATTCATAGAACTCTGACTGAAATACAACACACGTTATAGAGCACTTTAGTTATACCTTACATAAGTTTGATTTTCCAGACCAATTAACAAATTTAAAGTAAAAATTCTCTAATATCTTGATCAGTCCTGAAACCATGCAGTTTTTTAACCCCTTTCTTATTTCTTTACTCTGCTCAGTAAAAGCCATTGTAGGTGTTTTCTCAGTGCAAGTTTTGCCTGACTCAACAGGCAGCAGGAGCAGGCAGTAAGTAACAAGTGTCTACAGTGTACTGATCTTTAATCTATTTCTTGTGTTTAGCTGTCCTGGTTTCAGGTAGGACAGAGTTAATTTTCCTCCTAGTAGCTGGCAGGGTGTTATGTTTTGGATTAGGATGAGAAGAGCGCTGATAACATGCTGATGTTTTAATTGTTGTAGAGCAATGCTTACACCAAGCCAAGGACTTTTCAGCTTCTCGCTCTGTCCTGCTAGCGAGCAGGCTGGGGGTGCAGCAGGAGCTGGGAGGGGACAGACCCAGGACAGCTGACCCAAACTGGCCAAAGGGGTATTCCATACCATCTGACGTCATGCTGAACAATATATAGGGGTGGCTAGCCGGGGTGGGGGGCCGGCTGCTCGGGGATAGGCTGGGCATCGGTCAACGGGTGGTGAGCAATTGCATTGTGCATCACTTATTTTGTACACATTATTACTATTATTATTATTATTATTATTGTTATTAATTTTCCTGTCTTAATAAACTGTCTTTATCTCAACTCACAGGCTTCACTTTCCCATTTCTCTCCCCCATCCCGGAGAGGGAGGGGGGAGAGTGAGCGAACGGCTGTGTGGTGTTTGGCTGCCAGCTGGGCTAAACCACAACATTAGCAAAGGAAAGATTTTGAGAGATTTTATTTAATGACAATATATGTCAGCATATCAACTACTACGAGTGATGACCATCTTCTAAGTACAATCACTGCAACACCTCTCACCTTAGAATTTGCCAGAGGACTCACATTCTCTGATGTAAATCTTAATTTACATCAATTCATTCTAAAGACCCAAACCACACTCTTTTAAGAAATATTTGCTGTTTTGCTCCAACTGGTATCACAGTATCTTCCTCAAACCTTACTCCATCCATTTTTCTCCCATTCTTTCCATATGTGCAGCAAGTGTGTACATGAATACTCCTCCTGCTAATATCTACTATCCAAAAAGACATGATGCCTCTCCTGTATATCAAGGGAAGTGTTCACAAAGACTAAGATCAATTTAATAAGTTTAAACACTTCAGCTTCTATAATCGATAAAGGTAAATAGACACCATTACACAAGGATTCAGAGCACGAATTTCACCTCTTCATAGATGATGTACTGAGTATAGCATAGTTATCACCATTCATATAACATATGTTATGTTTATGTTAGCCTAAGACAAATAGCCTAAATTCACTGCATCTGCTCAAGTCATGATAATACATCTCCTCTGCTTATCCTTATCCTTCTGATTCTATCTTTTGGCAGAAACATTGAGAGAATAAATGTACACACAGTGAGGGCGTTAGGAAAGTTAAAGTTCAGCTGGAGTTAAAAGTAGCAAAGGATGATTGAGGAGCAGCAAAAACAGCTTCTAAGAATAAATAGCAGCACAAAGAGGGCTAAAGAATTCATGTGGACCCACTGTTCAATAGGCTGGTAGAGCTAGTGACAAAGGACATCATAGGTCAGACAGGTACTCAATGCTTTCTCTGCTTCAGTTTTTACCAGGAAAGTCTGTGCCTAGACCTCGAAAGTGCACAAGCCAAGCAGCATTATCTACATTCAGCGATGTAGATATACATCAATCCTGAAACCTTGCATCCAGGGGACAGAGGGAGCTGACAGATGTCATAGCAAAGCTGCTCTCTATCATCTCTCAAAGTGCATAGCGACTAGAGGAATTTTTATTCATAGGAAACAAGTTTGCCCACTTTTTTACCTCCCCATTGGCTTTTCAATTTTGGATAAGCTAACCACTGAATTGCAATAGCAGAAAAATCTGAAAACATATAAGCCATCTTATTGAGCAGCATTCTGGCAAACTGAATCTAGATACTTAGTCTTGAATTACTTCTTTCTTCTTGATCTGTGCAGCATCATTTACTGCTAAACATTATTTAAATAATTTACACTTACATTATTTGAATAGACAATAAATTCAGCCCATAATAAAATATCATAATTTTTAAAATTCCTTCAAAAATAGAGGTATATTCAGTGTAAATTACTGCATCTTATATCACTGATTTAAAATGCATATTTTCACCTGCCTTGCAAAAATAATCCATTATTAAATGATGTTGCTAGCTTTTGATCCTTATAAAGTCAAAGGAAACAACCCCTTGAGTTACAGGATTGGCCAATTTTTTTACTGACAGGCTAACTGAACTTCAGTTAACTGTCAAAAATCTACAGTTCATTAAACACTTTCATTTTTTAAATAATTGAAACTGATTATGTTTCAATTCCAGCAACACATTCGGTATGATTTATCAAAACAAAGAGTAATCATTGCTAGTAAAGAACACTTAGAATCAGCTTGTTTGTCCAGCATCATTTCCTCTTTCCTTGCCTGAATTTATAAGAAAATCACTGCTTAAATGGGAAGTTAAATACATACATTCCCTAGACAGTAGCTCATCTTCTGGAGCAGAACTTATTACAGACTGAAATAGAATATTTTTGTATTGTTCGCTGTAGCACATCTCTGATGTGCTCTAGAATTTCAGTGTTATCCATTTTCAATAGCTTTTCCCTGCATCAATATATTTTATATGTATGAAGTAAATTTCCTGTTTTGCCCATTTGCAATTGCAATTAATTAAAGTTAAGGCTCTGTAATTAAAACTGGTTCTTGTAGCACAAGACTCTAAATATATTTAATCGTAACAGACGAAGCAAGTTATTATTCTTTATTATTTCTGTTTAATTAGATACACACAGTAAAAATTAATTCAGGAGTTTGTTAAGAAAGGTATAAGATACTTGGTTGCCTCCAAAAGCAGGGAGAAGAACTTGCTGATTGAGAAGAGGATGTTCAGTCTTATGCTCTGATGTTCTTAAATTTATTTCACCATTACTAGGGTCTTTTCATTCAAATTTTATCAAGAAGTTACCTACGTTAGCACCTATTGGCACAGACTCTGGCCACATAATTCATGAAGCAACATGAAATATCAGCCTTTACAAGATACTGAATGACTGTTAGTTGAAACAGATAATTAATGCACTTTTGGGGGAATGTAGTCTAAAGGACAGTACTAACTTATGTCTGAGAGCCAGCAAGACCAAGCCTGGAATACCTGCATCATTTTGGGTACCATATTACAGGAAGGAGTCCTATAAAATAAGAAATGAAACACAAGAGAGCAGAGTCACACAGCCTTCACTGTATTTTCCACTTAAAGCAAAACAGAGTTGACTTTGTGAATTATAAAGGGTCATATTCAACTCATCTTACGTCTACTATAGGAACAGTAGGATTCTTTTATAGATTAATGTTGATTTACTCTCTAGATAAAGAAGAGACAATTCTACTGTCTACCTTTAGTATTTATTTTAGGATAACATAAATATTCATGCGGAATACCTGTACTTTTCAATTATTCAAAAAGGATCCTAGCTGATTAGATGAGATTAAGGCCTCCTTTAATGGATATAACTTAGCAGGAATGTGGACCACCAAAGAATCATGGAGTCAAGTCCATACACAGAAAGCCACGAAGCACAGAAACCATCTCAAAAAATTCCCATGAATATATCAAGTTCTGTCTTAAAGGAAATTGCTGTTTTGCTGGGGTTTTATTTTCTCTCACTAATCCCACTTAAAAACTAATCCTGAATTTGATTGTTCTTGCAGTTAGAAACATTCATCTAATTTTCAGTCTAAATGTAATAATGGCCAATTTATATCTATTTGGTTTTGTTTGGAAACCAGAATTGTCTTTCAAATTAAGTAGCATTTTCCCCTGACAATGTTTACTTGCAAAACACAAATACAAAGCAATCATACACACTCTCAACCTTCATTTTGCTGAGCTAAATCAAGCTAATCTCATTTCCTGCTACTTCCATGCATTAAACCTGCCACAGAATAAAACCCCACTCAATGACACGTTCCTAAACCATACAGTAATCCCACATCAATGTTTGCAGTAAAATGATTAGCAACCATTTTGTGTTAAAATGTGCATCTTTGGCTATCTCACTGGTGCACTTACATCCAAGACATCATATGGGCTTTAATGACTCTTCTGGAGGACAGAGGTAAGTCTCCTGCCTTTGCTGACTTTCCTTAATCAGCTTTCAGGAAGTGAGAGTTTAATTTACGAACTGAAAGAACTGTGTTGAAAGATCCTATTTCAAACCACAACTCTTTTCAAGGACACTGACTTTCCCTATGAAGAGCTGTTGAGCTGGGAAAGTCTGGGGGTGGGAAACAATTGTGAGCATCTCCAGCATCATAATCCAAAGTAAAAAGCATTTTAGGAGAGTCTGTAATAGCGGCTAAAGGCTGAATGAGCTTGGGTGGTGATAGCACAGCCTCCTCCTCTTTTTCATTTAATCATGTAAAAGGCTTTATTATATTCAAAAATTTGAAGACCTTAACTACATACTGTGTAAGAGTACTCTGTTAACTCATTTTAACTTGGGCTTTGGCTTAACTTCAAAATTTTATTACCTCTGGAGTAAGATTATACAGCTTCTTAGGAAATCAGAACATATAAACTTACTAAATCCAATTATGTCTCTGCCTTCATGACCATGCTTTAGTGAGAGAGATTACACTGAAGCTATTAACTTAAGTAAATTCATGCACAAACAGACACAATGATCATAGTTCTCATGAAGAGGAAATAAATGTGTAATGCAAATCTATGGGCTGGAAGCATGGCTAAGGAAAAAAAGAGGGTAGCGACTGCCAAAAGCATCCTAAATAAAAATATTATAGTCATAAATACTCTCAGAGCAAAGGGAATGGAAGAAGTACAGTATGTGGCCACATTGGCTTAATTACAAGTTACTCAATGTCCTAAATTCAAGAATTATGAAAATTGGCCAATTACTAAGCATGAGAATTTTATCCACTCCTTGTTGAAACTCAAGTAACTGGCTGAAACAATGTCAAAAACATAGTAATCATCTCTGAATCACCTCTCTGGGTGAGCTTCTAGAAAACCTGAAAGAGCCACAGGCCTCTTTTTTTTTTTTTTTAATCAACAACAAAGATAAAAGGTGATGTAAATGAAATCAATCATTTTCAGATTTTCATAAAATGTTACTGAACTTCCAATAATTAGTAATTAGCTACAAGATCAGATACAAGTAGCACCAAATAAGGCCATCAACAGCAAACACCGAAGAATAAATCATCTTGAACCAGGCAGGACCCTTGTATATGCTGCAGGTCTTTAGACTTTCATTGCTGTCACACATAACATTCTAAATGCAAACTAAAAAAAGAGGCTGAATGAAACCCTGAAGAGGGAGCACAACTCCTTGGAAAACTGTAGTTATCAATCCAAGGTTATAAAGACAAGTTGCTCAGAAAATCTGACTTAGATGTGGTATTATTTAGTATTTTTCAATAAATTTCCTGGATGATAGAGTAGAAACTCCATGTTTTACATTTTCACAGGAACTTAGTCTGGGAGGAATCAAAAACAGAAGGAAAGCAATGCCAGGATTTTGAATGGGCCTGACAAGAAGTGGTCTAAAATAAAAAACAGTATAGACCAACTGGAATTAGTCTAGAAGATGACAACAGAATCGATCAAAAGCCTGGAAGATGTGAAATAAAGTATGAGAAGGTTTTGTTTGATCTTGAGAAGACTGAAAGAATTTAGATAGTGTTCAGATTATGGTGTAAGGGGGGAATAATTTATCTCTATTTAGGTTTGGAATTGGTAGGCACCCTGCACCTCTGAAGACCCTAAAACTTGTTGATGAGAAGGTATTTAGAGAAGAGAGAATTACTTGGATGTTCTACTCTTCTACTTTCCCTTATTATACATATGAATATATAAAATATGTAAATATAAACATATCTGGTATATAACAATATATAATATGCAGTTCATAATGCACATATAAAAATATATTTATATAATATGTATATAATATTAAATATTATATACTTAGTCCAGAGATAGGATGTGAGCTGAGACAGACATGTTGTCTGAAACTGTATTTTATGCCATGCTACAGGACAGAGAGTGATAGGCTGTAGAAAGGAATATTAGGTTAAAATTTTAAAAGTAAAGACAGCTACTGGCTGGAAACAAACATTTGTACAAATCTTGAGTTTTCAGTCACCAGAGATCTTGAAGAACAGCTAAGATAAAGCCCTGGTAGGAATGGCTATGGGACAGCTGACCTTGCTTGGTGAAGAGGAATTGGATAAGATGTCCAGTTTCCATGTCTCTCCTAGCCATGTTGTCCACTTGCCCTGCAAGTCATTAACAGGGACATACTTGTTTTATGAGGGAAGACAAACCCCTCAGAACATGTTATTCAGTAGCCATGCACCTTCTGCAATTCTCTATTCTGCTTTACTATGTTGTGCAAATGCTTTTGTACAGAAGCAGTTAAAAATGATTTGCATTTTAGAAAGTATTTCCTTGTCCATGGCTTGGTGAAAAGTTCCAATCTGTTGATGCGAAACTGGAAGGGTAATGGTCTGACTAATGTTTTCTTCAGGGAATAGCAGAAGATTTTCCTCTCTCCCCTGAAAAATAGTTCAGTGGCAATTCAATGTCTGATGTAGAGAGAGCACACAACACAGAGCAAACAGCCATTTCCCAGGCTCCGCATTTAATTTGTCATTCTTCCTGCTTCTCGCTGGCTCTTTCACTACAGAAATAAGAAAGTTGGATTATTATTGATCAAGAAGATGCCCACCACTGAAAAGGGAATTACAAGGAAATAGAAAACTTTAGGGAAATTATTAAGAAAATAGCGTCTGCAGAAAAATGGTCCAAGGAGGAAAGGCAATCTGGAAAACTCTAATTGAATCTGCTTAAAGATTTGTCAGGAACAACAAGTACAAGGTTAGAGAACTCTGCTTGCTGGTAGCTTTCAAATGAAGAAAGGGGATGTTAATTCCTTCCTAAGAAAAGGAGAGAAGCAAGTGCTTTACCAGCCTCGAACTCATTATATACAATACTTATACAATACCATATACTTGCAAGGCAAAGAAAACAGCAGATTAAACACTGTAAGATGGTAAGGCAGGACAGATGACACTAAGAAATGAGTTGAGACTGCTTAGGATAGTGTGACAAAAGAGAGCTTATTATTTTTATCTTCCTTTTATTTGAGGATTAGTGTAATTTTAAGCTTCAGATGACTACCATGGAACTGCTTTTTGTAGGACTGAAGATCCTGTTGTACCTGAGTACATATGTAATTTCATGCTGGCTGCCGAAAACTTTTAACGGTAAGCCTGGACATTAAATATAAGCTTTGAAGTCTAATTTTAGGGTCACCACTGAAAACCTGAATTGTACTTGATGTTCTTGCTCAGAATAACATCTGTCTACAAAACTTGATCTGTATTTATGCATATCTGCTAAAACATTTTTTCTCAACTGTAAGAAAATGCTGAATGCATTCACCCTTTGAAATACACTTTAATTAAAGTGTAATTGTCCAGTTTCACTGCAATACTCTGAGGATGCTTAAAGCCAGAAAGTGCATTTTTTTTCCTGTTTCTTGCAGAGGGTATGTGCCCACCAGAGGGAACTCCTTACTAAGCCTGGCACTTGGTAACATCAGTCTCCAACTTTCTTGGCTTCTTGAAACAATTTCACAGCTCCAAGTTCTGTATGTTTTCCTGGAAATGTCTTTAGGGGCCTCACCACATAATTTTCTTACATCCTCTGCTTCTCTGGAGGTGTACAGTCCAAAATTTATCAGTTTCAGCAATACTATACAATAGCAAAACAGCAATCAAAAAGTCTTAATTATTCAAATTAAAGCTAGGATTTTAGCTACATGAATGGAAAAAAAGATTAAAAGCAAGTTAAATACATAGGGAAAAAAAAAGACTTTAAAGTAAATTTCATAACTGGCTACATTGCTAACTGATTTGGGTTTCTTCTATGAGACACCTAAGGTATATCATTGACTATGTTGCCATGCTTTTTATACCTCACTATAAGCATATCTTGAGGGCTATGTAAATTGTGTATCTATTCCTACAGCCTTATGTATAGCTATCTTCAGATTAAATAAGTAATTCTGTGATTCTGGAGGTATTTATATGCCTTTGGAGTTGAGCCTTAAACAATTTTTATAGGCCTATTTGAGCTTGTATGCTTTGCAAAATTAAATGTCCTGTGTCTTGTTTACTCCTCAGTTAGCCAGGCAGTGTCTGACTTCGTCACTGTGGTTGATGGTTGTTTCTGCAGTTTCCTCTATAAGCACTGAAAACTATTTCTCCTTTGGGAAATTCGGTCTTCTGGTCAAGTGCTCGCTGTCCAGTTCAAATTGTGCCTTTTCCAAAGCTACTAATAGCGTACAGTGTATAGGTTTTGCAAGCTGTCTGCTCTGCTATCTGTGGTGAGTTATCAGCTTTCATTACTCACCTCATTCTGAGTAGACTATCAGTAGCTGCTATCACGGAAGACTATTCTAGATTCACAATTGCTAGATGGATTGCTGCCTCAAGCAAGCTTCTCTGTGATAATAAGTTAGCAATCTAAAAATTCAAGGTCTGACATTGCCTGAGATGGTAATTTAGGATCCATTTGTTTACCTAGGTTTGAGACCACTGAACGGGTTTATCTAGTTCATATCAGGTCCAACACTGACATTCCCCAGACTCTCCTAATGTCATTTTTTCCTATTAATATTCTTTTGTTATTACTATCATAATATTATTCTTGATGAATTGTAGACTTCTGCACTAAAATCACTTTTGCTAGTGGGTCATATTGTTGTGCTTCTTTTTTTTTTTTTTTTAAGTGAAGCTTCAGCATTGTCCAGCTAGAACTTTCAGAATCACTAAAATGGCTATAATGCAAACACAGCTGGCTGCCCATGACAAACATGCCTCTATAAACAAAACATTATCACATTAGTAATGATGTAGCAGACATCAACAAGATATCCCTTGTTATTCTATTACAGTTCTTTTGGAGGTTCAAATAAAAGCAAAAACCACTTCTTGTGTAGACCTCTGGAATGTTATGCTACTGCTTAGTATGTGCCTTAGTGCTGTGTCCCACTGGTTATAAATAAAAGCACTTAAAATAGAGGATGGATACTTGTACCAATGCTAAAACTGAATACAAACAAAGCAATCTGCTATGATATACAACCAACTTGATCTTGGTACTCCCCTGGTGGAAACTCTAAGATTGTTAAAGAGACATTGACTTTCAAAGTATAAATTACAGACAAGGTTCTGTGTTTCATCTCTCCACACCAAATCTGGTTAACAAAAGTTGTTGATCTCATGGAGACAAATACAGATGGTTTTTTGTTTGTTTGTTTCAAAAGGGTTAAAATTGACTTCTGTTCAGTTTAACAGGTTCATTCCTATATTGTCGCAATTTATTTGCCGCAACATTTTTGCTAACCACTTAATGAATCAGGTCAGGATGTTTCATGCACATTCTTGCAGAAACCCTCCTGCCCTCTGCTCCCGCACTATGCCATTTGTTATGCTGACATAAGTGCTGGGGCAACTCCAGGCTGACCTTAATCAAGGAGCTTAACCAAAGGACAATATTTCTGAATAAAAACGCTTACTCTAAGCCCAGCTCCTCGACCCAATTTATCATACAGATGGAAACACTTGTGCTGGCCCATGGTAGAAGGTGGTGTGAGGACAAGGAATAAGCAATGGGGAATGAGGAGAGACGGAGGCTTGATCCTTTTGGTGACAGTGCTTTTTAAAGTCACACTGCAGTGTAAGGAAATCTATTTTTTTACTATTTTTAAGACTAAGGCTGCTTAACAAGTATCTACAGCTATACTGGTCTGTGCCACAAAAACTACTCTCACATTGCTTAGTACGACCTCCTTGTTTCCTTGTGATCTCCCTCTGTCCACTGCACCAGTCTGTTTTGCTTCACTTCACATCCATACTGTGAGCTCTATTATTTGGCACAGTAGGCTAAGATGAAAATATACACAAGTATTAATCAACATTTTGTATTCACTCAGCAATGATGATCTATCAGTGGTGATGATGAAGTGAATAGGCAGATGGTCTAGAAGACAGATGAAAAGCAAAGCAGACAATGTAATCTCAAGTGGATTTTCTCTATCAGGCTCTGCATTGTGGTTGCCCATGTCATAAACAGAACCTGGCTATATTACTCTTATTTAAGTCATTAATGGTGGTCCCTTAGCTGATCTGCATTAAAGCCTGAAAGGAATTACATCTCGAGTTTTGTGTTCTGATTCACTTAACATAAAACAAGTTGAAACCTACGAGTCCAGAAGGGCCAGGATATTTTCTCAGTGTTTCATGCTTTACTATCTGTTCAGTTTCCACAGTTCACAAGTGCAGACGCTTGTGATTCCCTTAACTGGTTCCCTGCCCCCAGGACTGCTCATGCACAGGTCTTTTGCTCAAACCTCTGCTTCATCATAAACAGACGAAATATCTGCTACTGACAATACACAGGAAAGATCAGGAGGAGACTGGAAAGAGCAAATCCCCATTCACACACACACTTTCCCTCTGGAGAGCATATGCTTATGAACTGACAGAACAACATATTTAAAATTGTCTGGCAACTTAACATTGCACTTCCATGGTGTGTATTTTCCTTCTGTCGTGTCTGCTTTTATTTTGACCACACATAGGCATGTTTTTAAATAGCACTGGAGAGACAGCTGATGATGACTTATACTGCATGTTCTCCCTTTTTTTCCCAAGAATAACTACAAGCAGAGCCTGCAACTCTCCCCTACAAAAGAAACTGAAGAAAATTGAGCAGTAAGTGAAATTAGCAGATAATTGTTCCAAAACAAGCAAAAGAAGGTACTCCTTCATACTGCATAGTTGGTATGTGGAACCCACCCCACAATGCTGTGCATGGTAACAGTTAACAATAGATTCAACAGGGAATTAAAGAAATTCCGAGAACTTAAAGCCACCATCGGTATTAAATGCACAGTTTCTGAAGTCTCTGAGCAGTAACTGCAGGAAGCTAGGAAAGTATGGCTTCTTCCTTTCACTGTTCTCATCATCTTCCTGAGGCATATTCTTTTAGGCCCCCGTTGGAGACACGATACTGCGAGGTCTGTAACTTAACCACTGTATATATATTTTTATATCTATAATCTTATACAAATATAATCATATATATAATAATATATAGTTAGTTGATTCTAAAGGTCTGTCTTTCCAATCCTTTACACTGGGCAGAAAGATTCAGTAAAGGTACTCCTGCTCCTGTACCCATAGACATTTGCAAAGCCCAAAGCAGATTCCAACAACTTTTGTTATAATCTGTTCTGATCCCCACAATAGTAAAGAGCACATAGCAATGACATGTTTTCTAGGGTTTTGAGATTGTTGAGCTTACCCTGACATGTAAACAACTTTCCTTTGATGCCCCATAGATAAGAAAAGCACAGGAACCTCCTCAAACAACTATTTCTTCTCTCATTCTAGGATTTAGAATAGTTTGGGATGTAGCTCACTAATTTTTTTATTTGTAAGTATCACATAAATGTGTGCATGCTGTAACAGCATAGCTTAATTAAAATTCCTTTCTGTATGAACAGTGTGTAAACCTGAGTATGGATAAAGATAATTAAATTAGGCAACAGGATGTATGTCTATACACTTGAGACAAGATTGTATTTGCATTGTTTCTATGAGTAAAGCCACAATTCTGCCATAGATACATGGAATGGATTTAGTATAGTGGTACTTTATAGGTAATGGATTTATGTTATAAAACCACTTCATGCTTAAGAGAAAAATACACTGAAGAGATTAGTGCACATAAGTATAAGGACTTATACTTAGCTGGCCCGAGATGCAACTTTTCTTTAGAATTTGAAGGACTAACATGTTCATACAGCTGATCATAATTTAGGCTCCTTTCTAATGTCTGAAATTAAACAAGAGGTTTAAAATACTTTAGCATCTGAGTACAATGTGTCAGAAAGACAGGGAGATCAGCCATTAATTGATTAGCTCTGTAGCGGCCCAGTATTCTTCTTTAGCAAATTCCAGAGCTGAAATGTCAAAGTTCAATAGCGTGAACTCTTGAAGCTGCAGCAACCACATATAAGCTCTAAAGCAACACTAATTCACTTTATTATCATCTATCTTCCTCCACATCCAACCCTTCTTGCCTTTGCAAAACTTTATACAACTATGGCTCACAGCTGGAGAAAACCATTGACGTAAGACTGATGATTCTGATGTAGCTGATTAACTTCTATGAGAGTAATTAACTGAAAAAAATACAGCTGAGGAAGATTTTCCTCTGTGTCATCCAAGAACTCCAGGTTGAAATTCAAGTCCTTTAAAGTATTGGATGGCACAGCTCAGAACCTTTTTTCTGAAAGTAGTTACCTTCTTCTGAATAGCACACATAATAATGTATGAAGAATACTTTGCATAGTGTATTTTGACCTTTAAAGAAAAATAAATAAATAAAAGAAAGATTCAACCACATGAGATTTCAGTGAGGTACATTTAATCCCATTTTAATCCCATTTAATAGCTCTACTACTTGTAAGGCTTAATGCTGGTGGGACTGCGTGACCTTGGAATAAAGGCAGGAAAACTCAAGTATCTAATTTGGAATAACTGGGCAGTTCATATTTCTTGTAGTTTCAGGCTGTCTGCAGCCAGGGGAGTAACACTACCAGGGATCTCTGGTTCATATGTCCAAAGCAAAGAGTATGGGCAAAGAGAGAGGAGTCTCGAGTACAGTTAAGCATTTATAAGCTCCAGCAAAATGCCAGCTGTGGAACTGCAGGGGACATGACACTAGATGACCATAGCTGGACACTATAGGTAGGTGCAACTTGCAAAAGACTGCCTAAATCTGTGAAATAATGGACAAACTTTACTGAGCAGCCTTCAATAACATTAGCTCACACAGTGTTCTCTTTGTTTGCTAGAACAGGCAGATCTGTGGGAGACTGCACAGCAGGACAAGAAAAAGTCCTTGTCGAATACTATTGACAAAAAAAAAAAAAAAAAAAAAGAAAAGGAAGGGGGAAAGTGCAGAAAATTCAAGCAATGCTGGGGAAGTACATATTTAAGTTACGCCTCGGATATGAAGAGATGTCCTATTATGGTCCTGAGGCATTGGTCTTCTGATAACAGTGGAACTGGTTGTTTAAAGATTAATTTCACTTCAGCTTGTAAAGCTGCCACATTCAAGAAGACATTTTAAAAGAAGAGAAACTCCATAATCTTGCTAATATTGCTATTTAATTTTAATGTACCTTTCTACCTTTTATCATAGTCTGTGTTCATTCTGCTTTGTTTTATTCTGATAAACTGAACTCTGCTTACTGACATATAATTAACCTCATTTGTTAAATGCTTCTCCCCAAGCACCTTCTTAACTCCTCCTTCATTCATTTTTAAATCAATATTCTTTAGAAAGAATATTTCCACCTACTTTCTCCATACTGAAAACCTGCCAGCAGATATTTATAAATTGCCTGGAAATATTAATATACAATAAAATTTAAATAGTAGCATAAAAAATGAAAAATGATCCGTCATTCTTCCCAATCCTTTAGGTCCTCTGTTTGTTATATGTAAAATGCAAGCTGTTTAGGACAGAGATTGACTGTACTTTACATGGTCTGAGCTTAAAGGACAGATGTTGATACCAAGCAACATACTAGAACATACTGCAAGGGCAGCCTGGTTTGAACTTCCCCATGGAATATGCACAGAGAAGATCCAGAAAGTGCAAAGAGATACACCAGATTCTGGCAGATAGACAACTGCCTTCCCAGGAAATCAGGGCTCAAAATCCCTTGCCTTGTAATTGTAAGAAATAAATGTAGAAGTTTTATCCCTAAAATCAGACGACAATCCAGACCTGATTGGATTTTGGGTTAAAAAAAACCCATCTACCAATTTAATTTCTGATTCTTTAAATATAAAGGGTAAGCTTATTTTCCCAAAGCACATGGTATGATTTTTTTTCAGGACACAGGAGACTGTTTGCATCTCCTCTCTGTGCTGTTACCACTCTTCCAACCGTTTTTCACCTCTGAGACAAGGAGAAGCCCAGCAGTGTAATGAATTTCTCTTCTCACATGAATAGGCTGCTAGATTACTCCATTCTTATCCCTTTCCGTTATGAAAAGATCCATCTATGGCTGTTCTTTGGTTCCTGGGAATTAGCCAATATCCTGTTTCATCTTACACTCAACAACACTTTACCACAGTTTATAATCTTCAGCAAAGAATCTTGTCAAATGATTTCAGAAAATATAAATACTCCAGTGACTATCACTTATCTGATGCAACATTTTTATGGTACTTAAAAAGAACTTCAGAAAATTAACAGGGCTTGTGCTCTTGTTTTCAAACTCTCTTGGCTATTGATAGATAAATCATTTATTTTCAGGGATTCTCTGATTCCTCAATCCACAGAAAGCTCAGAGTTTTCATATAACAAATAATTTATCAAATTGAAATACCATAATTATATATAATATATGTGGTATACAGTTACTCTTCCACATTCTTTCCCTTTGAATAAACCAGCAACAGAATGAAAGATGGCCATTGAAATACAAGACCTGGACGTAACACAGAAGGAACAGAAAGTATATGCCTAGATGGACTTGCCATATGGAGTCTGGATTCACCTTCTATTCCCAAGAGTGCTAACTTTGCATTCAGCCGTTTTATAGCAAGTTTTGCTAAGCCCACTAAAAGAGTAGGTAATCTTGACCAACTAACATTTTTTTTACATAATAACATGGGTAATACTGTATTGAGCACAGCCAATCATTACTTTCTCTGCAGAGTAAAAATTTAAAATAAAAAAAAAAGAACCACAAACATCAGTCTTCATCAGGTTTAGTAACCACCTCAAGCAGTTAAATATTGCTCAGAACTAATTAAGTTTATAAAAAATCCAATCCTATTACACTCCTTGAAAAATATGAAGTGTTCTTGCTTTTTTTGACTGTGCTTTCACAGATGACGTGATGCAGAGGAATCAGAACATGACAGGCCTTTAGCTGGATCTTCCCAAGTTTACCTATCATCATCATGAACATACTTTGTGAACACCCAGCTTATATAGGGATGAAATATGCATATGGAGACTGAAAAGAATTATTTCAACATCACCTGTGCAAGCAAAAGGCTCTCTGAGGTACTTCAGGTTGTGACAAGGTTAAACTGTGTTTGAGAACAACTAAATTCCTGTTTATCTCCAGCTTTGTTCAGCTTAGGGAATTTCTTTCTATAATATACTGAAAAGCTGTCTCACAATACAAATAATAAGTCCACCTAAAATCTACATTAATTTTGATCTTTCAGGAATAAATAAAGATGTGAACTTATGCTTTGGGCCAAGAATGGTGAAAAAAATCCACAATTGAACAAATAATGTAACAGACTGGGATGAAGTAATGCGATTATGTTCATAGAAGCTCTCACCAAACATGGTCTTAAATATTTCGAAAGGTTCCGTTAAGGAGAGGGGTGCCACAGGTCCAGACCTCTCCCCTCAGAAGACGTGGCTTGAGCAGAAGCCAGAGAGGCAGACCTGCTGAGCACAGAGCTTTGGCTTTGGTTGTCCTTTTCAGGTTGGCCATGAGCCAGCAGTGTGCCCTGGTGGCCAAGAAGGCCAATGGGATCCTGGCGTGCATTAAAAGGAGCATGGCCAGCAGGTCAAGGGAGGTGATCCTCCCCCTCTACTCTGCCCTGGTCAGGCCTCACCTGGAGTACTGTGTCCAGTTCTTGGCTCCCCAGTACAAAAAAGACAGGGATCTCCTGGAAAGAGTCCAGTGGAGGGCCACAAAGATGATACGAGGCCTGGAGCATCTTCCCTATGAGGAAAGGCTGAGAGACATGGGTCTGTTCAGCCTTGAGAAAAGAAGACTGAGAGGGGATCTTATCAATGTTTATAAATACCTGAAGTGCGGGAGACAGACGGATTTGGCCAACCTCTTTTCAGTGGTTTGTAGGGACAGGACAAAGGGGCAATGGCCACAAAATGGATCACAGGAAATTCCACACCAACATGCGAAAGAACTTCTTCACAGTGAGGGTGACGGAGCACTGGGACAGACTGCCCAGGGAGGTTGTGGAGTCTCCTTCTCTGGAGATATTCAAGGCCCATCTGGACGCCTACCTGGGCAGCCTGCTCTAAGGAACCTGCTTTGGCAGGGGGGTCGGACCCGATGATCTCTTGAGGTCCCTTCCAACCCCTACAGTTCTGTGAATCTGTGAATCTTTCATTGGTTCAACTTCCTTACTCTACAAAACCAATGGATGGGAGGCAGTCTGACATGGTTAAATAATAAAGTGTAATTCCACTAAGAGAGAATGGGAAAAAAAATTCTGATTTTTTATTCTAGGAATTTGTGCAGCGCTTCATTTCCCCACTGATAAAGAATATTAAGCTAATGCATTGGACAACTTTGAGTAGATATCTAACCAAATTAGTTGACTCATTCTACATTATTTAAGCTATTTAATTGCCCAGATCCATCTAAATTCCCCATCCTGGCAGCAAGCAGAGAAAGCAAACCATCCCAAAGTCGAAACTTTAGTTTATTATGCCAAAAATCAAAATCTTGTCATATACCAACTGCATGTTGCCCAAAAGAAAACCTTTCTATAGAAATGTCTGGTATCTCCACACACAAGACAAGCAATATCATTACTCAGAGAATGATCTCTACTCAGAATACCAAAGTGAAAGCACTGGAGTACTTAATACAGAAAGGAAAAAATAACTATCGAATGATTCTGTTTGTGGAAGTAGAAAAAGTAATCCAGATCACCAAAAGCTTTGCTGAATTTAGTTGAAAGAAGCTAGCGTTTGGTGTGCTACCCTCTCCTTAACTTGCTACAAATTTCATTGCAGCTTGAATGTGGAGTCGTATCTTTGGAAACACAGTCAGAACTACATTTCCTTATCCACATTTCATGTATATTGTATAAAACTTCCCATTTCCTTCTTTTTATGTGACCTAAATAAAGAATTCCTGTAAGCAAAGAATGAGCTTTTTCTTTTCTCTAACACTTTACATTTTACCTATAAATAAGTAATAGTGATATGAAGCATCTGGGCCAAGTTCACTGTACAAAAACTACTTCAGCTATCCAAAACAGTGGATAGATTCATTTAATGCAACCTTTAGTTTCAGAATAAACTCATTTCTTACTCAAGCACATTTTGTGCTCTCTTAAAGCTGTGCAGTTCCTGGCATTAACAGAAGTTAAAAATAAGGTGGATGAAATCAGCTCTTGTTTTTTGCTTTTTTTTTTAGGGTCTGCATGATTTGGATATTGTGTTTTCTCTTTCTCAGAATAATAGTGGAATAGATTACTGGGAAAGAAAGGCAGGCGTTATGAGACAGTCTGAGAAGAAACATGCAAAAAAGCAGAGACTTCTATTGTCCATTATGAGAAAATTTCCACAAATAGTTAAAGAATTAAGAAGAATTAAGAATTAAGAGCAAAATAAAAATAACTTCAAAACTGAATAAAAGGAAAGGATGAAATAAAGTTGAAACAATGGAAGTAATAGACACAAAGAAATGAATACTCAGTATTCTTCATAAAAATTCATTGAATTTTACCTTCGTTCCGATTAACTCCGTATTTTCTATGGAGAACAGCACAGTGTTGCAGAATTACTTACAAATACAAAATGTAGAGACCTTGTTCTCAAGCCTTCATGTACCAGTTGTACTCTTTGTTCCTTCTATTTATCTTTTCTACATCAGCCTATAACTGTGAGTCCTATAAACTTTCTGAAGTTCAGGCCAGGGACTTTAATTGAATTTGTTGTGTTTCTTTGGTGTTTATTTCACTCTATAGAAATGTCAGTAATAAGAAAGGTATGCTTATATTCTGTGTCAACCTCAGCTTTTCCAAGAAAATCAATGTGTTTTCATTGCTATAGCAGGGAGAAGATACATTTAGTACGTTACATTCCCTTTCTCTGTATCATCAACCATAACAATGTTTAACATGGTCTAACTCTTCAGTGTTCTTCTGCATAACTTTTCATGTACACTGTACCTGTGTTGAAGTTGTTGCTTACAAGTAATTGCTAGAGCAATGAAGACAGCTTGACAATAGCAATAATGAACTTCTTGAAAGGATGCTAACCGTATTACAAATAAACGAGAGGAGAAAAACAATCCCAAGACAGAGACTACGTCTCCTTTCATTTCTGTTGCCCCTAAGGCATAATTTTTCAGATTTTGATCTGAATTATTTAAATTACAAAACAAACAAAAAACAACAACAAAAAAAAGCAGAAACAAACAATAAAATAAGTCAGGGAAGGAAAAATATTTCTAAAGTACTTTAAATTTGAAATAAATTATGAAAATAAATAATATCAAATATCGAAAAATATCACTGAAACAAGATCAGTAACATTAAGTCTTGATTGGAAAGTTTTTCCTAGAGAAAGAAAAAACTTTGAATGAAGTCAGAGTCTTCTGAGTAGGACTTGCTGGACTGGCCCAAAAAAATTGGTTGAATGACCTAAAAGGGTTGTGTTATCATTCCACAGATGTATCAGGAAACACTGCTGACAAGAAGGAAAATAATGTAAGAAATCTGACTTATAAACATACATCTCATGCTGGCACCTGGATTATTTAAAGCACTTAAAAAATGACAAGATGGCAGTCAGTTGAGCCAAAGTGGAAAAATGTTCTTTAAATAGGGGAGAGCATGAGAAAATTCAAGGAAAAGTTAACAACCAGGACCTCAGGTCAGGAAATTACTCAAGAATACAAACAGTTTCCTGAAGCAGTATATGATCTTGGATGTTTCTCTGCAAAATAAAAAATCCATTGGTGTCAGATGGCCTGAATTTGGATCATACACACTCCAGGAGAGCACAGTGCCTGGCCCTCTCCAGCTGCACGTCCCTATTCTCGTTTTGCATCACCAAATCAACGTTTTTCAACAAAGAGAAACAAAAAAAAAAAAAGAAAAGAAAAAAAGAAAAGAATGAAAGAAAGAAAGAAAAACACCCTGGTCTGTTCTGTTTAGACCTCATGTTTCTTGTGTTCCTTTGTGAATTCTTATGCCCTACAAAGCATTTCACTGAATTTCAATGCTGGTGAAAGTTCCCTGTCCAAACTCCTCACACCTGCATATTCAGAACACTGGGAATTCTCACACTATACCACCAAACAGCCACAGAGTTACAAAGAAAAAAAATAAAAAATCTTTTATATTCTATATTCTATATTCTTTTATATCCTCGAATTCCTAAATTTGCTTCAGAATAATGCAAGATTTACACATCTGTACATCTTTGAAATGCCACTCTCCAGTAGCCATGTTGCGCAGGCATGCAGGAATCCCTCTGGATGAATGGACTGCAATAAAATGAATGAATATACAGCTCCTGTTTGAAATTTCAGTCCCCGCTCTTGTATAAAAGTATTACGCCAGCTCACTTACATCTGTATTGCTACCCTTCTGGGTCTCTCTGCTGGGTGCAGCACAAAATAGTAGGTGAAATAGCACAGAGTGAAGGATTTCTGTAATTGTTTCCCCAAGAAATCATGGGCTACATCTACAACATATAGGGAAACAGCCTGAACATGTTGGGTTCCCAAAAGTCACATTACCTTGAACCCAGGAAAAGTTTCTTTTACCTGCTAACACTTCCACAAAAACACTGGACACCCTCAAGCTGACCTCCCTGCTCTATTAGTCTTTCAGAAGAATAAAAAAAGTAAAATTAAAATAATAATTTAAAATAAAAAAAGTAAATTGTCAGAAAAAAACTTGTAGATATCACTACTTGAAAGTGACCTGGATGTCCATAATCCATTAGGCTTTTTATCTGTTAGATAACTATGTTTCTGTCAAAAGAGTAACAAGCTAATCTGATTCTGCTTCCCTTTAAGCAGTAGCAACTCAAATCCAAAATCTGCAGGCAACAAAGGAAAAATTCCCATCGGTGTTAACATATTTTGTATAGGACCAAAGGAAGTGAAGATAAAGGATGAAGCAGCTTATTTTCTTGGGGAACTCCTTTTTCATCCTGAAGTTCATTAGTGAGGAAATGAAAGAGAATGAAATGAAATTTCAGAGATTGCAGGCATGGAGCAAAACCTGAAAATTAACTTGGAATTCTCTGCAGGCCCATGAATGCAAAGCCTAAAAATGTTTTAAATGGTTTGCTTGGGGTCAAAGGGATACATTGAAATTCCCATCTTCAAGGTCACAAGCTGGTTTCCAAATTACTATTTTTGTACCTTAAAAGGAAAAATAAGTCTTGTGTTAGCATCTCATACTTGGTATCGGACATAATGAGATTAAATTTTGCCTGCTTTCACTTCTGGAAACAGTGTCATTGTGTCACCAGAACCCTGAGCAACAGTGTACTTTTCTTCAGGCTTTGCAAAAGCAAAACTATTACAGATTGAATAATTAATATCATGAAACAAATCAGAGGAAAAATGTAACCCCTTACATCTATGTGGCAGTAGGCATTGCTATGTCTAGAGCAGCTTTTTGCTGAACGTTGCCAGAAGCTAAATAATGTTCCTAAATCGCCTGTTTTGCTAGGATTAAAGAAGTATGTACTAAGTGCTGTCCCTGGTAAAAAAGTAATAAGGCTCCTATACTTTATAAAACACCACTTTTCATGTTCTATTTCCTTTATTATTATACAGGTTTTTTTCTGAAATCGCTTTTGTGGTGAGCAGCCACCGCTTTTTGCATGAGGCAGACATGTTCAGTTACCACTGCGTGCACTGAAATCCCTTTGGTCACTACACCAGAATCAAAACTCATATTGATTTAATGCACACTGAAGGCAATGACATGATGAAAGTTATATGGAAATACTATGCATAACTAAATAAAATTCACTCATTTTGTGAGAAAGACTCCTTGCTAAAACTATCACATAAACACATTTTAGGTCATAGGAAAATTCTGTTCAACAATGAATTCTACTTCATTTCTTTAAAACCTTTTCAGTTCTAGATGGGGGAGATGCACAAGAAAGCAATGCGTATGCATTTGTGTTAGCAGGACCTGCAAGAATCGGGGCGTAAAGCTGCTGTCTAGGGAACAAGTACTGCATTGGTCCCTGACACTAAAGCCCAGACACTGGGCAATAATCTGGGAAAAACATCTGAATACATAATCAAATTCAAGTTTGATTAAACAGAGCTTGTTATGATTAAGTCCACAAATTCATAAATTTTATTTCTAAATTAATGCTTCATTTTTTTTCTATTACAACCCAAAGAACAAGTTCCTTATCACCTCTGACTTAATTTTCTTTGTTACATGTCCTTAATAGCATTTATCAAACTAATCTTTACTCACATTGTTTTGAACAGTTGCAGAATTTTTGAGGGACTGTATGGATGGCAGCGACTCCACCTGAAAGAACCAAATTAGCCTTTGGTCCTCATACTGGTCCTCAGACTTCAACACACCCGAGCAGAATGCAGCAGGCATCTCCAAATCCTCTCAGAAATGACTCAGAACAGTGACTCATTCACGCTTCTACTACTAAAGAGATCTGGAGGGAGATCCACTGTCAGACATGCTGTTTCCTATTGTGTCCTAACAGTCTATGTTACTACACTCAAGCCTTCTAACTTCAGCTGCACGAAAAATCCACTAATAAGAAATATACTCTGTGTCTGTACGGTGCAGTTTTCCTCAATAAAATTAAACACCAGCACAGGAGAAAATAATCTGATGACTTTTAATGGAATGAAGACTGAATATTTACTCATGTTGACACCAGAACTGACTTGGAAAATAAGATAATGTCTAATCATACCCATTATGTGTGATACAATCAGATGGGATTGATCTGACTAAATATAGACGCACACAATGCAGACATCTGCAGCCGAGTGAGGCACCCCAAACCTTCCCCACAGTTGATGGACAGAAATAAGCCCTTCCACAGCATGATTCAATGCCCCAAGTAAATATCTACACTGAATTGCTTATTAGAAGTGCCTGTTTATCTCCACCAATTATAAAATGGGCTAAGCATGCCTAGTTAAGATGTCGATACCAGATCTACATCACTAAAGTTACCTGAGATGATCAAAGACTTTTTCACACTCCTACTCAGGTCTATAATAATTGGTCCAAAAAGATCTACACACTTGATCTTTGCTAATGTTCTTAAATCACTCTGACTATAGTAACATCGCCTCTGGAACCCGAAATATACTCATTTTTCAAATTGGACATCTGTCTATAAAGTAAGATACAGAGAATTATGCTTGAAGTTGTATCAGAAATTAGATTTAAAGCATGGATCCCAGAGGTTCAAATATGAACAAATGCCCTCTTAAGAGCATAGTTTTCTGATATTCAGCCTAAGCTCTGGCAAAAGGTCAAATAATGCTGTGAAAAATCCCCAGGCAGCTGCATTTGTACCATGTCAGCAGAAGCTAGATAAAGCCAAACATCTCTGGATCAGATCCAAGTGTTACTGACTTGTGTGGGAACTGCTCTGGACCTTTAATGGTCAAAAAGGGCCTGAAAAGTCCTGTGATGAGATCAAGTAATACTATCTGTTAGGAAGAGACAAATCACTATTAAAATAAGCGGCCATCTTACTTTAGTTACCACACTGTGTTAGAACATCAAGGTGAAAAAAAAATAAAAATAAGGGGGGTGGGGGAATAAAACTCTCACACCATCCAAAGTTTTGCTGCTCAGTCTGTTGAGGATGGAATTTCACTGTTTGACTTGCTATGATCAGAATTACAAATCTCACAAAACAGATGCATTCTGCTTTGCTGCACTATGTAAAATATAAGTTAATCTGTGTAAATTTAGAAAAATTCTGCATATTGCCTTTTTGCATGCTAGACTTCAACTCTGCCATTCAATTATAAATGCTCATAGATAACTGGAGCTTTAACAGTTTTACTGATTTGAAATGCCTTACTGGCACATATTTCACTAGATTTCCACAGGAGGCAAAGACAGCAGATAAATTCCAAGTGACTTCTTGGAACAAAAGTTAAAATCGGATAGCTAACACAAATCAGCAAGAGAAAAAACTTTGTCAATGAAACAATCAATTTGTCTATCTTTTGTTAACATTTAAAATAATCATGTTCTACCACTACCCTATTACCTCCACTATGAGAAGCCATCTAATACCCTCTTTCAAGCCCCATAGAAGAGGTTTTCAAATACTTTATGAAATATTCTCATCCTGTTTTTTTTAAATTTTCTTTAATTTCAAACTGCAGTTTTCCAACTAGTTTTTTAGGTTCTACTTTTCATAAAGTATGTTAACATATAATTTAACAACTGTAGATTTAAAAAATTTGTGATTTTGGGAACATTATACATTCATAATGGCTCTAAGACCTCAGGCTTTTTTGCTTCCCTCTCCTATCAAGTCCATCAATACCACCAGAGCATTCTTTCCTCCTCTTTGTTCTGTTTCATGCTTGTCTTCGGGAATATATGGAGAAACAAAATCTTGTCATGCAACTAGACATGTTTCCTGGGATATGCAAGGTTTACTATTTGTTTTGGAAACACAAGAGCTTTATTAGGGTTATTCTTGGGCATCTGCTCTCTCCACGTTTTTCTTTCAGGACCCAGTGTGCCTTTTCCAACCTTTTGCAAACACTCCGGAGTGTCACAAAACACCTGCAAACAGAATCAGTAGGTGCTGGATATCACAATGAAATTTATATTTTTGAGTCTCCTTTGTAAACGTGTTGATCAAAAAGGCACAATGTTTTCTTAGGTGTCTGGACAGCATCTCACATGAAGGGCTCCTGTTCAAGGACTAGAGTTCTTAGGCTATGTCTGTACTAATAAATGAGTAAGTGCCAGGGAATGTTCCTGGGTAGTAGAACTCAGTCTGTATGGCTAATTTGTTAGCATAGACCCTGGTATGCGTTTGGACTCAGCCAACTAGCACTCCCAAATATTCCCACAGTACTCAGGAGTTAACCCAGGCCATAGAAAATTTCTATTAGATAGTCTGAACACTGCCATCCTGTTTTGGTAACATGACCATTTAGTAAATGCTCATGGACTGTTCAGTGCCAATTCACTTCAGTGGCCCCAGCACACTTCATTTTTTAGTGTAGATACAGCCTTAGATCTCTTCCCACTTCCTAGACGTGCATTCCACTGAGATTCTAACTCCATATCAGAACATGACCCAAGAAAGCATCATTTTATTCAAATTTTGCTTCAACATCTTCGAGTTTCCAGGAAAAGAAAATGATTGTGCCAGCTGGAAGGCAACCACAGCATGCTCCAGACAGGTCTTCAGTCTGGACAGTGACAGGACCAGGATGATGGAGCATGCAGCAGAAAACATGTGCCATTGCTCCTCTATAGACTTACATAATAATATGTCCCTTTCTGAGCATAAAATAATTACTCCAACTCTTGTTTTCACCATTAAAAGGGAGGAATCAGCATCTTCAAGATAAATTAATTGTACTGTAGGCACTTGGAGCCCATTGTTCTCTTCAGAATCCAATGTGCTAGAGGTTGATGGTTAACCTTCCCATGATCCAACAACTCACTGCACCCAGCATTTGAGATCAAGAAGAGTAAAGGAATCAGACAGTATGGCTATATGAAAGCCATATATAAGCCTCATCAAAGCAATCTTCTCTACCAGATACTATTCTGAAAGCAGAACAAAAAGAATACATAGCTTGCATTGGAGGCACATCATGCCACTTACTTCTTCTACAGAATATTGTTTATCTGCTCTGTAGCTTTTACTAGATATTAAAAGTTATTGTCTTATCTTCAATTTATCTTCCCCTATATTCTTCAGAAAATGTTGCAGTTTAAGTTCTGTGTTTTCCTTCTTCACCTCCATGCCTCTATTACTGGTCTGAATTTTGATAGTAACATTGCAAGTCATTGATTAGGTGTACTGGGTTTACATGGCAAGGTTTTGGTAGCAGAGGTGGTCTCTGTGAGCAAAGCCCAGCAGCTGCCCCAGGTCAGATCAGAGCCAGCTCCAGACAGCTCCAAAAGGGACCCACTGCTGGCCAGAGCTGAGCCATGAGCGACACTGGTTGGGCCTCTGGGAGAGCAGATTGAAGAAAGGGGAAATCTGCTGTGCTACAGCAGCTGGGAGAGAGGGGTGAGAGCTGAGAGAAGCAGCCCTGCAGCCCCCAAGGTGAGTGCAGCAGGAGGGCGGGAGGTGCTCCAGGCACGCAGCACAAGTTCCCCTGTGGCCTGTGGAGAGGCCCCTGGTGGAGCAGGCTGTCCCCCTGCAGCCCATGGCTCCCACACAGAGCAGATCACGCTGCAGCCCGTGGAGGAGCCCCCGGTGGAGCAGGTGGTAATAGGCCATGAATTACATGAATCTCCCTTACGCTGAGTCTGTTTTGCCCTGTCTTCATCTTGACCCTTGAGCCTTTTCCCATTCTATTTTCTCCCCCTCTTCCCTTGAGAGAGGGAGTGAGAGTGGTGTGCCGCAGTTCAGCTGCCCATCAGTGTGAAACTGCCACATCCAGGAAGTTGATGACTTTGACTGCTAAAGTTCTCTGGTTATAGTGATAGCCATCAGCCATCTACTTTTCAGATTAAATAAGATGGGTAATTTTTTTTGTTTTAGTTGGCTTAATTCGGTGCTCTCAAGGGGTTTTTCAAGACTCACCCTTATTCATCCAGCAAGTTTTTGTATCCTCCAGGATCAACTGAACATTAGACTGATAAGCCTAGTTTCTGTTAATATTTGCAGACTTTAATTGTGACGTGTCTTTACATCCCCTTTCAGAATATTTTCAGTTCTACCTGTTTTAACAAGGGGAAAATCCATATGATGCACAAGAGTAACAAGATAAGCTGTTTTCGACAAGCAAAAATTCTCATAAGAAACTGTTGTAAAACACAGAGAAACAGTTCATGAACCTCACATGCACCTTGAGTTGTGGATGATCCATCATTCAGACATGAATCAGCTGCTGCAGGAAATCTCATTCCTCTGCATAGAAGAAATTTTAGTTTTCTGCAAACCAGTATTTCTACGTGGTTAATGCAGCTAGCCTTCTACTAGCAGTGTAATGGTGTTCTTGGATTACAAAGATAAAAGAAAAGCTGTGACAATATGCACAGTGAGGGCATGGTGCAGAGACACACAGCTTGCGCTACACAAAGCCAGCCTAGCACTACCATGCTGGCAAGAAACTGAAGTTATTGAGTCCACAGGACTCCTGGAATGTTCCAGCACTTTGGGACGCATGAGAAATAATTTATTTCAGTGATGGAGCAAATATGGCCCAGTATGTACATAACACACAGTATCCAGGTGTTATCTCTGTCCAGCACTGCTGACTGGTGCCGAGATGGTCATTCTGCACAAGTCCTGGCTTACGAGCTCCAGGTCGGTGCAAGCCACAGCACTGAAGGACACCTCCTTTCACACTGACGTGGCTGAGGTGGAGCTGCAGAACCACATCAATACACAGATTTAAACTTCAGCATTACTTATGCAAAAAATTTCTAAGTAGTTTCAATAAACTTACAGAAAGTGTGCCATATTACTGTTTTAAGAAGTATCATATACAGGAGTTAATGGAATTATAATATCCACTAGAGACACTACAAACAGTTTAAAAAAAAATGTTTAACCCAGAACACCGTGCATAATCTTTCGATGAAATATCATCATACACTAAATTCTTAAGTGTTTCTCAGGATAATTTCTCTTTTTTGTTACGATGACACATTTTGATTGTATTAGGATTCAAGAACACATTTACTCTTCTATCATACAACTATAAATAAATTCCCTTTCATTGTATTGTCAGAGATGATTTTTTTTCAATGGTTGTATTGTGGCTATAATACACACCTAAATTAAACTGTCATGGGAGATCTATTTATTAAGCTTAAAACTGAGCATTGAGTAAACTCTGGAGATTATGGCATCCTCCCAAACTGCATTTAAGAGTTTCTTTTCTATAAAACCAAATGGAGACAGGTGTGGTGTGCAGAAAGTGGGGAACTGGGGGGTGAGAAGGACATAAAGCTAAATATGATGACCCTGGAAGCTTCCAGAGCATGTTTAGATGCGGGACTTTGGAAGTGTTCATGGACCAGTTTAGACATATTAAAAGAGTACCAGCAACTTCTTTAGGCTTTTCTTCCAGAACAAGCATAGAGCAAACTGAAGTCCAATGGAAGACTTTGGGAGTGACAAAAAACAGTAGAGCAACTGAGGTACTGGGATATCAGACAGACCACTTGTCTCTTACTAGCAAGGGACTCTGTATTTACAGCTTTCCCAGGTCAGGGCTGGATGACTGTGCTTGAAGTACCATGTACACACGCACAGAAACAATTACATTTCTCTATCATTTGTTCTACATCTTTCTTCTTGGAGCTAAAGAAAGTTTGTTCTTGGAGAACAAAGAGATGTGCTCTTCTCATTGGTACTAACTGGTATGGTGTATTTCACAGTTTTAGTCAATTGTTTGCATTTCAGGCCTATAGGACTACTCCTCTGCTATATCCACACTAGTAAAAATGCCCAGGAACGCTTCAGGTCAGTAATGCCTACTAGTGGTCCACAACCATGATGCTATGCTCACTTCCAGTAAAACCTCTTGATGTTAAGAACAGTGGGTGCATGGAAACCAACTACTGGGAACACTTCCAGCATCACTCTTAATTCTCAGACTGTGAGGGGAATTGTTTGGGAGACTGCAGGTGGCTTAGGCAAAAATCATGCCAGCGAACTTTCCAACTTGTTACTCACAAGCAAAGAATTGGTTGAAGATACAAAAGTCAGTGACAGCCTTCTCTGCAGGAACTATGAGGTTATGCAGCTCAAAGCTCTGAGAGAAGACAGCAAGACAAACCAAAATTAGAGCCTTTGACTTCAGGAGAGCAAAGATGAGCTTGTTCAAAGACCTGGTAGCAGGATCCTGTAGGAGAGCAAACAAGTCAAGGAGAACTGGTTGATCTTCAGAGACTGCCTCTTCAAAATATGAAATCAGCCTGTTGTAATGTGCAGAAAGTTGAGCAAGCAAGACCCGCATGATGTCCTTGTCTCTACATTGGAGAGACATGGATTTGATAGACAGACTACTCAGTGGGTAAGGAATTGGCTGCATGGTCTCACTCGAAGAGTTGTGGTCAATAGCTCAATGTCCAGGTCAAGATCAGTAACAAGTGGTGTTGTAACAGTAACAGTACTGGGACCGCCACTGTTTAACATCTTTGTCAGTGACGTGGACAGTGAAATTGAGTGCACCCTCAGCAAATATGACAATGACACCAAGCTGTGTGGTGCAGTCGACATGCAGGAGGAAAAGGGTGCCACCCAGAGGGACCTGGCCAGGCTGGAAAGGTGGGCATGTGCAAACCTCATGAGTTCAACAAGGCCAAGTGCAAGATCCTGCATCTGAGTCAGGGCAATCCCAAGCACAAACACAGGTTGGGTGGAGAATGGATTGACAGCAGCCCTGAGGAGAAGGACGGGGGTGTGTTGGTTGATGAGAAGCTCAACATGAGCTGGCAATGTGTGCTTGTAGCCCAGAAAGCCAAGGGTATCCTGGGCTGCATCAAAAGCAGTGTGGCTAGCAGGACAAGGGAGGTGATTCTTCCCCTCTGCACTGCTCTTGTGAGACCCCACCTGAAGCCCTGCATTCAGCTCTGGGGCCCCCAGCACAAGAAGGACACAGAAGTACTAGAATGAGTCCAGAGGAGGACCACGAGGATGATCAAAGGGCTAGAGAACCTCTCCTGTGAAGACAGGCTGTGGGAGTTGGGATTGTTCAGCCTGGAAAAGAGAAGGCACTGGGGAGACCTCATTGCAGCCTTCCAGTACCTAAAGGGGGCCTACAGAAAAGTTGGGGAGGGACTCTTTGTCAGAGAGTGTAGTGATAGGACAAGGAGTAATGGTTTTAAACTACAAGAGGGGAGATTCAGATTAAAGGTTAGTAGGAAATTCTTCACTCAGAGGGTGGTGAGGTCCTGGAACAGGTTGCCCAGAGAAGCTGTGGATGCCCCATCCCTGGAAGTGTTCAAGGCCAGGTTGGATGGGGCTTTGAGCAACATGGTCTAGTGGAAGGTGTCCCTGCCTACGGCAGGGGAGTTGTAATTAGATGGTCTTTAAGGTTCCTTTGAACCTAAACCATTCCATGATTCTATGATAAAGGGCCAGCATGGATGACCAACGAAGTTCGAAATGATCAGTGGAAGAAGGAATAATACAAATACATTGTCCAACCACACAGGGATGGAGTTAAGGAAACCAAAGTTCGAGTAAACTTAAAATTAGTCAAAGAAGTGAAAGACAACAAGAAAGGCCTTTACAAATACAATGGTGGCAAAAGGAAGTCTAAAGAGCACGCTGTTACTCAATGGGACAGTGAAACTAGTGACCAAGGACATGAATAAGTGAGATACTCAGTGCTTTCTTCTAAGAGTTGGACTAGATGATCCTTATGGGTCCCTTCCAACTTGGGATATTCTATGATTCTATGATTCTATATCCTATGATTGTTTCAGTCTTTACCAGCAAGGTTTGCCATCAAGCTCCTCAAATCTTTAAGCCAGCTATCAGAGTCCGAAGGGAGTGAAGCACTACCTACATTACAAGAAAATTAAGTTGGGCAATATTTAACCCAATTGGGTATACAAGTCCAGTCAACCAGATCTGATACATCCAAAGCTGGTAAGGGAGCTTGCCAATACCATCCCAATGTTGACCTCTAGTATCTTTGAAATGTTTTGGATATTGAGAAAAGTTCCTGAGTCTTGATGACTACAAAAAGGCACGTGACACCTATTTTCAAAGCAGGCTTCCCCAGAAGTAGGATATGTGGAGCTGTAGGCAAATGAGCCCAACCTCAACTTTTGGGAAGGCTTTAGAGCAAATCCTCCTGGAAGACCTTTCCAGTACAGGAAGGACAAGGTGACTGGTAAGAGCCAGCATCGATTTACTATGGTCAACTTAGTACACTTACTGACCAACTTGCTTGCCTTCTGTGACAAGATGACGGGCTCGCTGCACTGAGGGAGAGCAATGGCTACCAATTTTCTTGATTTTAGCAAGGCCTTCAACATGATCTCACAGTGGGACAGACAAATTGCCAGGATATAGTTTGGCAAGGAACATGATAAAGTGAGCAGAAAATTGACTGGACCTTTGGGCTCAAAAAGTTGTGATAAGCATCACGAAGTCCAACTGCAGCTGGTTACCATCAAGGAATGATACTGGCACCAATAGTGTTTAATGTATGACATGGATGATAAGACAAAGCATACCTTTAGCAAGTCCCTGGATGATATCAAGATGGTGGGAGTGTTTGATACACTGAAGAGTAGGCTGAGGAAATGGGCCAGATGGAACATTATGAATTTCATCAAAGACAATTGTAAAGTCTTATATCTGGGATAGATTAACCTCATGCAACAGGCTGGGGGCCTACTGGATAAAAAGAAGCTTTCCAGAACGGATCTGAAGATCCTCAAGGTGAAGAGAACTCAGAAATGTGCCTTTGTGGGAAAGGCAATCAACCATGTAGTGTGTTGTATCAGCTGGAGTGTTACAAGAGGCACTGGTGAGCCTCTATTGGAGACATCTGGAGTGTGATATCTACATCTGGACTACCCAGGACAAAAAAGACAGGTACATACTGGGGCAAGTCCAGCAGATGCTCAATGTGCTGGAGCACAGGAGATGAAAGCAAAGACTAAGGAATCAGCTTGGTCAGCCTGGAAAAGAAAGGGCTGAGGTGAAGATCTTATTGCTTTCTTCAACAACCTGCTGAAAGGACATAAAGATAACTGAGCCAGACTCATCTCAGAAGTGCACATTGAAAGGAAAAGATGTAACAGGCAGAAGTTGCTACAAGCAGGAAATTAAGATTTGGTATAAAGAAAGAATTCCTCATTGTGCCACAGGTTGGTCAGAGAATTTGTGGTATCTCCACTGTTGGGAGACATTCAAATTCAGCTGAACAATGCCATGAGCAATGTGCTCTATTTGGACCTTCCCTGAGGATGGGGTTGGTCTAAATGACCTGCAACGGCCCCTTTCAACCCATGCTGTTCTATGATTCAGTGACACTACGAACAATGTAATAAGTTAAATGAGTGCATTCCAATACCCAGCAACATTTCCAGGAACTGGAAATTCATTTACTGCTTCCTTTACCACTGCAGAGGTAGCCTAACCTTTCTACCTAGAAAATGAACACGAGTGTATTCTGGAAACATAGAAAGCTAAGAAGCAGGAACTCTTAGAGTCAATTTCTTTTGCAAAGGATTGAAAAGTGACGCAAACATCATGGGCAAATGTGGCAATAAATTAATAGAGGCCAAGAAAAGAGCTCTTGAGAAAAGACTGAAGGAACTGGATTGTTTGTTCTCAATTTGGGAAGGCTTCTGCTCTACAAAAATGTTTTCACACAGACAATGCATCTGAGAGGAAAGGAGTAACTCTTCCCTTGGACTAGGCAAGAAGTTACATGAAGGAAAGCTGTAAAAGTTAGACATTTGGCAACAAGAACTCAACATGCTATTGCCTTCCATTAAACCTGTTTTTTTCAACTAAACCAATCTCATTATTTAACAAATATTTTCCCATGTGGCATTATATCAAATACTTTATTGAGTTCTGATAAATTAACTTTATTGTCCTTCTTACTCATATAGTCCTCTATTAGCCTGTGATGCATTTCAATTTGTCTAGACTTTTTTTCCTTTTTTTTTTTTGAAAACTTTGTGTACCATTCCGCTACATTTTTCTTAAATCAGGTTTAGAACATCTATCATTCATCAGTTACGAAATATCACCCCTATTTGAAAGACCTATTAAGAACTGAAATAGTAAAGGAAAGATTGCCTTTAGAAACTGAAAGCTTCTGTTAGCCTTGGAAAAAAATGGTTGTAATAGTTTCCCTATTCTTTTTATGTTTTAAATCACCTATACCTACATGAAATTTCATTTTAAGAGACAGTCTTGTAACTATTCTGCTAGTCTATATCTGACTGAAATATAGCTTATTTTTATCAATCATATTTCACAAATTCATTTCAATCATCTATCCTTTTTTGTTTGTTTGTTTACAAAACAGTTGGAAAGCAACAGGAAATTAATTTTATGTATTTCAGATCAAACTGCCTGAGTAGAAAAAATGAGAACCTTGACAATAATTGAAAAGGGAAATGGTTATAATACGAGAAGGAAGTATAACTGCAAAGTAAATATAGTGGAATACAACAAAGTACATTTCAAGAAACTCAGAGAAAGTGTAAATAAGATCTTGGAAAATTATCTAAAAGTAAAGGAGTTAATGAGAATTAGGAGGTAAGAAAAGCCAATATTATGGGGACAAATATAAGGTTTTCTTTTGTGGAAGATCAAAAGATTAATAGATCTTGACCAAACCATGTGCCTTTCTGAATACATCAAAGTACTGGAAAGAGAAACTATCACAGCTTGCTAAGAAAGAATGCAAAGACCAAAACGGATACAAAAGCATAAAGCATGTGGACAAAATGAAATTCCAGCTGACTGAAGGTGTCTGTGAAGGTGCCTGAAGAGTAGTCAAGAGATTATTCCAAAACACATTAACAGAAAGCAAGGAACTAAGGCAAGTTTTGGTCCACTGCTCTACCACAAGGGAAAGCTACAGTGGATGATTCTAGGAAACCCAAAATAGTTAATGTACTGCTCACATCAATCTTCACTAACCTCCAGCTGAAGAAGATGTTTGCAATTGGGCTTCTTTTCACAATTAATAGTATTAAAAAAAAAAAAAAGAGAGAGAGAAAAGACTAAATTATTCAGCAAGGATTCACAATCAAAATGTAAAGATATATAAAAAAAGATTATGAAGGGTTTATATTAGAACTGACACCGCTCAGTACGTCCATTTTTAGCCAACATAATGGATCAAAAAATGGTAGAGCTGAGCCTCTTATAGGCCTTGTTCTACTTACTAAGCATACTTAAGATGTTCAAGCTTGTTTAAAGATGAAAGAGGTGCTGATTTTAATGGATTCCCTAGATGAGTGTCCTACATGATGCCTTGAAATTTCATTATTCATACAAAAATGCAAGACAGAGCCTTCCTATTGTGAAGCTGGAATAAATTTATGCAAGTTCAGATATGACGCTTAATTTCCCTGAAAGATGAATTTAAACATGACTAATGTATACATTAAAGTGTTACACCACCACTGAGATATGCCATGCTCTTCATTGTTATACGGTTACCTAACTATCATATATAAGTAAGTACAATGTGGGAAAGGCACATGAACTAAACGACACACTCATATTGTAATTAGCAGAGAGAATCAGAAACCACTGGGGTAGAAAGCAAAGGTGTTTTTTTTTTGTAGCTTTGCATGTAATTCAGGTACAAATTATCCCATCACCCTTCATTGCTAAAAATATAAATTGAGGAAGTGTTTAAGGTTCTCAAATCAAAATAAAACACTCCCCACTTGATTACAGCCAAGAATATTGAGTTGCTCGAGTGTGTGTAGAGAAGAGCAACAAAGCTGGTGAAGGGACTAGAAAACAAGAGTTATGATGAGCAACTGAGGAACTGGGGCTGTTCAGTGTGGAGAAAAGGAAGCTGAGGGGAGAAATGATAAATCTCTACAACTACCTGAAAGGAGGTTGCACTGAGGAGAGTGCCGGTCTCTTTTCTCAGGTGACAAGTGGTAGGATGTGAGGAAAGAGTCCATCAGGGGAGGTTTAGATTGGACTTTAGGAAGAATTTCTTCATGGAGAAGGTGGCAAAGCATTGGAACAGGCTGCCCAGGGAAGTGGTAGAGTCCCCATCCCTGGAGGTATTTAAGAGATGCATGGACATGGCACTTAGGGACATGGTTTAGTGATGTGACACAGTAGGCCAGGTTGATGGTTGGACTTGGTGATCTTGATGGCCTTTTCCAACCTAGATGATTCTATGATTCTAAGAAATCATCAGTGTAAAATTATTTCTCATTCTAATACCTTACAACCTGTAGAACCTCTTAGCAGATGAAGTCCTACCACTCAGCTATACCAAATCATCTTTCAATCTCTATTTATGCAAAAAACTCATAAACATTAATAACCCCTGTTATATTTGAAAAGCTAACAAATGCTTTAAAGCACTATAACATGCTTTATCAAATGAACATATACAAACAAGTTATTTCAATATATGTATGTATAATATCACTTTCTCTACTCATCATTCTAACATACCACATGAAGACTTTTCACAGATGTTAAATAGAGGAACTTAATTTTTTATGTTTGGAAATTTCTAACTCATTTTTATTATGAATTTGGACAAACAACTAATCACTATTCAAATAAATACTGCCAAAAATTAATTTATTGCTTCCAATTTAACAGATCATAAAATAAAAATGCATAATTAAATATTAGTACACAATGCCAGAATCATGATCAGGAATGTGATGTAAAATATACACCAGGAAAATTAAAAAAGAGTTAATTTAACATATTTAAAATTATCTTTTTCTTTAAACTCTACAATGAAAATACCACACAGATGTTGAACTAGAAAAAAATACCTTTGTAGGAGCATAAAAGTAGTGAAATATTAGAATGGGTTCTTTTCATTTCCTTGTCTGTAGCTAAAGCCTAAATTCAGTTCAAAAAAAAAAAGAAAAAAAGGCTCTGTGGTTTTCACTTAAGAATACACTTTAGCTCCATTAAAACCATTAAGACTTAATTGCCTGCTCAAGTGTTTGCTGAATTGAAGCAATCTTAAGTGTGTGTTCAACCTTACAGAGAGGCTTAGGTAATTTATATTTTCATATTACTTCTACTGCTCCTTACCCCTTTTGTGTATGGAAAAAGAAGGTTGGATGGAGCTGTGATTTAAGCACACATAATCACATTTGTCAAAACTAATAGTTGTTTTAAACCTCAGATTAACGTAAAAAAAGAAATAAATAAGTGCCTTGTAGTCCTCATATTTTTAAACTACTAACAATCCGTTCAAGTTTTCCTAGCTGGACATGAAGCGGCATTTTGTTTGAAGGGAGCCCCCATACTCAGAGACAGCCTCAGAAGAGGCAGAACCTCCTCTAGCAGTGCCTGCCCTCTTCCCAGCCCTGAGCTCCTGACTCCCCAGACACAAAACTCTCTGGCTGGCATCTGTGATTAAGCAGACTGCAGAAAGTGGCCAAGCCAGATGGACAATTGTGGCTCTCTCTTTTTAACATTTGTGCTATAAAGCTACTGTTGCTTTTATCAAACTGGATTTTATAGCATTCTGTCTGTACTGCAGGTCCATGTTTAGTAAGTTTGTCTTAAAAAAAAAAAAATCACAGGCTGCATCTCTTATACTTCAGCTGTCTACATCTTCAGCACATGTTTATTTTCCAATATTTAAACAGTATTTACTTTAACTGTCCCATTAATGTCATCACCTTCCAGCAGTAGGTGAGCTCTAAGGAGCACTACCCTTTCCCAGTTATAATAACCCGGGGAGCTGCATAGATAACACCTTGTGTTTGGCAACCGCAACAAAGCATGAAAATATTAGCCAGTATACACTGAAACAGAGGAAGTAAAATGCATTTCAGGCTTGCAAACAAGAGCCATCTGCGGTAACACTTACTAGGACTCTAGCTTTTCCTTAGCCAACCTTATGCCCAGTCTGAACATAAAATCTCAAGAGTCTTCTCCTCTTTCCGGACAATGGACTTAAGCTCAAGCAGTAAATATTTGTCTTTAGCTCTGTAGGGCCTTGTTTGAAAATGCCGTGCTCTGACTCAACTGCTCTGCTTATGTTTGCAACTACTTGTCAGATGCTAGCGCACGGCACTTAGCCATATTATGGCAAGCGCCGTAGTGTTTGCTATTGCTAAGGAAATGCTTACAGCTGAAAAGCTGTAACCCCCCTCAATAAGACCATGCAATGGGACGGGAGAAGCCGCGCATGACTCCTGTCCCACAACCCATACCCATGTAAGGGTAGCCACAACTACTCCCGGACCTCTCCAACAGATAAGGAAGAAAATGACGCTATGCTGACAGAATAACTCCAGCCGCCAAGAGCTCTGCTAAGCTCTCACTGCCTTGATCATTTAATGACAAGGGGTAATTCCCTTAAATTCCTTTTGATGCCATCTGTTTTTAAAAAGTGGAAAGGGAATGTATATGAATGTGTACGCAGATATATGTTTATATATCTGTTTATAAATGAAGGGAAAACAAACATACATCACAGAGCGCAGTTTAATGAGTTCACTGCAGTCTTTGGGGTGTCTAGACCCAACCATAATACCACTGCTCAACAACTGCACAGTGAGATTGGAGCACAGGGCAAAACACTGGCGCAGAATTCTCCTCAAGACACCTCACAAGGTTGTCTTGTCTTCCTTTACCTGTTCTCCTAGTGGTGTGAATTACTTCTGGCATGAGTCAGAGCCAATTTTCATCGTTACCTTTACCACAGTTTATTATTCAGAGTTGTAGTCCCAGGCAATAGGGTAAGGTATCATCAAAAAGGTCAGAGAAACAGAAAAATCATCTCCAAGAGAAAAACTAGAGAGGATCACAAAACGGATGTTAAAAGTAACTTAAAAAGTCTAAATGAGACATGAGAAGACCAGCAGTTCTGCTAGCTGCTTCTTGTGCTACTTGGCCAGAGACATGCTTGCCAAAGGTTAGCAGTTTAAATAAGATATTTTAATTTTATTTTTGTAAAACGATTAATTTTAGCTGGTAGCATCTTTTCTATTGCTTTTCCCAAGCTGAAACTACTGGGCATCTTTCAAGAAAAACATACATAAAAACTAAAATCCTCAGAAGAATACTTTTCATTTTCTATAGCACAGAGTTGACAATAAAAAACATCATGTGGTAAAGTATGAATTCCAGACAAGTGACAATTTGATGACGAGAGCAATGCCAGTATTTTCACCTACAATGCAGGTGAAGATATCAAAGCATGGAAGAAAATCAAAAAGTGATTAATTTAATGAGGGGAAACACAATTGTATGGATTACACATAAAACCTGTGGTGTATGGCACAAAGAAGTGAACTTTCATATGGCAGAACTTCAGCATGCCTCATAGTCAGCACTGAGCTAATGCTCCAGCAAGGGAATAAATTGAGATTTAATCATATTTGTCACCTTCTGGACTGAAACCAAAAACCAAATGATTACTCAAGAGATTTATTCAGTCTTTTCTTATTTCTTGAAAATCTGACTGTCAACACCAAATGCAACTGAAATTACTCCAATCTGCTCATCACTTCCATGGATGATGTTTGATTGTTCAGAGTACTGCAGATATGAAATTTAACAATCCTAAAATATTAATGAGGAGCATAAATTTCTAAGTATAGACCCTAAATTCAGAGCTCTTCATCCTCATATATCATTCAGATTCTTTTCTTTTTTAAAAATATAGAATCTTTCAAGATATCCTCCTTTGAGTATCTCTCACTTATCTTGACCTGTCAACCAACAACCTCAGGACTACTAAGAAAAAGGGAAAAAGCATTAAAGGTCTTTTAAATGTGTAAAAGGGAAGTATCGACACAAGAACCTGTTGGCATTAGAGGAGTGACTAGAATTTGGTGGCACAGAACTCCTTTCTGCAGGAGCAGGAAGTACGTGCTCTACTCAGTATCTGAGGAAGAACAGACTATTAAGTCATTCATGCTCGGGGGAAAAAAATTTAAAAACCTGCATCTAATTATACTAAAGACAGAAATTAGCCCAGAGATAAAAGAGATATGCAATAATATAACAAAGAGAATTCCAAAAGGATGGCAGGTATGATTATTCTGGCAGTCATATTTGACTGCTTGACTAAGGACCACTTAATCCACTTCTTAATTCATTATAATTTGTAACACAGTGAAATGCATCCATCAGCTAATATGTTTGTCTAAAAGTATTTCTACAAAAATGAGAATTTCCCAGATATTCTGTTTCCCAGAGTTCTGCTTTTGAACAAATTCAGAGAAAACAATACATCTAAACCAATTCTTCCTCTTTGGATTAAAAAAAAATCCTCGATAGTTTCAGTACAGGAGACATTTCTTCCTCCCCTGCTTGTGGGAAAAGAATTAAATGTGTCTTATCTTTACTATGCAAATGTGATGTATAGCTAATTATATGAAATAAGAAGCAAGGCATCTGATAGAATTTACCTTACAAGTGCTTAAAAAACACAGTGATATCCAACAGAGGGAACAGCTGATTGGTGTTACCCAAGAAAAATAAAAATAGATAAAAAGCATGAAACTGAATTCCATGAAAACAAGAACGGAACAGAGTTATTTCTGTAGATGTTACCCATTATCTGGTACAAAGTAGGCTGAAGAAACATGCATTTTATTTAAAAAAAAAATGAGAATGCTACTTAAAAACAGTGCAATATAACTTCAGGATAAAGTGTTACTGAGGAAATGTTTTCCATTTCAATATGTGCTTACTTAAAAGGGAAAAATATATTTTTTTAAAGTAATGGTTTTGTTTTACTTTAATGACTGTAATTACTGTTATTAAAAAATAATTACTTTGTAAGAATAAAGAAACAATGACGATGTTTATTGTTCCCTGCTGTGCATAAAGAAAGTACTTGCCATCCTGACCTCAGTGAATACAGAATTGGTAGCAAGTCAAGCAACAAATTCCAGCATGAAAAGATCGCTTGCCTTTCTCAGACCTGAGGTGTGATAAGGATTCCAATACATGGCACAATGTAAAACAGAAACACGATTTGAGATATCAAAGACATAAAATGAGACAATAGCTAACTTCATAATTGCGGAATATTTTCCTGAGATCAGTAAGATTTGAAGAAGCATCTGCCCACTCACACCAGTTCCCATTGGACTGAGATTTCTGTTCTGCCTGACTTGAAACAGGACTTGCAACTCAGTCTTGGACATCCCAAGCACGTGGCTTACCAATGAATAATTTGCTATGATGAAACAAAGAATTGAGAAATCTTCCTAAGAGGCATTTATTCACACTGACACATTAACACACAGCTTTTGGAACACCGACATTATGTGCAATGGCAAATACCCACTGAGCCTATTTCCTGCTTGCCTCTTGTTGTCAAGAGAAATTCTATTCTTGTTTTTTTTTGCAACATACTCTACAGAAGAATCATAATGTAATTAAAACTTTTAGTTACGCAGAGACATCATTCTTTATCACTTAACACAAACATCCAGAAAATTTGGTGAATCAAAGCAGAATAACAATTTAAGGCATTTTTTTAGTCTGAAAACCCACAAACAGTAGTAGAGTTAAGACCCTTAAGACATTGGTTCTTTGGGGTGGATGGAAACTCTTTTGATGGAGAAAGGCTAAGCCATCAGAAGTTAGAAATAAAGTGGCCTTTTCGTTATCCAGTGGCAAATAAAGGTTCTGAAAAGCAAAATCTTTCAGTAGGTATTTTTGTTGCTTGTCTAAACTGTCCAAATTCACTTTTCAGATTTTAACTAAATACATTAAAATTAAGGGGAGAAGGGAGCAGGGGAGGTGTTATTCGGATCCAAACCCTAATATCGTGGACAAGAAAGCCTTGTGAGGGCTGCTTTGTAACTGATGAAAAGTGTATCACTTTGCATCAGTTCCACAGACCATTTCACTACATTTTCCTGATGAAGAGAGACAGATCTGGGGTCTTGGTCACCACGGTCTCACAGGGGCTGGTATCCCCAGAGAATGCCCTCCGCCATATACAAGTGCACAGATACACTCTGAATTCTGCCATCTGCCACAGCAGTCACATCACATGTGCTGTGGGAGAGCTGAAACTGTCCTCTATACAATCAGCCACGGGGAAGAAAAACAAAAGCAATTAATATTGATTTGACATGTGTATGATGGCAGGTGGCTTCAACAAACCCAAACTAAACATTTTTACTTCAGACATATAGAAACAATCTGATCAAAGAGTAAATGGTGAACATTTCTGAGAAGAGAGTTATTAAGGGTTGCTCAGGAAAAAAATGGGGGGATTTTAATTGTTTAACCATTCTAGCATGAAAACAGATACAAAAACAATGACATTCCATGTGAAAAGAAATTCCAAACTTACTAAGCTTTCACTTTTACATAGGATTTGGCAAAATGGGAAAACCATATTCCCTTTTTTTTTGGCAAAGTCCACAAGATGATATCCGAGAATGAAACAAACAAACAAACAAATAAATAAATAAATAGTTTGCCCTACTTGCAATTGTTGTTTACTTGGAAGTTTTTTCTCCCCTTGATCCTCTTGTAAGTGGTATACATCCAGTCACTGTCAGTATACATAACAGTCAGTGCAGAAGAGCAGGGAATAGCAAGTTGCTCTCATGCAGAAATCATCTCTGGGAGATGAAGCTAGCCTAGTCAACATATCGCCTATCTAGATGCTGCACATGAGAAATATCATGAAAATAGTTTCACTGTCCTTATTCCCCATTCTGCCACGTCCAGTTCCTGGGCAAACTGAAGTTCCATTCCAGGGTGAAGAAGATGCAGCAGCTTCAGCTGGCTTTGCTGTTTTCTGAAAATTACCATGAATTTTTAGGAAGATGTTGATTGATTATTGGAGACAGGTGGTAATAAGAGTTATTCTTCTCATTTTCTATACCCCTAACTTTCTACATTCCTTTGAAATATTCCTTCAAATTATATTCTTTCTAGCACCCTGCCTTTTCTGTAAGGTAACTAGCAGTCATAATTTGGTGCTCTAGTGTCCATTGTCTCTTATATTCTCAGAACTGATCATTTTTGGTATACACAGCAGCTAGTAGATGCTTTCTTGTTCTCTTCCATCTTGTGTCCCAGCCTTGAGCTCAGGGCTTACTGAGCAGAGCAAGAGGTAAAACGATCTCAATATAACTCTTCAGCCCAGGCTATAAAAGATTACCAGATTGTGCCAAATGGGATCATGCTAATCTATTCAGAACGTTAGTGACATCTCTAATTTTCAGATTCCCATGGGATGAAATGACAGTCTTCTACACTCATGCTAACAGGTCATAAATTTAAAAAAAAAAACCACCCACAGTACAAACTCAGCAGATAGACGCTCCACTGAACACCCCAAGAAAAACCACCCCCATGCCCTTTCCAAACCAAGAAGCAGCAGACTGCTGCTGAGTGAGGCTGTGAACTTGAGAATGATATGCTTCAAAACTTGTACTGTTTTTCTTACAATGAAATGCAGCCAGCCGTACTGTGCTGCTGTTCAGGGGATGTCTGGCCAGTAATTCCTACCTGGGGCAACTTTCTCCCCCTTACAATATAATATTGATATATTCAAAAGAACTGTTCCAGATAAAGCTTTATATATTCAGAAATTACTTATCACTCAAAAAAGATACGTTGCTGCTGCATCTCTCATGCAATCCAGACTCTCCAAAGCTGTCTTAGCTTTGTTCATCTTTGTTCTTCATTCACCTCTGGTGCCTTGAGGAGAAAATGGCATGCTCTCCTACAAGCATCAGTGGGCAGGATCCTTCCTTAAATTCCCAGGGCAGTTGCTAGTCACTTGAAAAAAAACCTTCCCATATAAATTGTTTGTGGATGGACGACAAGAATTTTGGATGAATACACGGGTGACCAACATATTGAAAAAGCAGATTTCTATTTGTTCTTGAACAGAAAATGTTCCGGTTTTTTGTGTAAACATTATTCATGCTTTACCATTCTAAAAACTGCAGAGCAAAATCTTGGTTACAACCGAAGTACATTCTCAAATCCAGCCTGTGCTAGGCTGCATGCAGACTGCAAAACCATTAAATTTATTAAAGGTGATATCAGTGAGTCATGCATGTAACTCAGAGAGGAGAACATGGTCTGATATCACAGAATGTTGGTAAACAGCCTTAATTGTAAGAAATTCTATTTTGAGACAAAGTTACACCACCACTACCAGTTCTACTTTATCGATGCCAATGAAGAGGAAAATTGGGAAAGAGAGGAACTGAAATTCTGCAAAATCTTTTGTGACACTCATGGAATTGATTGTTATAATTATTTTTTGAAATAACCAGATTTAATACTTCTGCATATTATAAGCTAACTTTCTAATCAAAATGAAAGATATTGCTTGGCCCATGTTTGAATTTAAATTAGAAAGAAAAAAAATATTTCTGTTACAAGATAAACCCATTAGTATCTGTTCGTCTTCCTACCTCTGTTCTCTAATGCAATGCAGACAATTAACATGCAAAATATTTCTCTTCTTAATTCTCTCCTCTCCCCCCCAAAAAAGTCAATCTAAATGTTGCATAGTTCAGTATTCAAAGGTCAGAACATCTATCCATATACATATGGGTCAGAATTTAGTCTTAGTCAAAGAATTACATACTGTTTTTCACTGCATATATTTCTCATTTTTGAAATCTGTTCCAGAAATACATCATCTTCTCCTCCATATTTAAATTACCATCGTTGACATACATTGCAAAACATACAGTCAAAAAGACATATTCACAAATATTAAAGACTGAGGATAATATTTTCCACACACGCATATGAATTCAAATCCCACTGAAGTCAGCAGCAATACATCTGCACATTGTGGAATATAAATGTGCCATTCATCAACAATCATTCTACTATATTTTAGTCATCAGTGTGATTCACCCAGTCCTGGAACAGATCTGATGAACTATGCTCTGAAGGGGCCTGTCTCCTCCATAGAGGATGGAAGGAGCCCACACGATGTCAGACTAGTTGCTTCATTCCAGCCAAAGCCCTCAGCCTCTCCTGCACCTGCTGCCACCTCCACCACCCAGGCAGCATCTTAAACTAAGGGGAAAGCTTGATGACTACCACGGAGATGAAAGAGACACAAGAAGGATTTCCACATTCCAACCCCAAATCCCATGTCTAAATCAAAACCAAATGAAGATGTCAGAGATGCTGACATTTTCACTAAACGTAGAATTTGAAAACAAACCATGGATGGGTGTGAAATTTCAATCAATTCTTGTATGCTTGATCCACAATACGCAATACCTAGCACCTTACCTTACAGTTCAAGACTCATTAAATCTGCTTCCAAGAGAGGTGAAACTCAGGAACAAGAAGCTATTGGAATTTGCTCGCACATTATTAGTACCAGGAGTGCTCCCAAGGTCCTGCACCTTCACATATGCATGCATGCTGCCTTTGGGGAGATACCTGGACATGCAGCAGCCCTCTCACACCCTCCTCAAGTTTCAGTGAAAAAGAAATCCAGATGGGAAGGGCACTGTATTTCCCCTTGGTGAGTCTTCCTATTTCCCCTCCTCTTCACTATGCATCTCTGTGCCGTTTCTGGCCCTCTGGATAGATCAAGACTTTGTGCGCTGGTAGGAAGAACCAAAGCACAGGCAGAGTCAGAAGAGGCACACATGCACAGCAGTGATGCTAACCCTGTACCAGCGATTTCCTCATTGATTCCTGCAGACAGGTCAGAAATCCTGCACAGGCTGAAGCTGGTCAGTCCACAAGAGATATTCTTTCCCTCTAAGTTGTTATCAAATGCTCTCACTGACAGCTATAGAGATTTCTGTTGTTTTTCTGATTTGATGTAAAATCAATAACATAGAAACCTTGGGTCATTAAAGATCCTCAGGCAGTTTTGTAAGACTAGAGCCATTAGCCTTGCTGTCTCTGCAATGTTTGCCTAGATTCCTTTTTACATTTCCCTTCATCGCGTGCATTGTTTTCAAACGCTGTTGCTGATTTTAGGCTGGAAGCGCCTGTGGGGAAAGAAATCCCAGTATATATTTTATATATCAACTTGTTAAGTAAGATCGTTATTACTTTATCATACAAAGCAGTGCTGAAATTTCACAATCGCATCAGTTGCTGTTTACCTACCAATGTGCCCACAACATATGCTGCTGATTAAATAGCTTTCTGACCTAACCCTCTAAAATTTTTTTCTGAAGAAAAGCGGAGAACATTCACTTGTACTGCTTTGTACAGCAAGGAGTGTTCACTCTGCAAACCTTCTGGAAATTCTGTTATTGCTGACTTTTTTCTTAGAAGTGCTCTCCAAAATGTTTTAAATACTATAGACCTTTTCTTTAGATACTCACATTCCTCTCCCAGTCTAGTTTTTGCTTGTTTTGCTTGTTGCTTAGATGCCAGTTCAAGATACTTGCTGTTCTTCCTCTGCAGTATCTGCCTTGTTGCCATAACTCCTTCATCTTTCCTGGACAGCCAGAAGTTGTTACAGACTCTGACAGCTTCGCTGGCCTCACTGGGGCTCAGGACAGCAGCATAGACTGTGGCCCACACTTCCCAGTGGCTCTGACGCTGTGTGGTTTTAGTTTTTAAGATCCTGAAGTGAGAACACTGAAGGCAGGCCATACAAAATACCTAGTAGCCTTAGAAGATTTCATCCCATCCCCACTGCCTAAAGGTGGAGCTATCTTAACTAACTTTTGCTAGTGTTACCACACTTAGATCCAATTTATGAATTTTCATTGCATTTTTAATGTGGATTTCTCCACATAGAGACAGAAATGAAAACGAAATAGTGCATTGTAAGATTCTAAGATTCACTTGAGAAAGCTAAGAAAACAGCAGTCTTCCTAAACTGTCTTAAGAAATTAATGGGAAACTTGTTTTTAGAGGCAGAGGAAAAGAAGAGCTACAGAGGAAGAGTAATTGCTGCCATCCAGCTGCCTGCTCTTTGCATCTGATCTGTCAGATAATTTAGTCAGAGCAGGACTTAAATGTCTCAGTGGAAATTTTAAAAGTTTTACTGCAAATATCCTCAAGTATCCTGCTGCACAGGAGCTGATTTAATTTCACCTCCCTGGTCCGTGTTATGCCTACGTTGAGCCTGAACCCTCCTAGCAGCTGTCCTAGCCTATGTGCTCCTGCCAGGACAAACCCATAGCCAAGTGCAAAGAGGAAAACAAAAGCAAGGAAGTGGAGATCCATGAGATCCACTGCTGCCAAGAAACCCATGAACATGCATATCCATTCTTCATGTCAGAGCTATGAGAGGCTCAGGAATTCTCAGAGCACTGGATTTCCCTTTAAATAAGTGCAACTAACACACTATATATTTATATCAACTTCTAACAAGATTACTCTCCCTCATGTGCACATGATAAAAATTCCACAAGCTTTAAATGATCATTTCAAAATCTTTTTCTACTTCATATATTTGGATCGTATTAGGTTTATTACAATTAAATATAAATTAATGAATCTAGCATGACAAAAAAGAATAGAAATATATCTTCAACTCATGTATAATGCAACCAGCCCCACAAGTGCAGATAATCGATGAGAAAATTAAGGCACTTGTGATATTTCATTAATAAATTTAAGAAAACACTTTCTGATTGAAGGTAATTTTAAATTAGCTTAAGGAAATTATGCATAAAAACAAAGATTAGCAGAGCGGAACTAAACTAATATAGAAAATCAATTATTGCATTGCAAAATGGAAGGGAAAATTGTTTTTTAGGCTTTGAACATGAAGAACAGCTGGTTAGGAGCAATTTTCGAAGAGGTTCACTGCATTTTCTGAAAGGATTATCAAAATGAAAAGATCAGTACAATGGTTCTGATCCTACGTAAATCATTAAACACGATTAGAAGCTCACAGAATGTGACTGTAAATCTTGGCACATATGAACAACGAGGTGTTACTGCAAATCGTTAGGGAAAAAAAATGCAAAAAACTACTGTTTCAGCTAACATCTGGATCTCTCCTGGCTCTAGGTCCCTATCTGGCGGGGCTTGTGAGTTAACACAGCCCTTGTCAGAGCTCAGCATTGCTTGTGCTGTTACATGTGGGATGGATGCTAAGTGATAAGATGTATCAGGCACCTGCCCCGTCACAACCTCACGGATGTGCTCCTGCACATGCGTGGGGCTAAGGGGAAGCTGGGAGGGACCCTGAGATGAGCAGAGAAATGATAATTGCAACATTCACTGCAATGAGTCTCAACAGTACAGACTTTCTGAGCCTTGTGATGCCAGTTGCCAAAGCATCCGTCCACAAACTGCACCTCAGTTTGAAGCATTTTACTTACTGCTGCGATATGTGGGGTGCTGTAGAGGTGTTTAATTGACACAGACCGTGATTTAAAACACTGTTGTGCTAAGAACTGCTCTCGGCTGCCAAATGCCCGGTGTCTGGAAGGCTGACAGCTGGACTCTGTGCGACGTGCCTGTTTGCAATGCACTAAAAGAGCTTTACAAGAAGTGCCAAGTATTGGGTTATTACTACTTGGCAGGCCGAAGACGTGTACACATCATAGGCCTAACAAAGTTGAGCAGTCGGATATGGCTACCTGTTCTAAAAAAGGAGGGAAAAATCATGTATAGAATACGTGAAATATGTACACCAAAGACAAAATCTTACAGATGAGAAAGAAAACATACGTCACTCCTCAAAGATGAGGGAATCTGCCCTTCTGAAAGGCTTCTAAGCAGCCAGTCACAATTCCTAAATCCAGCCAAGACACACAAAAGGCAAAATCCAGACTGGGCCAAGAGAAAAATCAGTAACCCAGCAATCATCTGAATTATCAGTGCTGACAGAAGACAGGAGGCACCAGACCAGCACCTTAGCCCACATTATCAGTCTGTTGGGCACATACCTATTTTCTAGTTATGCTGATCAGGATGTGATTAAAAATGAAAAAAAAATTCCAGAGGAGCCAGGATGGCTGTGGCTGCTAGCAGCCTTTTAAATACCTCCTTGCTCTCAGGACAAGTATTGTCCAGCTCTGAGTTAAACGCTGCCTGCTTGCATCGGGTAGGTCCCTACAGGTCATGGCTAAATCAAGGGCCCTCTCTTTTGGAATTAAGAACTCAGCAGGCTCAAAAGCGAAAGTTTGCCTTTATTAGTAGTGATTAATCAAAGCCTGATAAGGAATATATGAGATGTCCCATGCAGCCCAGAGATTACCACTTGCTGTGTGCACAAAAGTCAGCGAACCACAACAAAGCAAGACATAAATCTGTTTGAGCAGGTATTTCTGCAGGTGGCCAGCAGGAGCTGCTGCTGCTCACTTACAACTAAAGTAAAATTGTAATGTGAACCTGCTAAAAATCTGGGCTATCCAGCAAAACTCCCACTACCTTCAATGAGAGAAGGACTTAACTCAAATGAGTATGTGATGCCATTTTTAAGAGACGCACTGTTTCATTCAAAATTTGGTAACAAAGCAGCAAACAAGTTTCATAGAAATTTCCCAGTCTGAATATTCTCTAAAATTGTCGGTACCGCATCACCAAACCTTGTGATCTGTATTCCATTTTGCTTGTTTGTTTTTCAATCCAATTTGCATCCACCACCATCTTGTGGTTCCTCATCCTTCCTTCTACCTGCATGGGAAGACTTCACATATCAAATAATTAAAAAGAACCTCACTTCTTTAATCATTTCACTAAGGTAAATACTACTTCAAAACCAGTACTTATTCCATTTCTAAGGCAAAAACGAGTAACACCAGTCACATTCTTCTGAGCTGGCAATAGGCAAGTTCAGGTTGGTTTTGTTTTTAATTAATGATGTGTTAATGTTAACAGCAGTATGACTAAGGACACGACTGAAGGCATGTTTGAGCGACGAGGCGGGCATCACATCTACTTCTCAGTGGTTCACAATTACTATCATTATTACCATTTGTCATTTTTACTTCATCACTACAATTCCATACAATTCCACTTTAAAAGAAAGTAGACCATCCACAGCAAAGTCTTGACCCTCCAAATCCACATCCACTACACTGCCATTTTCAAATTAGTTTTTTGGCTTTTGTTTTTTAGCAAAAGGAAATAACATTCAATTGCTGCAGAAAGCAAGCCATCTACACCTCCCACATAACCTGGAGAACGCCCCCAAGACAACAATTCTTGATGTGCAGTTCCTCTACACTGTTCCACTTACTTGTGTTTTTCGTACCCAATCTCCCATATCTTATTCCTATTTTTTGGTTATTGACAAATGTCTATTTATACATATTATGTTGGTGAGATAATAAATGTGTGCTGTCAGTTGTTCTCATGGTATGAAAAGGTGAAGTTGTGTAGAAACAGATATAGAAAATAAACCCAGACTTTAATTAGTCATCTTCCCTTTATATTCCATATATATTCCATATCTATTTTGCTGAAGATGATATATTTGATTATGTATTTAAATTGTCACTGCTAAACAAACAACAACCATTCCACTGCAAGATTAAAACGTTAATCCATTCCAGAGAAAACTGTATGTAATTTAATTATCGCTAAGCTTTCTGTCCACATTTAATTATCAAAACTTACATTTAAATTCAGCTTATCAAGCCAAATCCTTTAAGCCTCCTGTTGAGAAGACTCCATGTGCGCATCTACACTCACAAGTACGTGTGCACATGTACATATAAGACTATTGTTATGCACTTTCAAATTGTAGCCCTTTCCTAAGCCATTGCCTTGCACAGTTTGATGTAAGAAACCAAGTAGAATTTGATGAATATAGTTTAACTGCCAAAATTTTCTTTTAATCATGTTTGCTGAGTTCAAATGCCTAAACATAGCCTGATGAGGTAGACCCATCATGCCAATTCATTGTTACTTGGGGATATTAACATTTTGTGGGAATTCTTCAAGTAGCCAGTTATTATAACCCACAGCTTCCGCAGTGGCAAATGCTGTTGGGAGGGTGTTTGACAAAGAGCACACTTGTTATTAACATTTGCAATGAAAAGTATGCTGTACATATCCCACACATTTCTTTATCGCTACTCCACCTTCACCATGTAAATCCAACAAATGGCTTGGATTTAAATGGAAAGCTTCCAGTTTTATAAAATTATGTCCCACAGGGAGGTAACTTATTTTTTTCAGTAACTGCATCAGAGTGACCTGCAGATCTACCCTTTTTCTTAAGAATGTGTACGAATAAGGCTACAGAAATATCGCTACAGGTCAAGCAAAATGGATTATACAGTCTTACCACAGGACATTGCTCAGGTAATGCAGCTGACCAAAGGAAGTTCGCTGCTACATTAGTGAACATATGCAGTGAATACACAAGAGCCTAGCAACTAAAACCAACAAATCATGTAAGTCTTCAGCAAAAAATGAACGTCTGTAGCTCAGCTTACCTTTGAGAGGTAATTTACTGGTCTTGCACCAGTTTCAGCATAAGCCTACTGTATTTCTAGCAGCTTCAAAGCACAAAACAATCCGGTAGGAAACCTCACCTGTGGAATAGAGTCTGCTCTGGGGATGTACTGGAAGGGAGCATTTTGAAGACCACCAAAATTTTTTTAAGACCACCTAGCCCTGACCAGCTTCATTCACTTTGTGTGGTTAAGCTACAGCAGTACTCACTAGCAACAGACCTCAGCTATCCACAGTGAAATAAAGACCGTTGGTCTGCTCTGCTGGTTTTTAAAAGAAACTTTTACTGAATGTCCTAACCCCAAAAAGCATGATTCTGGTTTCTTTTTTCTTTATTTCTGATGAGAAATAAAAATTCTGATAAGACAGGAAACATTAGAACACAGTAATATCAAATAAACACATTTCCTTCTGATTCAAAGGAAGTATTTGTTATTCTTCACTCAGACAAAAAAAAAAAAAAAAAAAGCTGAACTCAACATCAAGCATATCTCTAGTTCAAAGTGAAGCATTCTCTTATAGATACTTGTACAAAATAAAGAGGGAACTAAAAGCTGTTTTGCCAGGGACTTGGTCATAATGGTGATGTTTTTTTTTACCCAAGACTTTAAGGATTAAATTCAGTCACCCAGAATATGAGAAGTTCAGGCATGATTTTTTTCCTCTGCCCAGTAGGAACTAGATCCATTAGTCCCAATTCACAGGGAAGTGTTCTATCCACCACACTATAAAAGGAAACAACCTCCCTTTCCCCGTACTAATTCTTCCACCTTTTTGTTGTCAACAAAACCACTGCAAGAGATTTTCAGAGGATACAGCATCTCAGCAGAGACTAGCAATCTGAAGCACAGCTGCCACGTTGCACATTACTCCCTGAAGAGATTACGTCTAATGAAGAGTCTGGAAGATAATTTTACAGGTCATTTCAAGCAAGATAGTTGAGGATGCAGATAAAAATGATGTTATGCCAACAGCAGAAACTGCTATATTAGAGACAGGAAATAAATTATTAAGTATATTATTTAACAGAGAAAGTGGCTTAAAGCATGTATTGGGTTTGCTAATGCTGAGAAACACTTGATCTAACAGCCACAGAAGCCAAGGAATAATCTGCGCCTCAAGGCAGTTATGCACATCAGAACCTTTTTCTTTCCCATTTTCATCTGATAATTTGTGTGCCTCATTTACTTTACAACTGACATTTTAATGCATAATTGTCCTTTCTGACATGTATAAGAAAATATATTTCTTTTTCACAATGCAAAATATTTCAAAGTATAAATAAGCAATATAACCAGATGTCTGACTGAATTAGTGCATTCTGACTATCTCCATATGCTGGCAATCTATTCTCCAATAACATGTTTTCAGCAGGGAAGTTTATACAGGGACTATCACTTTCAAATTCCACTGCAAATCAGTGCTCACGTTTGGGGTTACACCTTAAAATGCACTTCCCATCTTCTTTTAAACTACAAACCAGGGGCTCTATGCCAATGAAATATTTGCAAAAGAGGAAGAGTTTATCCATGCTTTTGTATTTCAGCAGGCAATCTTCTGACATATGTGGCAATGGAATTTTTTGGTACATTAGGGGACAGACTTGATAACTAGATGGAAGAAGATTACTAGAAAGAGTGTTTACTTACATAACATTTCTAAAACACAGTTATTAAATTCTTAAGAAAGTAACCGAATCTTTTGGAAACCATTTAATAACAAATTCTGCGAATTGTCTGAAGTGTGTTTCCCCTAACAGAGGTTCTGAAAAGCAAGATATTTCAGCACAAGTTCCCATTAGAATTTTGTTTTGTACCACACTGCAAATAAAAGTAAGATTGTTTTATACACATACCAAAAAAAGCCTGTGACCCTGTCTGACATGGCTGCCGAACCCAGGCTGTCTTGTGTGCAAGGAAGGTAGCAGCTACCTCAGAGACAGTAAAGCTGTTCTTCAGAAGGAGTGGTACTGAATTCCTGCTCATTCAGTACGTTGTATTGAAACTCGGATAAAGCCTCAAATATATAAGTAATTGTCAGCTCTCTTACTACTCACAGAGTCAGTTAGCACTGACAGGTCAATATTTCAAACTTTTGTCCAGTCTACAGGTAATTTAGTATTTAAATATTAAATGATTATTTAATTATATATATACATACATATATGAAAGTATTTTTTCTGTCTCAGCCTAAACGTACCTGAGAACAATACAATCAGTGCTGTTGAACTCATTGACACAAATTCAAGACAGTTGGTTTGGCAATTATTCCAATTTTAATATAACTGAACTGTTTTACAATTAATGAATCATCTGAAAAATCATCTCAAAGAAAAAAAAAAGGCAACCTCAGTGTTTTATTAAATAGACAATCATTTGCTCTTACAAAGGGACTGTGTATGAAGGCTCAGAAGTAACACTACTGAACTAAAGTAGCAGTGGTTGATGGATTAGGGCTTTAGCTGCAAATACAAAAAATGGTTCTCTTAGAAAAGATATTTTAGAATCCAGCCATTACACTACTTCAAGGCAATCACAAAGAGACACATGAAAAATGTGTTCTAGAAACAACACAGGCAGTGACGTCAGCTCTAAATGACCACTCGAAGAAAACTATTCCTTGGTATCAGCCCGCATGTCAAATGACAGTCTAACCAAGCCACCATTAAGCATGCTACTCCCTCACAATGTTGAAAAGGAGGTACACTGCAGATTTTTTGGACCTCAGCTGTACTCTGCATCCCTGTTCTGCATTAATCACCATCACACAAGATGTTCTTGGGGCATTTTTGCCTGTGCAAATGATGCACATCATTTTCCAGTTAGTTTGACAAAAATATCCTTAGCAACTGGATGCATCGGGAAATACTATAAGTGAAACACAAGTAGTTTTAGTAAAAATATTTTTTAAATACCCACTGATGCAATCTGAAGGGTTATTTTATTGTGTTTGCATTGAATCATAGACACAATATTCAGTTTCAAGGGTCATACAGCTCTTTCTCAATAGACAGACCCACAGACCCCTCAGTTTAGACTCCTAATCCAATGGCCACCAATGATTCCTCCATGGGCTTTCATGGAAGAATATGGCACCTTACAGCATGACCAGCTCCCTAAGCTGCCACATTGCTGGAGAAGAAGCTAAAGAATAAACATCAATAGCACACATATGGACAGACTTGATAAGGCATGCACACTGAGCCCAAGTAGATTTCACAGCACACAAACAACTGATTTCACATAATTTAACTGTCTGGGTAATGCAGGCCTTCATCAACACTATCTTCATGATCTTCAGAGACCTTATGACTCTATGGATACAAGGTAAGATTCACATAATACTCTCCACCGTAACATCATGAAATACTGGTCATTTGAAGATTTCAAAAGAAAGCAGAGAAAAGTGCTCTTAGCACATGCAGATTACAAAGGTTATAAATCATATATCCCAAACACCAGCACTCTGATCTTGTTCTTGGCCATATGAAGGCCACTGGTAAAACTATTGGCTTCCAGCTCAAGAGACAGCACAAAAGGTATGTAAAACTTGATGCACGTGGACCTTAGGCAGTAAAATTCAAAACCTGTACTTAGGACATCACCTCTTCCTGGAGGAGCCTGTGCTCACTGCATTCATCCCTGCCAGCTTAGTTAGAGTTTGTAAGTGGTTCTGTGCAGGCAATGTCTACAAGGTGCCCATAAAGTGGCTCCTTAGAAGAAGATGAGAAGCCCCAAATGAACTTTCCCATGCCTAATGTGCATCTAAAAAACAAGCACAGCAACAGCAAAGTCCCCTAGAGCACCTTTTTAAGTAGCAACTATATAAAAACCAAGAATGGGCACAGTCCTCAGGTTCACATCCGCCACTCAGATCAGTAGCCTCTGTCTGTTCTCAAAGATTGTAGGAAAAAAAATTCACAGGGAGAGGCTTCTGTACAGCAGAATCAGCCATCTATGACCTTGAAGTGTCACAACTTGAGATAAAATCCTGTGTTTAGTGCTGCCCAAGCTCTACAAAGCAACCTAATTAGGATGCAGGCTTTCCTCAAAGCCATTCTGAGATGATGAGAAATGATCTCCATACTTGTGTGCTGGACCAAGAGCTGCTAACACACTGCTGAAGGGAAAGCATTAGCATCCCACAGCTCTTGAAGATCTTGTTTTAAGATAGTATTTAAATCACTGAAGCAAGATATATCCTCTTGCAGCTGGACAACCATTCTGAATGAGTCCACAGCAAAAAAATGCAACAATTGGCATATCAGTTCAGAGCTGAAGTCCACCTAGCCAGAAGCAGTCCCTGCACTACTCATCATTAGATTTTTCTCAGGAAATCATTCACTAGAGAGATACATTCATAGATATTGACACGGGGTTTAAGTCCAGTGTACAATAATATATGCTCCTATAGCTACATGATCATACTGAACTAGTAAGTACTCTACAGCAAAAAACACTTAGGAAGAGCAATATAGTTGTGATTTCTGAAAACTCTGTTCTTAACTGAGCGTATAAATAATCAAACACTGTGAGTATTACCATTTTCCTTGCAATTATTCCTTTTCTACATCCAGGTAGATGACAAATGGCTGGTAAGTTCCTCCTAGATAAAACTGAAAAAACTAGAAGAGGTACACAACTGGAGTTCATCCGTTAAGCAGTAAATCCAATTTGTGTAAAAGAAAGTACAGAGCTTCCAGTAATCACCTGGGATTTTCAGACTCATCTCACATTGCTTAATACCCATTTTCCTCCTCTGTGGGACAGCTTCTACTCAGAAGCTCTAACAAGTGATAATTATGGGACTCATGCTGACAGTACAGAACCAGGGAGAAAGTGTAAACAGTGAGCATTAATTGACCTGGTTTTTAAAAACTGCAGCTCCCGGAACTTTTGTCGTTTATGTTTCATTTAGTTTAATGGCATATGTCCTTCCACCCTACTTTAAATGACAACAGCTACTCAGCAAAACTTGGAAAATCAAATTACAGCGGGCTACGCGCCTCTGACAGAACGCAGCAAGGGAAGGACCGCGGTTGTACGAACACGACCGCGATGTGCGCTCACTCTGCGAGTTTTTATTTCCGTAACTACGTTGAACCCACCAGACACAGCGTTAATTTTAACGAGGAGCGACGCGGGCTCGGCAGCAAACGGCAGCCTTCCTCATCGCCATCATCATCATCCTCCTACTCCTCCTGAGGGCGCTGGAGTCCCTCTCCCAGCAGAGCGGGCACCGGGGGGGGGGGGCTGCGGCCGGTCGGAGGGGCGCTCGCCGCGGCTGTTTCTTCGCCTTTTAAAAGCAAAAAAGCTGCCCTGCAGGGGGAGAGGAAGGAAAGCGGCCCCGGCCCGCCCGCCGCAGCCCGCCCCGGCACTCACAGCGGGTAGAAGGCGTAGGGCGGCAGGGCGCTGTCGTCGCCCGGCTCCGCGTCCAGCAGCAGGTAGTCCTGGCTGTCGTTCCGCCGGGCGCCGGTCCCCGGCGAGCCGCCCTTCCTCGGGGCGTAAGGCTGAGCCTGGCTCATAGCGTCCCGCGGCGAGACGGGGTCGTCGTCGTCGCCGAGCCCGCCCGGGGCAGCCGGCTCCCTCAGGGCGCCGCCGGAGCAGCGCGGAGAGCCCGCTCGGCGCCGCCCTTCCCGCCCCGCCACACCGCGGCTGCCGCCTCACGGCGTCGCGGGCCCCCGGCGGGAGGGAGGGACGGAGGGAGGGAAGGAGGGATGGAGGGAGGGATGGAGGGAGGGAGGGAAGGAGCCGGCTGGGAGGCGAGGGGCAGCAAAGTTGGAGCGCGGCAGGGGCGGGAGGTGGGAGGGCGGCGGGCGCCGCTCGCCTCCCCTCAGGGGCCGCGGCCTCTCCCGGCGCCGCCGCCAGCCCACCCCCGGCTCCCCTCACATCCCCGGCTCCCCTCGGACCCCCGGCTCCCCTCGGACCCCCAGCTGTCCTCACACCCCTGACCCCGCGAGGGGGCTGCCCGGCCTGTGTCCTTTGGCTTTCAGGGCTTGGTCTTCTGAAGAGATCACTCCAAAATACCCTCCCCACCCCCCCCCAAAAAAAAGGGTTTGTACTCTAAGGAAAACCCCCGGAGGAGAGATGCTCACCTTCAGCCGCTTTTTACACACGACGTGGCCCGCGGGGATCTGAGCAAAATCGCACTGACAGCTGTTCTCCTGGAAATTCGGCGGGACTACAAACACACAGGGACTTGTTAGCTCCGGTTTTCACGGGGCTGGAACTTCTTGTTTTCTTTTAGGTTAGAAATACGGTGTTTGTGGTGCTTGTGTCCCATTATAAACGCCTCACCTGTTTCAAACAGAACCTGTTTTTGTCACCTCCAATAACTTCAGATAACAGCAGGGGCAAAATATTGCCATCCTTAGCCAAATAATAATAATAATAAGTGTTCTGGTTACAACAGTTTAGCAAAACTCATTCCACTTGTATGTATCCTGTTTCAGTTGTAACATTGTCTTTTGGTGGTGGTGTTATTTTGCTAATACAAATCATAATAGCTTAAATATACTAAACACAAAATTTTCTGAAAAAATGTATTGAAGAAATAGCATCTGATCTTTAGTCACCTTTCACATTATGTAACATTATAATAGGCTTACTATTTCACACAGTAATGTTTATAACTAAATGTTGTAAAGGTACAGGTAAAATGAATGTATTTGAATAAAATATCTCTCTCATCCCTAGCCAGGCTCTCATCTCAAAACCATTGCTGGTATTTGTATAGTATACGTCCCTGTACTCCTTGAGCACACACACCTTCACCAACTGGTGGTCGTCTGAGTGCTAGCCAGGCAACTAACCCAGCACGATCCTGTACAAGATATATGTGCTGGCTGACACAGCCCATGCTGCCTGCTGCTCTTTGCCATGTCTTAGTTTTGATGACTGCCTGAGCCACTGACTCATCTCACCTACTGAAGTGCAAGAGGAGGAGATGCACAGGGAGATCCAGAGCTCGCTGAAGTTACAATATTATGTCCGTGGTCATGACCAGGCTCTGAAGTACCCACAGTTAAAGACAATTCCACAGTCGATCCAAGTTTCTGAAGTTTCTTTTGTCCTCATAGCTACTGCTCTTAAAATTAAACTCTAATGGATTCTACAAGTCTTCCTTTCTTTGATAAACTTTTTTTTTCTTTTTTTTTTTTTTCTGGTTAAGAATATTTTAAGTAGGAGGTTTAGTAGCAATGCTATAATGTGTATTTTATAGTTCTCATACTGATTCTTATTTCATATGACTATAAAAAGAGATATAGAGCTATGGGCAGGCTCTGCATTTGAGAAATATGCTGTTTATAATATTTCACATTTTTACTGTATGAAAATTGTTGACCAGTAACTGAGTACTTTGTGATGGGAGAATTCTAATGTGTTCCAGTGCTCCTGTTCATGGAAGTTTCGCTTCCCCTCTCGTGCTCTGTCATAAAATGTTTCTCCTTGGTCTTTTTTGTAAATTCCCAAAATACCAATACAGGTATTTTTTATTTCAACTGCTCTGTTTGATACTAGATTGGTGTCTCAAACCAGGTCTAGGTTCTAGGTCTTTTTTGTCACTGTTCTTCCTTGCACAATGTCTCATATGTTTACTTCTTCTCCAAAATTTATACAATACTATTTTTCCAGTAGGTTATCAGAAGCTTTGATTTCAGAGCCTGCTCATCCCTTTCTCTGTTTTCTTCTGCTGCTTCCTTCAAAGTTCTGCTTACTGATGATTGCCCCTAGGATTAATGCCCATTTTCACCATGATAGTTTTACATCTCTCTCAGCTTCCAGCTCACATTTCTCATTTTCTCAGCTGGTTCCTGGATCCAAAGCCTTCATTGCTCTTCATTCTCATTCCAGCCTCGTAAGCTCATATCACCCCAGGCACTCTTACTTTCTAATCTATCCTAAATCTTCCGCAATTTCTGAAGACACACTCATGAACTGCAGCAATGTCTCTCATGGTTTCTTTCAGATCATATCACCTTCATGGTACTGATGAAAAGTGAAAGAAAACAATAAGGTGTTTTTATTCATGCACACTGCAGAACTGACAAGCCATGAGAACATCAACCAACTTCAGTGGGGAAGCCTACACCAACATTTTTTGTGGTGCTTACTGACAGTCAACCAGTGCGCATCTTCTGATGTCAGTGGGTGTTACAAAAGTCCCAAAATGATGGAAACCCCAGCCAAAGGTGATTTGTCCTATTGTACTTATGATCCTTTGGATGCCTTTGTGTCTGAACAGTTCAGGATAGAGAAGGACTGAACTTGAATCTATCTTCATGTTTGAGTAATAGTCTAGGGTTGATGATCCATTCTGCAAGTATCTGGAAGCTTATGAGGTTACAGAGAATTATTTTGGATGGCAAGATGCTGGGATGAAGAAGCAAAAAAGGGTTTTTTCCTGCTGTGAAAGAGAAGAAAAGAGATTCCTATCAGAGAGTGTGATTTTAACTTCATTACACTTTCTGAAGGTCTTTCCGACAACACAATCATATTTATATATTATTCTGTCTTTGCTAATGACTTGGTGTTTCTGTTTCAAAGATAAACAACATATGATATATTTTACAGAATTGCCTATTATTGATGTTTATGCAGTGTTTCATAAGACATTTAAACTGCAAATTGAATTACAATGAAATTGCTGTACGTGTTCTAGAAAAAGTTATCAGATCCTCACTGCAGTCCTTCTGATCCAGATGTATTTTAAATCAGACTGAATACAGAACTAGGCAGAAGACCTGTTTGTTCCGAATCATTACCTGACTTGTACACATATTAACTTTTTGTTCCTTTAAAATAAAAAATCTATAACCCTGAGTAATGATACACAAAAAAAATGCAGTATTTCTTCATTTAACTATGTTCATCTTTGTAATTACATAATCTGAAAATACATCTGTTTCCCTGAATAAAAAGCAGTGATGTGTTTAGTGTGAAACGGAAGGGTTAGTTTAGAGCTGGCTTAATTGGTTTTATTACAGATAGCACATTGCAAACTATTCCATCATCATTCACTCAATAAAGTATAGTGACAGATATTTTGCTCAGAAAGATGAAAAACAGAAACTGAAAGCTCCTATTCTCTATACAGGGAGAAGATGAGAGACGGAGTGAACCCACATGACAAGTGACAGGCACATTGCTTAAATGCACTACTGGAAATCACTTGGGTACCATGGCAATGAAAGCTGCAAAAGAACCTATGTGGAACACAACAGCACCATGATTCAGCCTCACTGAAAAATTCATACAAAGGTTATCTCCATACAGGAAAATATAGGTGCAACTCTATTTTTCCCTTGCAGACTAATATAAACCTGTTTGGAAAAAAAGGAAGTGACACCAACCTTTACCTGTAACTAGGAAATTTTAAAAGATTTATAGAATGATGCATGGATGCTTGAGTTTAACCAAAGTCTTACATGAGCTGGCTAGATTGTACTAACAGAGGTAGTCCAGCACACACCACAGTCATAGTTTCCTAGCTCTCTCTGTTCTGAAGAGGGAAAACTATCAAAGATAGGCTTGTATACCCAGGAAAGGAACAATTCAGTGTAATGGTGCCATGGCTAAGCAGTGTCATTCCTGTGGGTGAGAGCATCTTCTGGAAAAAAAGAGGAGTATGCTCAACAGCAAAGGAACGCTGGATTGTTTGAGGTGTGAAAGATGTGTAAGCTGCCTGCTGGAGTTCCTTCCTGTTGCACAACGTAGGACTCAAGATTTGCTTTTGAAAGGCCAGCAAAGCCAATCATTGTTACTCAGTTTTCTTCACTCTATGAAAAAACAAAACAAACAAACAAAAACATTGACAACTTCTAATTCTTATCACAGTTCATGTATGCATTTGTCTAAATGTGGGTGAGGACAGAATCATGTGCCACCTGGAAAACTTCTCTTTTTTCTTTAAAAATCTTCCCTAGCATTGTCACTTCTATCTCTCATACCTGTACTCCTTCTCTTCCCATTGAATGCTGCATGGATACATTTTTGAAACTGAAGTGCAGTTGATTTATTTACAAACTATAACCACTGTTAGAAATGGCAGCTGGGCCTTTTTCCTGCAAGGAGACCTCAAAGAGGAGGTATGCTCAGATGGCTAGTGGCTATTGGCACCTGAATGATAGCACCAGCACTGGATCACAAAAACAGTACAAGAATGTTTCAAAAGCTGTCCAAAATGCCTTGGCTAAGGAGACTCTGGGGTGTTCAGGGACAGGAGACACTGAGGAACTGTAAGAGAGAGGGGCGAGAAGTGAGGTCTGGAATGAGAAGGAAAGAATTTACTAAGGGTGTGTTCCTACCTGTACAATTATACTGAGGACTCTAGTTTGAGTGGAAACAGAGATTCCTAGGAGCATCCTTATCTGCCAGGGGACTGCCAGGGATGCTTCCACCTCCATCACATACACATGTACTTACAGGATCAGATACACATGACTTACAGGATCCCACTCAGCCATTATACTTTTTTTTTTTTGCTGTCAAAAATATACAATTCTTCTCTAATCATTTTCACATAAGGTCTGTCATGCTACATTTGCCTCAATTTACATGGTGTAATTAATTGTTGTCAATTAGTTTTAGAAATTTGAAACATGCACTAACGCCCACCTATACTGTATCTACATTATAAAAGTCAATGCAAGTGAAATATTGTCATTAAATCCACTGCAGTTTTATTACACATAATTCTGTGGGTTTTGCATAAACACTGTGTTTCCAACCTAGAAGTCTGAGGCATGCTGCTCAAAGACAAAGAACACTACAAGTCATCAAGCCCCTATTTCCATTACAGATAATAAGATACTCCTTCTGTATTTTAAGTGAGTAGGAGGATGTTTGAAGTCAAACCTAGATAGAATTAAGTGGAAAATATCTTGCTAGTTTCCAAGGAAGTAGAAAAGTATTAACCTTCCAAAAAGAGTGTATATGTAAAGGGATGTTGCTCAAGGGTTCATGTACACCATGAAAGCAAGAGTAATCTGACAAATTTACAGATGACACAAAATTGGGGGGAGTGGTTGACTCACCAGAGGGCCATGCTGCCCTCCAGAGGGCCCTCCAGAGGGACCTTGACAGGATGGAGAGGTGAGTTGACAAAACTCTCATGAAGCTCAAGAAGAAGTGCAGAGTCCTGCCCCTGGGGAGGAACAACCCCAGGCACCAGAACATGGTGGGGGCCACCCAGCTGGAAAGCAGCTCTGCAGAGAAGGCCCTGGGGGTCCTGGTGGACATCGTTGAACATGAGTCAGCAATGTTTCCTTATTGGTAAGGGGACTAATGGTAATCTTGGCTGCTTTACCCATCACCAGCAGGTCAATTCTTTCTCTCTGCGCAGCATTGGTGAGGCTGCATCTGTAGTTCTGTGTCCATCTCTGAGCCCCCCACTACCAGAGAGCTAGAACTAATGGAGAGAGTCCAGTGGAGGGCCACCAAGAAGATGAAGGGACTGGAGCATCTCTCCTGTGAGGAGAGGCTGAGAGAGCTGGGACTGTTCCACCTGGAGAAGAGGAGGCTCAGGGGTGATCTCATCGATGTCTATAAACACCTGAAGGTGGGGTGCAAAGAGGACAGAGCCAGGTTCTTGTCACTGGTTCCCAATGCCAGGGCAAGAGGCAATGGGCACAAACTGGAACACAGGAGGTTCCCTCTGAGTACCAGGCAGCACTTCTGCGCTGGCAGGGTGACAGAGCCCTGGCACAGGCTGCCCAGAGAGGCTGTGGGGCCTCCTCCTTGGAGATCTCCAAAAACCGCCTGGATGTGGTCCTGGGCCTCCTGTTCTAGGTGTCCCTGCTTGAGCTGGGGTTGGACCAGCTGGACCCAGAGGTGCCTTCTTACCTCAGCCATTCTGTGATTCTGTGATGCTGTGAAATCAATAGAAGTACAGCATTATGAAATCAGTATAATTGAGATCAAAATCAGAGTTCTTCCCGTATCTACCTTCTGTCATTATGCACGTAAAGAAATACGATATTTTCAATTACTCTGTGTCCATTTAATGAATATAACAGGTTTTCATTATCAGTTACATGTTCACTCCAGACACTATGTTAACTTCTGTGTACTGCTCCAGCGGTTCAAAGCATCTTGATTTGTCATTTAATTTTATCATAGAAGTTTAGAATGTGATATATGGAATCCTTTTACATGAATACTTTACAGGATCAATATGTGGTACTCATCTTGGAGATCTGATGTCTAGCTCTGCCAAGGATAAGAAAGTAAAAGGATAAACAAGTATCATAAATAGTGATTAATGAATTAGAGCCTTAACAAAAGAAGTTCTTTAAAATTCAAAAACTGTTGCTAACATTTAACCTTTTCTGGCAAATAAATGTGCCTGTACAGAACAGTTGTTTAGCTTGACATAATCACATACTGCCATGAAAATGATGCAGTTCGTAACTATTGCAAGACTTTTTCCTTCTCTTTTAAATTTCAATGATCTCTTTAAGTTGAAGTTTCAAAACTAATAATGAGGAAATAATGACAATTTTAATCTGGTGAATTCTAGAAATTCTCCTCAGCCTTGTCAGTGTAACAGTCAGGTTTAATTATGTCACGTTAAGAAACAACACCAGTAGTTACTCTAGTTCTCAAACCAGTATCATGCATAGGGATATTATTTTATCATTTCGGGAGAGGAGGCTCCCTATTGTAAAAGCTATAAGTTATCTACTCAACATAATACTAGCAATTTCCTGCCTCCTTTGAGAAGCAGATAATGTATTATTCACATTTTGTATTTTTGATGGAAAATACCAATAGATTTGTTATAAACACAGACTAGCTGTAGTGAGTGGCTGCAGTCTATGTCTCACGGCTATCTCAGCTTTACCATTTAGAGATTCTAACATGATGGGTATTAGTTTTGCAATGCTGCCGACAGGATGGAATTTATAATCTTTGATATCCCACTGATTTCATCCTGCGGTATTAAAAATAATAACTCAGAACACTTTATCTGTTAAGGATGTCTGTCTTTTCTTGGTTAACCACAAATGATCTCTTATTTATGTTTTCTCTGAATTGTGTATGTGCATTATATTCCTTTATTGTAAATCAGTTTCTACTCTAAATCTCTTGTTAACAATTCTCTAAGAAAGAAAAGAATCCCTTCTGAAATTCTATTCCATTTTGCAATTCTTTTTCCTTTGCTAGAAGAAGATCCTGTACTAGTCTTAGCTGCACCATCTTACCCAGTGACTTCAAGATTAGAGCAGAGCAGAGCAGAGTAGAGTAGAGTAGAGTAGAAAGAGGGCTGTAATCCTTTAATTGTTTGAGGGGGTTCCACCCTCTAAAATATAAGATGCCATGGTTTTGCTTTTGTTTTTGTTTTTCCACTGTAATTCTAAGGTCTGAGACCATCAGAGTTACAGAGAAAACATGATGCAGTTTCAACTGGCAACATGCTGAGATTGCCTTTGCACTCAGAAGTGTCATTTTTTTCTGTTGGTACTATATATCTGCCAACTATCAAAGAATCTCCCTTCAGACTCCTGCAAGTAGGCCTGCATTTCCTATATTGTCACTAATCTGTCACTTATTCTTTCTGTGTTCTTGCTGCAGATGACTGGCCCAATTTGTCTGGAAATCAGGGAAAAGTGATTCAGGGAAAGAATGTTGTGTTGCATGCAGGGGTGGGTGTGCTACCTAAAACAGCTCCACCTGAGGACCTGGAGGCTTTACTTCATTTTGAGATGCACCATCAGCCTTCCCATCAAGTGAGGTAATGTGTTGCTACTTCACACGCTGGAGAAGAACTTATTTGAAGATATAGACTTAAAGATTTTTTACTAAATAAAACTGAGTAAACTCAAATACATTCACCACAGGAGGGACAAATAATGAAGGGCCGTATAATACCTATTCTTACCTGGTTTAGTTAGAAACGGCAGGAAGTAGCCCAATCAACTTCATATGGCAAAAATGAGCCATACTGGTTTAGCTAAACTGAAGAATAATTACAAAGGAGATTCAGAGCAAGGGAAAAAAATTACCAGGAGAAATAATCAACTGATGCTGAAACACTGACTGTATACAATACAGAGTTTGACAGATTAGTGACACTTCCACACAGTGTTTGTCAGCCACACCATTTTCACTTGTTCCTATTGCTTGCAAAATTTGTATTTCCACATTTCTGTTTTTTTTTATAGAATATAAAAAATGTGTTGATAATGTTCTGCATAATCACAATACCCTGGAATAATGTAGCAATAAATAGCAAATAGCTATAAACATGTGAAAGGAAGAAAGTGATTGCATATGAGTTCTTTAAGACCCAGCTATGAAAAACTAAAGATATAATATCCAAGTGATGATTTTCTTATGTTCAATAATATGTACATCTGTTGTTTTAACTCATCTTCTTCTCACTGCCCATCTAAACCAATCTGGTTTGAATTGAAAAATATGGTTGTAGTTCCTGATGGTGAGAATAAGGGTAGGATGCTCAGTTATTATATGCTCCCTTCCTCACTTTCTGAGTGATTAGTTGGTTCCTCCACATTTTTGGCTTCCATCATTTGCCATTCACATATTTCTAGATTAGCAAGGGTTTGTTTGCACAACTTTTGAAGGAAAAAACACGTCTGTAATCACATCATTTACAAGTGTCCAAGATTGTTCAAGACAAGAAAGTTACTATTCCTTATTTGTTATTATTTTCCCATTTTTGAAAGTTCCACTTCTTTTCATGAAGAGGCTCAAACCATCATTCTAGATAAAATCTAGTCTTTTATAACTACTTTCTGCTTACATGCATCCTCTATATGATATGTAACAGTTTGATCTGTGATGGCATCTGCCAAGACATGCTTTGACAATCATTTCTACCCATCAATTCTTCAGTCTTCAATGAGCAGTCACTCTGTGTCCTGTCACTGGACAGGACAGTTAGGTGTTTGATTCCATTTTACCTGTAGTTTATGATTTATTTATTTATTTTGTTTTGTATGTGGCATCAGTGTATGAATTACCAACTATGATATGGAGCACACAAGATTTACATGTTTTTCTTTTCCTTCAGTTTTATGTCATAACATTTCTGTTCATGATCACTTGGGAAACTGATTGGTTACCGTAATAATTAACCAAAGAAGGCAGTGTCATATTTCACCTCATTTACTCTTAAAGGGCTGGTATAGCTTGCTAAGTCCCAGACAAATACAATCTCTGGAATATGAGACGTTAAAACATATTAGATGCTACTGGTCTGTTCTACGTAAGTGTTGAACTGTTACAATATTGGTTTGGGGAAAAAAAGTGGTGTGGCTTCAGGACAGAAAAAGTGTACGGTTTCTGTAGAGTTTGTTTGTTTGGAGTCAGCATGGCTGTTCAGAATATTTCCCTGCTCCCAGGATGACAGATCTAGCAATTAGTACACCTCTGGGAGGGAAACTCATATGCCTTACTCCATGAACACCAGCCTCACTGTTTTGGGCATCCCTGAGACAGCATAAGTGGTAGCGAATGGGCACTGTAGGACTGCCAGATGGCTAACACTCAGTCTTTATAGTCAGGGAACATTGCCATCCTGATAGCTGAGTTTTTAGTCAAATTCATTAATGCCAATTTTCACTAAGGAAGAGGATATTAACTCTGACTCCAGAAAAGTTTTTGAGATACAACTCACTGGACTTTTGGAAAAAAAAAAAAAAATAGGGAAATACCATTCCATGTTTGCCTTGTTTTGGACTGCCTTTAGGCATCTATTACTGCCAGATGCAGAAGAGTTAGGCTAGGTAGATTACTTCATCTTATCAAACATGATCATTCTTGGAACGTAAAATTAATATCCCCTTCAAAAGTTGCACCATTCATACATATGTAAGATGCTCATTCATTGTGTCTGGCTATGTCATCACAGTGCCGCAAAATACTTTATGCTGTTGTTGGTTACATTACTTTAGCAATTCATAGTTGTCACCAGCCTTTGGTTTACCTACACCATGATGCATAACATTTGCCTTCTACTTTTATATTGTGGCACTTCAGTAATGATGTTTGTGACTTATATAGCTTGTAAAATTCCTTTGATCCAGACCTAACAACTTAGTTTTAAAAAAAATAAAAATTCTACAATAGATCACACTCCTTTGTTAGATGCAAGGAAGCAACTTCCACTATTGAAATGTATTATGCATCCTGTACCAGCATTATGAGCTTAAATGATGGATAGATTTGACCTTGCTAATTTGTATCCAGTTTCAAAATAACTATGATGTTGTAAGCAACAGTAAATTCTAATGGTTTGAGGATTTTCTTCCTTAATATTTCCAAGAAGTATGGGCAGAGCTAACTCTGCTTTAACATAGATTCTTAACCCAAATTTTTTCACTTTGATTGGAATGCAAAGCACTTTTGGATTGTATAACTACTGGTTTAGAGTCAGGAAGTTTGCTTGGCAAACTTCTCTATAAGATATTCTGCAAAAATTCTGACACTATGGAAGTATTTAGATTACACTGTAACAAAGATCTGAGAAATTTAAGGCACACATTTTTGCAAGCTGAATGCTCCAGGAAATATATTCATTAAACACAGCATTATGTAAGCAAAATTGATTTCAATGTAAAAAGTGAAAAGAAAAAAAAAAAGTAATATATTGTGTTAAATCTACAACTTCTCTTAAAACTTTCCTTCTGATGGGCTTCTAAAAAAACATCACAGTGTTCATCTGCCTAATCCTTTACCAAACTATCTGCTTTGTCAAATGTTAGTGGCTGAGGAAATATATTTTTGGAGGCAGAGATGTATCATCCTTGGGCTTTTAAGAATAGTAGATGAGAGGGAAGTAATTTTCACTTACCTTTAGAAGTTTACAACTTAGACATATAGATATTTAAGCTTATTCTATAGGGAAATGTCTTTTTACCACATGCAGCCATTTTCTACCACCTATCTTCAGGAGAGCCTAGATAAGTAGATGCTTTTTACAGTGTAAATGCCCAGAAGCAGACAGCAAATTCTACTCCAACATTCAGTGTTCACCTATTCCCTTTATGTTTTAAGCCCCCTGACCCTTCTCCCCTAACCCCCCTTTATTTATCACATAAAACATAGACCATGTTACAACAGGAGATGCGTACATGTTGAAGAATGTTGATCTGTTAGAGCAGGTCCAGAGAAAGACCACAAAGATGATCAGAGGGCTGGAGCACCTCTCCAAGAAAGGCTGAGAAAGCAGGGGATGTTCAGCCTGAAGAACGCTCATTGCAGCTTTTCAGTACTTAAAGGGGGCTTATAAAAAAGATGGAGAGCAACTTTTTGCTTGGGCAGGTAATGACAAGGGGGAATGGTTTTAAACCAAAAGAAGGGAGATTTAGGTTAGAGGTTAGGAGGAAATTCTTCACTTGGAGGGTGGTGAGGCATTGGAAAGAGTTGCCCAGAGAAGCTGTAGATGCCCCATCCGAGGAAGTATTCGAGTCCAGACTGGATGCGGCTCTGAGCAACCTGGTCCTATGGCCCCCTGCTACCAAAACCTTGCCACGTAAACCCACTACAGTGTCCCTGCCCATGGCAGGGGTGTTGGAATTAGATGATCTTTAAAGTCCCTTCCAACCCAAAGTATTCTACGAGTCTATGAAGTCCCATTAAGTCATGATACACAAAACTGAACAATGGATTAAGCAAGAAATTTTGGTTTCCAATCTTCCCTACTACAAAATGGTGATGATGAGATACTATCTTTATTTTGTGCCAGGTCCATTTAACCTCCCCCCCCCAAAAAAAAAAAAAATCTAGAGTTTAGTGGAGGTTCTTTTTCAAATAAAATTAAGGCATTAAAGGGGTGAGAAATGTAGCACTATTATTATATTATTATATTTTCCCTTCTGATTAAAAATATTGATTGAGACTTGGAGAGAATCTACTTCTTTAGAGTTTTGTGGGGTTTCTTGGTTAGTTGGGTTTTGATTTTTTTTTTTTTTTTTTTTTTTTTACTATTTTATGAAGACAACAGATACCCAGTAAGAAATCTTTCCAAAATACTGATCTCTTTCATTTGGTAGTGACAATAAATCAAATAGCAATATTAAAATCCAGTTGAACAATTTTTGTTCAGGCTTTGCAAAATGTCCACATGGTTGGTGTATTTGTAAATAATCCTCACAAAGAAATAAAATGTGAAAATGAATGCATCAAATTGTTATGCTCATTTCCTTTTCAATAAATATGCAGGGCTCTTCTTTTATCCCCTGAAAGCAGATGTACCACATGTAATGAGATTCTGCAAAGTATCAATATGCACAAACTCCACAAAGGGAATCTAGGGTATTCAGTTCATTCCTGACAAGTAGGATTAATGAGGAATGGATAAATATGTATGTAAGAAAGCAAGACTGGATTGAAAGTTTATGGACATGATCCGTGTTAAAAAGAATATTTGTGCTCAATACATTGAAGCAATTCTTCTAAAATGAAAAGATTGGGAAAAAATGGTTTAAAAAATATAAATATATTTTTTTAATAAACCAGGCCTACCAAGGGGCTAGTTATATTTATTCACTCAGTATTTCCAGGTAAAGTTTAATAGATTTGTGATTGTTTAGTCAGCAGGTCTCTGTGTTTTCATCACCAAGCTGAAGTTGCAAGACAAGTTGCAGTTGCAAAACATCTTGTCCCAGGCTTCACATCTCTCAGATTCCTGCCAGTCTGCTGTTTCCTCAGGGCTTAAGAAAACAGACTGCAAAAAATATATATAAACCGTATACAAAATACAGCAGTGATCTGTTGCACACAGCTACACACTCATCGGTTATGTGGAACACTGTTCAGTACAGTTCACGTCATTTCTGAGATTTTTTTGCTGAATTAGGTACTACTGAGATCCAAAATGAGTATATTTGCAGCAAAAACTGTGCAACTGGCCTGCACAGACTCAGTTGAATTCCCTGCCACCTATACAGAGCCCAAGTCTTATGATATATTTTTAATCCTGTCTGGATCCACCAAATTATACCATGGATTAATCTCTTCTTTTGGATTAGAAAAGCCCTGCTTATTGATATAAGGAGATGAACTGACATATTTTAAGTCTACATGATGTCTTTGAAATTATGACTGTCAGAATATTCTGCTGGTCTCTACTAAGATAGATTCTTCCACAAAATCATTGTGGTAGGTCTCTCTTAGCTGAAAAAATAAAATGTGTATAAGGAGGATAACCAAAGACTTACCAAAATAAAGTAGCACCCACAAAACTGTCTATATTGTGTAACAGGCATAAGTCTTATTTTTACCTCATAATATAGATTAATAACAACAAACTCATGCAAAAAGGGTTAAATTTGTTCTGTCAAAGCAATTTGTATCCCTAGCAAACTGTTCTAAGAAAAAGGCAGAAAAGAAAGGATATTGAAGAATTAAAAAATATATAAATGCTGAATCTTATCCAAGAAACATTATCTAACCTACATATTGTTAATTATATCCTGACTAAAGCTGATTAAACTTTTTACACAAAACACTTTCCTGTCAATTTTCATCAGATCCAGCATCTCAAAAATGTTCACTTATTAGTTGATAGATTTTTTTTTCCCGGAAAGCAATTATATCTTCAACTGAAAAACAGCCATTCTTGATCCATTCAAAATGTATCCCCTTGATTTATTTGGGTTGGATAATATTTTTTTTTAGTATTTTTTTTTAATTTCACTTTTAGTAATTATATTTGAAAAACTGGAATCAGAATGAAGTACCTTAAATGCTCTTAGAGTGAAATACTTCAAAGAGCCAAATAAACATGATTTTTTTTTTCCCAATCAGTTAAGAACTGGAGCATTTTTATCTTTTCAGTCAGGGACAGTTAATTTGGAATGTCTGAATTACTGATAAAGAAACAAATTAATGCTTGTGAACATCCACAGATAGTTCATCAGAAACCTAACTATTGAGATTAAATTCTGATCACACTAGAGTCCATGGAAATTGTGCCATCAGTGAACAACAACAAAACCAAGAGTTTATCCTGCATATTAGCAAGAGTGGGACAAAAGATTTAAATAAATCTCAGCTACCTGGCTCAGCTAGATCAACATGTTTGTGCTATTCATAATTTAGAATAATACCAAAAAGCTCTCCCACAAATATAAGGCAGGCCAGTGGACTTCCATTTTATTGCTTTGGCCATGCTTACTGGCGACTGTTTAAAATCGGTTTGAAAATTATCATTGTATGAATTAGTTATTTGTGTTTGCAATGTTATACTATGTTGTTATACTAAATATTGTAGTATCATAAATGTTCAGTGGATGCTTTCGGATGCATCAGTTATAAATCCAGCCAATGCATTCCTGAGGACCTAATGGCAGGAAATTTTTTGCCTAGTAATATCTGAAGTCCCATGGATTTCTTAGACCTATGTAGGTAACCTCCTCCTATATCAGTACAGAGCTGAACACAACTCACAGGAGTGAATTCACAGAGCTAGGGTCTTTGGGATTGCTCACAAAATCCCATATTTAATACTGGGTTGAATCCGTTTTCTGTGTTCTGTCCATTTTCTTTCTAGGTTACATACAGTGATAAATATTTGTAAATCAATTCAGCTAAGATACTTCCTGAGTGTATGTTGTTCCACTGTTGTTCCAAAATAACATATGAGCTGTAGTGCTGGGAAGAGGAAATTTCCACCAGAACATGTCCTCGGATTTTGTCCATGGGTTCTGTCCACTTCATGTTTTGACTGAAACACTGATATTTGTTAGAAGCATTGGGGTTGCCAAGACCACAATAGTTGTTTTTTGTTGTTATTGTTGGTGGTGGTGGTTTTTGTTTGTTTGTTTTTATTGTTTTGTTTTGAGAGAGAGGACTTTTCAGGCAACAACTTTCTTTAGCAGTTTGTTTTCACTGGAGACAATAAATTGTGGTAGATTAATTAATTTATTAAATAAATTCGCAGATAAAACTCTCATGGTACTGCTGTCTGAAGCACAAGACTGCTGCTGTTTGTCTCTGAGCAAAGTGTTGCATACCAAAAATTGCTGTTAAGGGTCTTGAGTCTTACAGAGTCTGCTTGTCTTCTTCACTCATCATCTCTTGGGATGTTACTGCATGAGAGTTCTCACTGGAAAAAGCTTCTGGTTCCCTGGATTGCAAAATAGAACGATAGACTTGAAAATACAAATGTGCTTCATGTTCCTCTTGGGATTAATGTCAAAATTAAATTTCAATTTTTAAAATGTTAAAAATAAAAATGCTATTTTTAACAAAATAAAAGCAGATGGAAAATGCCCTCCAGTCTGAAGAGAGAATAGTTGTGGGAAGTTCCCTGTGCCACCCAGTTCTTGCCCATTGCTGCAACAATGGAAGAGCCTTTCTGAGCCCTATTAACAGTACTTCAGAAGCAGCTCTATATTATTTTATTTTATTTTATTTTATTTTATTGTTATATAAGTTGAAGTTAACACTTAATGAAGTGTCACTCACATATGAAGCCTGGTGTTCAAAGTGAGAATACTTCTTCAAAACCATATCTTGCTACTGGAAGACCTAGTATGCTCTTTTGACAGGCTTCAGGATTTAAAGAGCTGGATCTCTGTTGTGGAACTTTTTTTTAAGTTTTAAACTTGGTCTTTGACACTCATTCGTAATAGAATTAAAAAATCCCTACAGTTCATCAGCAGTAAATGCAATTATACATTTATTTTTAAAATCAAACATTAAGAAACATCCAATGCAACCCTGCTGAGAATAGGTAGCAGCTGCTCAAGGATGGGAGAAAGTGTAAATTTCAGAAAACAGAGGTATTACTGTATTGCATAGGATGCAAGTGGGAAATATAAGAGCAATACTCAAAGTAATATTGTTTGGGAGGCTTTATGTCTCTGGCAACTAGGTAGTCCATAATTCATCCGTTCCAAATTCTGCTTTTAGTAACACTAGTAAATGTTTTTTCTGACTCTCTCCAGTTTTGTCCTGATTAAAACAGAACAGTAATAATATAGTCCAGAACTGCTTTCTAGGAGAAATGACAGGGAAGAATCCTCTGGGATTAACACTGGCCAGCTGTGTCACTTGTAGCACAGCTGCAAGTCTGCCCAACCTCCCCCATTCCCTTGTCTTCTCTTGAGGAACTGACAGTGAAATTCATCCATTTCAGAAATCTCTACTGCCCTGAGCAGCAAGTGGATCAAAAGTCTGCATCAAGTTCGTCACCAACCCAAGGAATGAACAGAGCTGTTACAACTACGGGATACATTCCTCTGGTTATGATTGGTTTGTAAACCCTATTTTACTTGCTTGTTGTCTTGCAACAGGTATCAGAAAAACCCTAATTGAACAAGAACATTCACAAAAAGTGCTTAACATGCATTTTAAGCAGAAGCACTTTCTTGGTGTTTCTGGGACATTTGAGTCCAGCATGCCCACTCACAGCACAGGTGTTCTTGATAGACCCCAGTGGCAAGGGCAGGTAGACTCCTGGTAGCTAAAAGGTATCCCTGGGAACAGGTAATAGCTATGTCTCTTCCCTTTAAAGACTAACACAACTATTGATTCTTCTGAATACCATAAGACCTGACAAAATTCACTTAAACTATTTATATCACTTGTTACCTCCATGCCTCTCAAAATTATTCTTTGGGATTTGTTGTATGTCCAGATCTCTTCCTTATATTTGGGTTTTTCTCAAAATGTATGTAGTTTGAGTGTTTGCCATCCTATATGTCTGCAACCAGCAACCAGTATTGTCTTACAAAAAGTATTCTATACCACAAAATGCCAACTGAGATTTTTTTTTCATATCTTTTTAATTGTTCAGGCTTTTCAGGTGATCAAAGTCCTTTCAAGGTGATTCAGCACATGATCATGTTCCTTCAACACCTGTTAACATTCTTGATCTTCACTTAGAAATACATTGCATTCCTAGATTCAATTTGCAATAGGTTTGTGTTGGCTGCTCACTACCCCACACCATGCACCCCCATACCATTTCCTTGCTGTCCCCAAAGTCAAGACCATAAATGACAATGTTAAAAATTGGTTGTGCAGCTGGCTGGTTTTTTTTTGTTTTGTTTTGTTTTGTCAGAAATAAAGAAGTCTACCCACTGAAACTAAATTAGTTTTCTCTATTGGAAAATTGAAAGTGTTCAAAATAGAAGAAAACAAAAAGGAGAAAAGTATGAAAGCATATGCGAAAGGGTCAAACACAAGACCCTGTTCTATATAAGCATTTGGGGGTTCGTTTTCAGCCAGGAGTTGTAAAACTGCTTTCCTTCATTTTTTCATGGAAAAATAAAATTTCGTACTGCAGAAAACAAGAAGGTATTGGAAAACTTGAAAATCCTCAGATGGCAGGAAAACTACTTCCTATACATCTTTACTATGGAAAAGGATATGAGCAGTGGCTCATAAAATCAAACAGGAATTTGCTATACAAAAAAAAAAAAAATCTTCAAACTGATGTAATGAATTTTGATAATGCTGAATCATAATCATAATATGCCGACATTGTTGCAGAAAAAAAAAATGAATATAGCTGCATAAACTCCAGATGTCAAAATGTAACATCTAGAGGCAGGTGCAACAGGAAGCAGAGTTTGTAAGGAAAAGATGGAGAAGAATTAACATTTTTTTTAACAATATATCATCACCGACACTTGAGTAGCATGTAAAATGCTACAGTTCTATTTATTCATTCTTGCACATTAGCAGAAGTTGTTTACCTATTGATCTTTTTCTTCATCATTTCCCAATTTGAAGGAAATCATTATTATTCTATCATCCAGCTAGATTACAGCTGTTATATATAAACAAAATTTGTTTCTTTTGATGTTCATTTAGTTTATAGAAGACTGGGAGCTTACAAACAGGAGAACAAAGAGAACCAAAAGAGAAGAGCTTCTTGTCATCACTATTTACAGAAGTATTTTCGTAACCATCTACACTGTGACTAGGGGAAACAACATGGGGACTTAGTGCCCAGGTAACAGCACAGGTTTTGGAACAGGCTGTGCATGTAAGCTGATGTTCCTCACAATTTTGATGCTGTCAGGAAACTCATGATCTTGTCTTGTCATCATCATCATCATCATCTATTTTAGCTTGACTAAATCTAGCTCAGATGCTATGATCCCATAACGCAGCTGCAGTACAGATGAACTTTAACAAGGTGTTTCATGAGTCAGTTTTCCCAGATGTGTTTTCTCTGCATTTTGTATTTGATCCTATAGCCACTATAGTCACAATTCCTTCCTTCTTCTGCTGCTCTTCAATTTGAATTTTAGATTTCATGGGTTGCTAAGCTCTACTTCACTGAAACAATCTCCCCTTGTGTGAAAATTCAATACGATACTCGTGGTGTTTGGATGACATGTCAGCAATTCCCTTCTATATCTTGTCTCCCTCCCAGATAAATAGATCGTGGACAGATTTTCAGAAATGGTAAACTGACTTAGGGATTTTCAAAGATGCTGTCTACATTTTTGAGCCCAAGTCAAACTGAAGGTGGGATAAACTTCTGTGTGTGGACCAATGCATGGAAGCACACTGATCTCCTAAGGAACATCTACAGATCAGCTATCTCCTCCATGACACAGCAGTGAAGGACTGCAAGTACTAGCTTTAAATTAGTCAGTTCAGCTACCAACAATGGTAGGCTGCTTGCTTAATTTTCCCTGCTGCTTGGTTTCTGGAACTGTACTTTATATATTTTGAAAATTTTACCTTAAGTGAAAATTTCTAGATTTTAAGCTTTGAATTGAAACTTCTACCTGGAAAATCTTTTTTTGTAGCAGTTCTTTATGAAGCAAAGGAGTGAGATGAATAGGCATATGGCAGCTCTCCAAGCTATGTTGGTGGTAGTGCTGGTTTTCATATGATTCATTCAAACACCGACACCTTCTTGCCTTGTGGCTGCAAATAATGCACTCATCTTGGGAATGACAAACCATGACAAGTAGTGACAGGCTGAATCAAAAGAGAAAAAGATGCCTGCAATATTAAGATTCAGGTGTAATATTATAATTGGTTCAGTACAAATGGATCTGCCCGTGGATCTTTGACTACCACATTTATCCTTCTTTTTCATGGGATTTACACAGGATCTCATTTACCACCATAGCCACAGTGGGACTGCAAGGCCTTCATTCAGGAGAGTTGCAGAAAGCGTTCCTGTTTTCATCCTCAGTGCCTCTGAGTCCATTTATTTGGACTTCACAAAAGAAGTTCAGTAACAGATGAAACACAGCCTACTGGGCTGAACACTGGCTTGGGACCCATTGGGACCTGACTGGGGAGAGATTCATGATTCTGCCATTAACTGTTGTGTGATGTTAAATCATTTTGTTTCTCCATGCCTTAAGTTCTCCATCTGTACCACACAAATAACACTCTCAGCCATGCCAAGAAGAAAAGCTGAAACAGCTGACTGCTTTTTTTCATCTTACTCAAGGAAAAATAAAAAAAAAGAAAAAAAAAAAAGAGGTACCCAAATTTTCCTGAGTAAGAACCCTTAATAATTTGTAATACTATTAGCAGTTTTATTGTACTATTCAGGCAGAAACCTCTGGCAGTCCTGAAGCTGTGACAAAAGCCTAGAAATGCTGTTTGTATTTCATGGTATTTTACAATTTACTGGGCATATTGACTCATTTTTCTTAGGCTATTAGAAGTACATCTGATATATAGTAGAGAGTGAACCTATACAACAGTGCCAATTAAATGAGTACATTGCATGGTATTTAAACAAGGCAATATAACTTCTTGATTAATCATCTATTACTAGTAGGTCATTGCTATGCAATCTATTTCTGAAGATATTGCACCACAGTTAATATGTGTTAAGCAGTTATTATGGACTCCTTTTTTGATGTTTTATGAGTCTGTTCCAGTGTTTTATGACACTGACTTAATGCTGCATCATAGTTTACATATTCACATTAAAGTTGTCACATTAAACCCTTAATTCCTAATTACCTAATTACCATTAAGGTATTAGAAGAGCAACCTGGCCTAACTTTAATTTCCCTGCAAAACCCTTGGATATGAGAAGTTTTAAGAACAAATTTCATGTCTCCTCTCTTAACCAGCAAACTGTAAACAAAAGATATTGATTTTCATCCCAAACCTTCAACTACCACGAAATTGCCATGGAGTTTGCTGCAGTGAGGCCCTCACTCAATAAAGTTCTCAATAAAAGTTTCCTCTGAGAGTTTCCTGCTCTGGCATGGGGATTGAACTAGATGATCTTTCAAGGTCCCTTCCAATCCCTAACATTCTGTGATTCTCTGATTCTCTGATTTTCCCTGAGTGAAGGCTGAGCAAAGATCTCAGGGCTTGTCCCGAAGCATTTAGTACCTTCTGTGCAAGACGCAACCAGTTTTGTTGTGCATGGTTTTATATTTTTAAATCTGAATTATTCAACCATCTGTGTTAAATAATTAATTTGGAGAAATTAGCATTTGAGATGTCTTGAATAATTTTTAAGTCTGGCATGCTCTTATGTTTAAATTCCATCACATAAAATTACTCACTTGATTTCATATCTTTATTTTTATACTTTACAGCCCCATTCTCACACAATCCAAATAATAAAACTGCCCACAGTCATACATTCCTTGTTTTGACATCTGACGAAGTGCACTATTGTTGAACTTCCCCCCTCAACGTGTTCTTTGACCGATATGTATTTTTCCTTTCATGACAGCACATACAAATTACTTCATCTAAGGACCTTAATTACTACATGAACATCAATTAATGAATCTTTAAAGCAACTTAGGGAGACATGAATGAATTATGGGTAAATGAAGACACAGAGAATTTAGATTTGCTAAATTCCAATAGCAACAGAGAGCAGAATGAAGAGCAGCACTGTCTGCATCAAGTCTCCCAGTTGTCTTTGCTACTCACACAAATACATTTGATCTGTTTCTATTATCAAAGCTGCCTCTTTTCCCAGTTCCTTCCATTTCATGACTTATTATTACTGTCCACGCAGTATTAAAATCTTTCCTGTGGCATATGAGTCTTAGCTTGAAAAGCCTTTCAAAGGCAGCGGTCCCCAGTTGTACATAAGCACATTCCTGCTGGGCTTCCTGAAACATTAACAACATCCCAGTGATCATCTCTTTTGTTCTAACAAAATATTACATAACAAAATATTGACAAACATGCCAGGCCTGATTCTCCAGTGAAGAGCCCCTTCCATCACTTCAACAACGTAAAATACTGTGAAAGTGACTGTAGACTTCATTACATCCCACTTTTGCATTGTCAAAGCTCAGTTTGTCAGATGAATGAGGCTGACTAGACATAGAATCAAAATGTTCTTTTAATGGAATTCTGACAAGATAATTATTTGAAAACCTGCAAGGGCAAGACTTTCAGTGACCATAATGGACACAGCAAGCTTCCTGAAACAATTCTATTCAGGTCTGGAATTCATGTCTTGAGCTAGTTTATGCTTCATGCCTATTTAGCAACGTTTTTGGCAGTATAGTCAAAGTATAGCTTTTACACCTTTCAGTCCCTACAGATGTTATCTGTAGTTTCCCTAACTGCCAACACCATTTCCAAGCCTATACTCAGCTGTTTTTACGTGAATCCACCTTCCTGCTCCCCCTGAAGTTTGCATGGTGGATGGTTGAAAATGCTTTTTTTTAACATACAGACTTGGGGACAATGCCCCAGTACAACAGGATCAACTCAAGCATTGAGTGACATTATCCAGTGATAAGAGCACATTTGTTTCCACTGACTTTATACAACAATTCAGTATTCTTATGACAATATTTTACAAAAGTCTAATTTGTCTAGCTTTCCTTTCTCTTTGCTCGTTTTCCCAACTTTATGAAGCATTCAGTGCCTTAGAATAATTTTCAGCAGAAATTATTTCAGACTCTGCAAATCTGCTACTGGCCTGAAATGTTTATAGTTGTATGATACAGATGGACAATTTTGGTGCTGTTAACACATTTTGTTAGAGAGAAAATGAAAGAAGAAAGAAAAGAAAGAAAAGAAAGAAGAGAAAGAGAGAGAGAGAGAGAGAGAGAGAGAGAGAGAAAGAGAAAGAGAAAGAGAAAGAGAAAGAGAAAGAGAAAGAGAGAGAGAGAGAGAAAGGAAAGAGAAAGAGAAAGAAAAAGAAAGAAAGAAAGAAAGAAAGAAAGAAAGAAAGAAAGAAAGAAAGAAAAAGAGAGAGAAAGGAGGGAGGGAGGGAGGGACAGAGAGAGGAAGGAAGGAAGGAAGGAAGGAAGGAAGGAAGGAAGGAAGAAAAAGAAAGAGAAAGAAAGAAAGGAAAAGATGGAAAAGAAGGAAAAAGAAATTTGATCTTCATCATTTCTTATGGTTATTTATATTATTTTACACAAGCTAGCCATCTTTAACAATTAGGTGAGACTTACAGATCATTATAAAGCATTTGAGATGCAAAATATATAACCCACACAAACCTATGATTTTGGTTTTGACTTGTGTACAGTTCAGCATTTCAGGGGAAAAATTTAGGTTTCTGGTAAAGTTATAGTAAAATTTGTATGTTCAGTATTGAAGATATTTCTATAAAAAGAATAATAAATCTTGGAAATGCTTAGACTTTTTTTTCTAAAGATTGTCAGTACATGAAAAATTAATGTGAAAAAAAAAAATCTCGCTTTGTTTGATCTTTATTCTATATCCACTTTTAAGAAAGGATTACAAGGAAATATTTCTAAGCATGGTAAGCATTCACGAGGTCCAGATTATCTACACCCTATAACCAAGAATGGAGACAGAGCAAAGTACTGCGATTTGACCATGATTAAGCAGGAATGTCTCTGGCAGACCTCTCCTTCCTTCTTCTGGTTGTAGTAATGCCTTGGAAGAAGAGCAGAATACACAGTTAATCATATGGTATTTTAGAAAATTCAGACACAATATTTCCTTTTTATACAAACATTCCCAAATTGAGATTTTTCACAAGCTGATGGAACCTTCATTACATTTGAATTGTTTCCAGTACATCATGCTTTTTCATCTGACAATTTAAAACACATCCCGTGGAAAGAAAGGGATAATAATACAGGCCATAATACACATACAACAGAGCCTTTAAGCAATATCTTTGCCAGTAAAGGAAAAGAAAAGCAACTGAGAGGTATAAATCAAATTGTTGACCATGGAAATACTACAGTTAAAGGTAAAACTAACAAGAGTACATGAAGCTGCTTCTATGCATCACCCGATTATGCTTTCTTGAAAACCAGACAACAGATAATATTTTCATAAATTAAGATGAAAGGCTGCTGTTTTGTGTATTTTATGAGCTAGATTAACTATGCACACACTCCTATCCAAACCATAAAATTGCAGCTGGCATTAAAATAATAGTGATAATATTAAAATAAAGAAACAACTAGTAAAAACACAGTTTAAATCAACTGATATTTGCTGCATTTTCAGGTTGATTTTCCAGAGCCACACCTCAAGAAAAAAAATCATTTGGTAAAGTGTGCTTGAAGTATTATCTGCATAAACTCCTGTAACTATATTTCCTACTGAGAAGGAAACAGATGACTGAAGGATATGCCAAAAGCCATAAAAATGAGGCAGAATCCCATGTGGATTATTTATGTGGCCCAGAGTGAGCTCTGTAATCTCTGGGGATTTCAAGCATTCCACCTGCAAAAAACAGAGATGTACTTCTATCCTGGAAACATCATGATATTCAAATTCTGGATTATTTTCTTTGGCTTGGATTTTGTAAACACAATATGATATCATATTTAGAAAGGAATAGAAACAAAACTCTTTATCTCCAGTGATGGTATGTGTGCTGTAAAATATACAAGTGACTTAAAATATACAGCTGAATGAATAAAGCTCTTTAATTCAGTGCCCAAAAGAAGAGAAAGAAAGCACCTGAAAAAAAAAAAAAGTTTTGAAATGGGAATATTTTAGCAATTTTTAAAAACTCTGAAAAACTCTATTTCAGATTAACCCTGGGGGTGTTTAAGGAAAGCTTGGATGTGGTGCTTAGGAACATGGTTTAGTGGGTGACATTGGTAGTAGGGTGATGGTTGGACCAGATGATCTTGAAGTTCTTTTCCAACCTTAATGATTCTATGATTCTATAAAATGTTTCATTCTTCCAAAGATGCTTAGTTCCTGTTCAATTTGCATGAAATAGTCACCCTGTTCTACAGCCTTATGCCACTCCACACAGAGCAGATGGGCTGGGAGCTGAGAGAGCTGAGAGTGACCATCTCATGCCAATGGCTGTTCTGACAGAATGGTTTCTTTAAAACATTTTGGCAAAGAGCTAAAGAAACACAAAGAAATTAACTTCTTTGGGCCTGAACAGGGCAATAGCTACCAGTGGGACCGGTAGGTCAGGTAGATCAAGGTACAATTATGATTTTGTCCTCTGTCATCCATTAGTAGGAACAGAGTTTTCCTTAAAAAAGGAGAAATCAACACGAAAGATGTCAAGTCTGCAAACACAACTAAAAAATGAAGATTAACCTCCCTGGGTAAAAGCTTTGCACAACACTGTCCCCAGTACCAAAGCATACTTTGAAGCTCTGCTGATTGGCATTAAAAGCTCCTTAAAACAATTAGCAGTTCTCCTGCCCTGCCTGCCTATGGATCCCTCACTGTGGCGTTTCCCCCAGCACCACTGTGGTGGGCTTTTTTATATTTCAGGAGACTTTAGCCCCCCAGGGCTTTAGACCACAGGGTCAGGACCAATCCCATCCCCACATCATGGAACATGCTGTACGGCTGGCAAGACAAGGCATTTCCTAGCTCTGATCTTTGTTTTACATAAATGCACCATGTTGGAGGAACCCAAGGCTATTTCTTTTCACATCTGTTTCGTTCGTTATTACCAGCAGCTTTTGTGATGAATTTGCTTGGATTTCTGCCTCGCACATTTCCAAAACTACCTTACCAAAAGTATTGTATAGGTTTTCCCATCTTCACTGTTAGCAGCTTAATATAATCTCCAAAAAAAAAAAAAGTTATTGATTACCTTTTTTTCAGATTAAAATTGAATCTTAAATTAGATAATACTCTTTCTGAAGCATTTTTGTCACTTATTATGAGCTTATTTTCAGCCTTTCTTTCACTTTTTGTAAGCCTGACAAAATTAATCTTTTGTAGTTGAATTTATTATTCATCAAATTGCAGTTTCTATTAGCAATATAAATTTGTGCTTAATCCCTTGAACAGTTTTGATTCTCAAATACATTAGTGTCCAGGTTGACAGAGCTCCTGCACAAAGATAGAGAGCAGGACCTACTCCAAGTTTAAAATTTCTAAAAGTAGATGTATATATGTAGGAGTCCAACTTTGAGTTACGTATCTCAGCTTCCACTGCAATCAATAGTAATGTGGTCAGCATGTTCTCTCATAAGAGACCCAGGAAACATGTGAGACCATTCTCAAATAGAAACCCAGAGTCTGATGCAGTTGCTCATGCAGAGCTATATGGGGGGATTTGAAATAATTCATGATAACATTTCTGGCCTCCAGCTGTCACTCCAGAAGGACACAGCTCTTCTGTTGGACCCATGGTCTATCTGCCAGGCTCCTGCTAATATCAAGGATGTGGCACTGAGTTCACTGTAAAGGCAAATGAATTAGTTTCTAGGCTCCATTGGCTCCCTGCTGACTAGACATCACATCGATATAACGCTAGACATCTAGGTCACATGTTGGCGTCTAGATTAAGGTGTCAGCCTCACACTGAATCTTCTGTGTGATGCTGCCCTTTTATCTTATAACTGAATGATGTAGCACACATTCAGAATATGGGAGACCCAGGTTCAATCTGTCTTCTTTATCTAAGAAAGCTTCCATCTCTCATAACTTACCGGACTGCTTATTGTGAGACAAAGATGAATATATATCTTTTGAGTTGTTTCTTTTTTTCTTTTTTTTTTCATTTTTACACTTTGAGTAAGTTAATTTGTATTGCAGAATTAAATATTCTTTGTTTAAAATTTTGCTGAAAAACAGAAATATCAAGCAATTATGCACCTCTGATTTTTCATTCTATAAGCTATTATGCTGCTATTATTTCAGTTTAAAAATTCTGATTCTAAAGAATTCCATTGTCAAAGATGGGTATGTCAAAATATTGGAGTTTAACAGAAAATATTCTATTCAATGTTGTTCTTATTTTATTTTTTTTAGTTAGTATTAAAAGTAATATATGTGCCAAATAATTATTCCTCTTATCCAGTTTAAGCCAGTAAGTCAGACAAGATAATGATTTTGTTTTTACTACAAAATGTTTATATTCATTAGAAAAAAACTAGCTATTAATGTGTTAAAAAACATCAATTTTCATCTAACTGTTATCTTTTAAAAGAGAAAAAAAATAACTGCCCTATCTAAGTAATGATTCTGTTTTCAACCAAATGCAGAAAAAAGCAATTCTGACACTCAAGGAATTTAAAACTGTTAAAATGGAAAACAGACAACTATTTTCATTAGTATTGTATTCTTAGGTGCATCTTCTATCAAACAAAAGATACTCAAAGCCTCAAACTGAATAAATTCAACCCAAATATGCAGAACTTGTATGAACTATGATTAATAACAAAGTCTAGAAAACAAAAGTCTAGAAAACCCAAAATACATGTATCATTTTTATAAAATCCTGTAGGCTAATGTGAGCTGAAGTGGTTATACTATTAACTGTATGTTTAATGTTACTGGAAATGCTTTCAAAAGCATGTGTGAATCTAATGATGTAAAACAGGCATGCCATTAAATTTTTAAAAGTAGTTTGAGTATTTAAATGTGTTCATAGGCGTATAACACTCCCTCAACTTGCCTATTCATCTTTTTAGGAAACTAAGATACCTTAGCCGTGGGCAGTAAATCTAACCTTACAGTCCCTAGAAGAAGAAAATTAATAAAACTGTACATATAGATTTGAGGGTACATTCTTCTCAGATGTCGCACCTGTCACAAGAAAATTAAATTGATCTAACCTGCCTCCTGGTGGCAGAACTATTCAAAAGAAGTTCAAGGGGAAATTACTTTTAAAATTAAGTTTTGAAGTGAAATGAATGATCAAACTTTTGATTTTTCCACCATGGGAAATAGGACAGCACTGAAAATCTTTAGTATGACCATAGAAAATGTTTCACTTTGATGTAGTGAAGAGCTTCTAAAACATACATTTTGCACCAATAAAATAGAAACATTTCACCATTGCCTCAACAAACCAAAAGTGTTTATTCCAACAATTCTTAGTGCATTCAGTGACATTAGCAGAAGCAGAAGCTGAGTTAACTCTGAAGACATCCACCAACGGGTGTATCAAGAGCAGAAAGAGGTGAATTCTTCTCCTGTATTTGTCCAAAGCTAGATATTGGAGTTCTTTTTTTTCAGAAGACCTTGGGAGAATGTATTCTTGCCACACCTGAAGAAAACTTGATCTTCAAAGAAACAAAACACTTTAACTGGAACATATCTTTTTTTTCTGTTTGGAAAAGGTTTATTTATTACATCTTGGATATATATATATATATATATATATATATAGTCAAAAGAGGATGAAAGAGAGAAAAAGAAAGGAAGTGAGAAAGTGTCCTGCTAAGGAAGGGGAGTGAGAGAATAGTGGACATCTGGACCCAGCCAATGTTAACCCGCCACAAAAGGCAAGACACACTGATGTTACAGTTCCATAAAAGTTAATAATCTAAAAAATAATCTAATGTTCATCTGAAATATAAACAAAGTGTAGTTTCATATTGTTAGTCTGAATCATGTACCAGAGGCTAATTCTCCTGTACTGCAAATTAATACTGAAGACTTTTATTTATGTTAGGTTTTCTTTGGAATTTTACTTGAAAAGTAAAAAGAAAAAGGTTAATTCTATTTTGTTACAGAATGAAAATCAGTTATAGGATCTTGAAATCTGTGGCCACACAGTATTCTTGTATTTTTGTTAACCACAGTTTCAGCCCAATGACTTCTCTGTGTACATGATATTAATAACAAACTGCAGGACCAACCAGCATTAAGGGTGCACCAGTTCTCAGACTGATACATTTTAATGAACATGATCTAGTTAATTCTTAAGGTTCACTTGAACAAAGTTCAAGTCCCTTCCCTCTTACTCTTAAATCTGCTATTTCACAATTTCTAGGTGTGTGCAACTTCTTGCAAATTCTGTGCCTTGATTCACACACAGTTATAGGACTGAGGGGACTTGTAGCTTGGCACATTAGTGGAGCCACTTGAAAAATCACGGTAGTTGAAAATTCAGATTAGCCACACAATTATCTAATCTCATGCTGTATGCAATTATTTTAAGGTAATTTATGTGTTTCTGCCATTTTAAGTGCTCTGGAAATAAAGATAGATATATTCATCTATATGTTTTCTTTATGTGTTATTAACATCTAGTAGCAAGGAAAATTACCAAGAAAAGCAAGTACATGGCAAGAAAACCTAGAATTATTGAGATGATTCTTAAAAGAAAAGTCAATACCACTCTCTATAAATTGTCTTCTACTTTAGTCAGAACATATGAACAATACTTAAGACAATCTTGAGTCTGGCAGGCCTTTGAGAGTCTCAAAGCATAGTCCAATAGGTCAGAAAAATATATTTTTCTTCAATATTAATTGTACTAACTAGTTGTTGCTGTTTAACATTATTGGAATGAATGGTGAAGTTCTGAACCATGAAAAGGCAGTAAGTGTTATCTGTAAAGATAATACATGTCCATTCCATGATACTGATCATTACCGACCTTATAACAGCACGGAGAACAAACAAACAAATATAAATGTTCCTATATTGCCAGATCTTTCAAAGTCACTCAATAGAATCAATACAGTATTTCCCATACTGGGATTTAGTTTTTAACCATGTAGGCTTTTCTTTGTTTGCTTGTTGCTTAATTGCAGTCCTCAACAATATTTAAGCTGCCTGAAATGAGAAATGACAAATTTTGTTTTCTATGACAATGGAAATATTTCTCTGTATTACAGATCAGAAGTGAAGATGCTTGTTTAAATAAGTAGGAAACAATCTGTAGTATGTGATACATCACATATTTATGCTTGCAAAAAATTCCCTACAAAAATTTGCATGTCAATAATATGACCTTCCAAGACCTTATTTTCTACTGAAAATATTCAAATTAACTCCTAGAGCTGCTCACTTTTTACTTACTTTAAAGTCATAGCTTTTAAAGCCGTATATTATGAAAATCTAGTTTGATCTTCTAGGTAACTCATGACACAGTATTTCACTCATTCTTGCACCTTAACCTTTGCTTAAATTAGGCATGTCTTCAAATACATTTAATGTTGATTTAAAGATTCCGGCTGACAAAGAATGGATCACATTCTTGACAATTTGTTGTTAAAGAGTTATATTCCATCTTTTCCATTGTTTGACCTTCTCTGACTGAAATTGCTAGACAATATTTCATGAATACTTTGTGAGATTGAAAGCATTTTCTAATTTAAATATCTTCAGCATATGTAAATTATTATAGACCACAGTCATTTTTTCCTCTTGTTCGGTTTTACAAAAGAATTAATTTTAAAACATGAACGTGTTTATCAAAGCTGAGATTTCTTGAGAGATACTTCAGTGTTGATTGCTACAAGCTGATACGTGTTGCTGTGGCAATCCATAAATAGGTATCTCTTGCAGAGCTCCATTCTATAGTAATTTCATATCTTCTGTTTTGGCAATCCACAATCTACAACACACAAATTTCATATCTACATGGCTCTGTTGTGCAATATTCAAGAGCTTTATACTGATTCCACCTTCATCACCATAGAATTGCTTGGGTTGGATGCAGCTTGCTTTCTGGGCTGCAAGCACCCACTGCTGGCTCATGTGGAGCTTTTCATCCACCAGAACCCCCAAGTCCTCCACAAGGCTGCTCTCAATAAGTTCTTCTCCCAGTCTGTACTCATGTCTGGGATTGCCCTGCAGCACCTTGCACTTGGACTTCTTGATCCTTGTTAGGTTCACGGGGGCCCACTTTTCTAGCTTGTCCAGGTCCCTTTGGATGGCATCCCTTCTTTGTGTTGTATTGACTGTACCACTCAGCTTGGTGTCATTTGCAAACTTACTGAAAATGCACTCCATCCCGTTGTCTATGTCACTAATAAAGATATTAAAAAGAACTGGTCCCAAGACAGACCTCTGAGGAACACTACTTCTCACCAGCCTCCACATGGACATAGAGCCATCGACTGCTTCTCTCTGGGTGTGGCCTTATGGTGGTTTAACTTAGCTGTGAGCTCCACCACAACCACCCTCTCACTCTCTCTCCTCAAAGGGAAAGGGGGAGAAAATATGATGGAAAGGGCTCAGGGGCAGGGAAATCACTCAACTGTTACTGTCATGGGCAAAACAGATTCAGCATTGTGACATTAATGTAATTTTTTACCCATTACTAACATGCTAGAACAGTGAGAAACTAAAAACAAACTAAAAACACCTCTCCCCCATCCAAAGTCTTCTCCCTCCTCCCCCTGAACAGCACAGGGGAATGGAGAATGGGGGCTGTGGTCAGTCCTCCCGAGCAGTGCAGCGGAATGGGCAATGGGAGCTGTGGTCAGTCCATAGCACTTTGTCTCCACCGCTCCTTCACAGTCACTCTCTGCCCCTGCTCCACATGGTGTCTCTCCCACGGGATGCCGTCCTTCCCGAACTGAGCCTGCAGGAGCTGCCCACAGGCTGCAGCTCTTCAAGAACTGCTCCCACACGGCTCCGTACCACGGGGTCCATCCCCCAGGAGCGAACTGCTCCAGCACGGGTCCCCCACGGGCGGCAGCTCCCCCCAGACCCCCTGCTCCTGCGTGGGCTCCTCTCCAGGGGCTGCAGCTCCGGCCCGGGGCCTGCTCCTGCAAGGGCTCTCCATGGGCCGCAGCCTCCTCCAGGCCGCATCCACCTGCTCCACCGGGGGCTCCTCCACGGGCTGCAGCGTGGAGATCTGCTCCATGTGGGACCCGTGGGCTGCAGGGGGACAGGTTGCATTTCCACAGTTGTATTTCAGAAAAAATTACCACAACAACCAGAAACATTAACTGACTGAAAAAGATACATCACAGAATCACAGAATGACTGAGGTTGGAAGGGACCTCTGGAGGTCATCTGGTCCAACCCACTGCTCAGGCAGGGACATTTACTTCCCACAAGAAAATCAACTACTCATTAGCTGAGCTAACTTGATCATTCTGGTCCCAGAAAGAGTCACTGAGCTTCACATGAGATAGTGTACCCTGCCAGGATAGACATGCAGTTTCCAGTATCCCACTGACCCACCTAGCATTGGCTCAAGTTCCTGTACAGTAAAATTATAAACAAACTTTCAGGAAAAATAAATAAATAAATAAACAAATAAATAAATAAATTTTAAAAGCACATTCTAAAGCCTTAGTAAAGAGCTATGCATTTTTGCATTTTGTTGTGTTAATGTGGAACTGCAGAATTAAAACTGTTTTGTGCACTCCTGTGTCTCCAGCCATTGTGAAAGAAAGTAGCTGAAATACTCCAGATTTGGTATACAATACTGAAAGCAGAAGTTCAGCAGCCCTGCCTTATAAATGGCATCAATAACCACCTGCCATTGCACAAACATGCACTCTGTCTCAAAAAGCAGCAAATCTGTTGCTTGAATACCATGCCCTGAGACTGAGACACACACATTGTGGGGATGGTATGTATCTTGGGATACTCTCTTCATGAAAGGGTTAATTGGCACCAGTGAAATGGAGAGTTGAAACATTTAGCTTCAGGTCTTCTGTGTGGCTTTTCACTATTTGAGGACTAATCCAATGAAAAATCTTAAAGATTTTATCATCTCAGGATATTTGCTCTCAACTGTTCCTAACCTTTCTCTTGGCAAACAGCAGAAATAATCTTATGGGACCAAATTCTCTGCTGTTACAGCAAGGGCACTACATCGAAAGGTTGCTAGGGCATCAGTACATAGTGATTTGGCCTTTTTGTCATTTCTACTAAGCTTAATGAAAATGACAATATGCACCCTCCTTACTTGAGGCATTTAACTTTATGCCTAAGCTGGCTGCCCATGTGCTGTGCAGAGCAGTGGAGGGAGGCTCCTAAAGAGCTGTTCTTAATTGCTCTAATGGCCACATTTACCACAAAGAGACTCTGGGGTCCTAACACAGGCATCCGAGTCAAGGGTCTAAAATTATCTCCGAGCCCTAGTATATCCAATTTTTCTGTGCCTCATTATGTCAGGTTGCATGCTACTTTGTTAACAGTTACACCGCACAAAGGTGCTCAGAACTACAGTCCTCAGTTGCATTTAGCTTATCATTCATGGAAAATTTTGCTTCCTTGGTAAAATATCATGACCTATAATTGTGTGTGGAGGACTGCAATTAGTGATAAACCAAAGCTGGGAAATAGTGTAGGTGAATTACAGTTTATAGAATTACAGGGCCTGTTCTTTCTGCCTTTTAATTAAGTAGGAACAGAGCCACAATGTAGCTGCAGCTCCATTCCTCAGGCCTCACTGAATGGGGTAGAAAAAAGAACTGTATCCCACCTCAAATTGGGAACCGTTGCTGCCCAGCAAGCACAAAACCTGGAGTAACAAAGAGCATCATAACCCAAAAATAACTTAAAACTAAGATGTTTCCAGGGACAAAAGAGGCCTGAATTCACATGGGTGCAAGAAGGAATTAAATATGATGATGCCACATTATGAACAAGTGCTAAGATACTGTGTAGGAACGGCAGTATAATACTGGAGGTTTAATTTTCAAATAAGTAGCTGTTTCTGCTCTGTTCTGGAGAGAAAGAAGAGGTGCCATAACTGCAGACAAATTCAGAGATGAGAGTCTCCAGTGGTGAGAAGTACTTATCTGCCACTCTGTTTGACGCATCTCAGCCCTGGGGAGAAGTGATGTGGAATACGTATCTTACTTTCAGCATTTCCCTGCTAGATGACCTTGGATGGCTTCCCAGATAAGAAAAATGAAGAAGATAAATGAGCAGAGAATACTGTGGCAGTTTCCTTCTCCTAGATGCTTAATATTTTTAAACTCTGCATGTTAAGCAATAACTTCTGTTTGATTATTTTATTCATCAATTGCTTTTCACTAGTTCTTAGTTTCTATTACAGCCTTCTAAATATGGTTCATTGTCATAGCATTCTTACAGGCTGAAAGCAAAATTTTCCCAGTTTGGGAAAAAATAGTATTGTATAACCGACAATTATGCCCCAGGCATAAGGCACAGAGACCCATTAACTTTCTTGTTGGAGTTAAAGTGTCGGTCATTTCAGTGCATAATTGGAAATATTCTGGAGATCTATGGTGAATATGAATTCCTGTGATTGAAACCTTAGCCTCTTTTCAAGCTGTGAAAGGCTTATATGAAGGAACGTTATTATTACGAATATATTTGCTTGAACTGTAAGAAGTTCTCAGGGTGTAATCTCAGAGTTTGGTATGCAGATGTAAGACAGTGGTACAAAAACACATAACGACTTTATTGCTTGAATAAACAGATAAATGAAAGTAGTGATTTACTTTTCATGGCACTTTTGTCTCTTAGCAACCTCAATTATTTCCATTATAATGCTTTTATGTTTGAGTTATGCATCAATTTATGGTACTTGAAAGTGGGTATTACTATAATCTCCCAGGTTATAAACTGTTCTTTTGGACTACAAGCTAATTACAGGTGAGGCTGCCATTTTCTGTATCTTTCAAATGTTAGATATCATCTAAATGTCTTTAAATGTTATCAGATTAAATATCACAGAAGCTTGGAATCACAGAATGGTTGAGGTAGGAAGGGACCTCTGGGTCCATCTGGTCCAACCCCTGCTCAAGCAGGGACAGCCAGAGCAGGCTGCCCAGGATCATGTCCAGGCAGCTTTTAAAAACCTCCAAAGAAGAGACTCCACAACCTCTCTGGGCAACCTGTACCAGGGCTCCCTCAACTTCACAGCACGAAAGTGCTGCCTAATGTTTAGACAGAACCTCCTGTGTTCCATTTTGTGCCCATTACCTCTTGTCCAGGCACTGGGCACCACTGAAAACGGCCTGGCTCCATCCTCTTTGCACCCTCCTTTCAGGTGTTTATAGACATCGATGAGATTGCCCCTGAGCCTCCCCTTCTCCAGGCAGAACGTTCCCAGCTTTCTCAGCCTCTCCTCATGGGAGAGGTACTCCAGTCCCTTCATTGGTGGCCCTTCATTGGACTATCCAGTAACTCCAGGTCTCGCTGGTACTGGGAGACCCAGAACTGGACATAGGACAGCAGGCGTAGCCTCACCAGTGGTGAGTGGATCATTTCTCTTGACCTGCTGATGATACTTTGCCTAATGCAGCCAAGAACACTGTTTGCCTTCTTAGTGGCTAATAACTTGGTGCCCACCAGGACCCCCAGATCCTTTTCTGCAGAGCTGCCTTTCAGCTGGGAAGCCCCCAGCGTGTCCTGGTGCCTGGGGTTGTTCCTCCCCAGGGGCAGGACTCTGCAATTCTTCTTGTTGGAAAAGTTTAAATAATTTTATTGGAGTATTAATATGTCTGTATCACCTGAAACACATCTTTCTTGAAGAATATAAAGACCTTGAGCCTGCATAAATGATAAATATTCTTAACTTTCATGTATTCTTTGTGTATCACCTTGGCAACCAAATTACAGTTTTTGAGCAAGTATACACTTCTTTGTACTGTTATTGGACACTACCACTGACTGCTTCTTTGCTTTGGCTTTCTATACAAGTTCTTTTCTTTGGAGATTTTTTATTGATTTACTTTAGGAAGAATAACCTGACATAGACTAAAAGTTGTGCCAGTTGTGTAGAAAGCTCAGTTATTAAACTTCTTATGGGATATAGTAATCAGCCACATCATAAAAATTGCAAGAGAATTTAAAAGAAAAGATAGTGCTGGGAAAAACTCAGGTTTAGGTAGGCGTCTTTTTCAAAGAACACAAGCTCAGATGGCATCCCTGAAAATATAACTGAAATATGGGAATTCTTAGATACTTTTCTGAATATTTTTTCTTTTCCTATTTTAACATCATGTATTACTTTCTAAGTGTGTAAATTATTAAAATCATACAGATGGAATAATATTTCAACTTATGGAAATAGCTATCTTGTAAGAACTATAGTCTTGCTAAATTGGGAACAAGAAATGATTACAATACAAACAATTTGAGTAATCTGAAATTGAACATTTCTGACCCTGGTAATTAGGCACAGATCACTGAGAAAACATTCTTTTCTTTCCTCCCATGTCCATAACTATATATCTTCACATATTTCAGGAACAAAGGCTTATGAAAGAATAAATAAGGACACTGTTCTCGGAGTAAGTGCTCTGGCATCTCAGCTAGACTTTAAACTAATTTCAGTTACTACAATTTGACAACAAGGGATTTTTAAAAACATAATAAACATGAAGTTAGACTGGCTGAGGTGGGAAGACACTCCATCTCGAGATGGAGTCATCAAGATCCTAGCTCAGCTAAGGGTCAGTTACAGCAGGCTTCCCAGTCCAGTTGAGCTTTGAAGATCTCCAAGGATGGAGACATCATAGCCTCTCTGGACAACATGTTTCATTGTTTGACCACCCTCACCATAAAAAAAAAAAAAAAAAAAAAAAAAGAGTTTAGCTCTGTCTTCTTTCCTACTCCCCACCGCATCAGATATTTATAGACACTGATGCAAAACCTCTGAGCCTTCTCCTTTCCAGGCTGAACAGTCCCAGCTGTCTCAGACTCTCCTTATATGTCAGTTCCTTCATCATCTTCATGTCACTTCACTGGACTTGCTCCGGTACATCCAAGTCTCTCTCATACTGGGCAGAACAGCACTGGGCACGGCACACCAGATGAGTCTCACCAGGGTTGAGCAGAGGAGAAGAATCACCTCTCTCGACATGCTGGCAATGCTCTGCCTGATTCAGCCCAGAAGGCTGTTGGCCTTCTTTGCAGCAAGGGCACATTGCTGGCTCATGGTCTACTTTTTGCCCACCAGAATCCAGACTTCCTTCCCTGAAAAGCTGCTTTACACCCAGTTGATACCAGCCTGTCCTGATGACGTAGGTTATTCCTCCCCAGAGGAAGCACTTAGCATTTCCCTTTGCTGAACTTCATGAGATTCCTGTTGGACCATTTTTCCAGCCTGTGGAAGTCCCTCTGAATGTCAGCACACCCATCTGATTTATCAGTTACTCCTTCCAGTTCTGTATCATCAGCAAACATCTCAAGAGAGCGTTCCCCTCATATAACCAAGTCAGTCATCTTATCATAGAAGGCTGTCTTGTGACATGATTTCCCCTTCATAAATCCATGCTGACTACTGCTGATAACCTTCTTGTCCTTAATATAAACATAAATGATAATGATTTCTGGTAAGATGACTCAACAGTGGGAGACTTTTTCAAAGGGAAACTGCAGACTTGCCTCCCCTAGATATGGTTGAATATATTTTTGAATAATAGGACTAAAACAATAGTAGTAAGACCAGAAAGGCAAGGCCTGGAGTACTGATGAGGCATGGCTATCGATATGTTATTAGGATTAGAAACACTAAGGTAGTTCTTTCTAGTCAATAGAGTCAATAGCAAGGTAAGAACAACATGTAATTGAATAAAGAAACCTATTTAATTAACCTAAGCAGGATGTTTATTTTGTCAAAAAAAAGAAAAAGAAAAGAAAAAGAAAACCAAAATAGGTAAAAATGGAGTGAGCTGATCTGGATAGATGGAAGACAAATCTGAACATCAAGAAGAACACATGCCAAAAGAAATGCCATTTTCAGAAAATCATAATCAAACTGTAGAACTACACTGAACAAAATTGGTCAGAAAAATGGCATGAATACATGACAGCATAGATGGAGATACAGAGGGAGACTCTACATTCCTTTGGCCCAGTATTTGGTCTGTGGTAGTTGTCAGCAGTGCATGAGCAGAGCATGAGGTAGTAGAATAAGAAAAAAAAAAAAAAAAGCTTGTCTTGATATTTAAATGTTCCTGACAATGAACTAGCAAGAACATTCTGATATGTTGTACTTAAATATGAAGTAACGTATATAATAGCCCCAAATAGATTCTGACCCATATTTTTGTCAGGCACTTTACAAGCTAAAATAAATTGTTATCATGTGCAATATTACAGGGATACCTGTTTCTTAGCTTGCTACTGGACTGGTTCATTTCTTTAGAACTTGCCTCCTAATAGCTTCACTAGGTCTTGTATTAGTAGGGTTAGTGGTCATTCTTTGGTTGCCTGTATCTTCTTTGCTCCACTCAGGATTTTGTATTTCTTATGTCGTCTCCATTTCCAAGCTCAAAATTTTAGTCTATATAATGATTCATTCCTGAAGAAGTCATTCCTGACTCTGAAACATTACTCTCTCCTTTCGGTTCCATTCTACTTCACCTTTCCTGAAGCTGAAAGGATGAAGGTTCCAATAGTTCTGAGGTTGTAGGTGTATCATATTGTTAAGCAATGACATAAAATTTCTATTCTTAATTTTAATAACTCTTGATATCCTGTGCTTTTTAGACCACTGTTGACCTATGAAATAATGTTTTCATGGGAGTATATATGTTAAAGTCTCACTCTGGGATGGCAATATTTAACTTGGCATTTGACACTGTATGTGTGAAGTTAGCACAATTTCCCTTTAAGTTTATCACTTTCCCTTCATCTGCATTGCATTTCACCTGCCATTGCATCTCATGGTTATTCAGTATTGTGACGTTCTTCCACTGTTTTTATAGTTGGGCCTCACCTTTCTTTCTCCAATATAACCAACAAACGTTCAGTTTAAACCGTCTTCTCTACATTATTTATCAATAGATACAGGTTTCAATGCTCACTGAAAACTCTGCTGAGTCTATCTGAATCCTGGATTTTAAACCTTTTAAACCATTATATGCTATGTGAATGATGTCTTTTTTCTTCCTACAGAAAACTGACAACTTGGAGAACATTTGCTGAGAGTTGCTATTGATTACCTTCTGGAATGGACGACGTCAAATAAACCTCCTTGTCCATATGCATGCTGACTTCTCCAAAGAAGTCTAACAGAAAAGTGAGGACGTACACCTTCTTACAAAACTGGAATTCCCTCTTCCTCGGGGTTCCGTATTTATTCATGTCTGCTGTTGTGGTTTAACCCAGTCGGCAGCTAAACACCACACAGCCGTTCGCTCACCCTCCCCCTTCCTTTCTGGGATGCGGGAGAGAAACGGGAAAGTGAAGCCTGAGTTGAGATAAAGACAGTTTATTAAGACAGGAAAATAATAATAATAATAATAATAATAATAATAATAATAAATAATAATAATAATAATGTGTACGAAACAAGTGATGCACAATTGCAATTGCTTACCACCTGCTGACCGATGCCCTGCCTATCCCCAAGCAAGCAGCCGGCCCCCCACCCCGGCTAGCCACCCCTATATATTGTTTAGCATGACATCAGATGGTATGGAATACCCCTTTGGCCAGTTTGGGTCAGCTGTCCTGGATCTGTCCCCTCCAAGCTCCTGCTGCACCCCTAGCCTGCCTGCTGGCAGGACAGAGTGAGAAGCTGAAAAGTCCTTGGCTTGGTGTAAGCACTGCTCTACAACAATTAAAACATCAGCACATTATCAGCACTCTTCTCATCCTAATCCAAACCATAGCACCCTACCAGCTACTAAGAGCAAATTAACTCTATCCTAACTGAAACCAGGACATCTGCTAATCCTATTTTTTATTTGATAGTTCCCTGGGTGTTCACAGTGAAGTCTTAAACTGTGGTGGATCATCAGCCACTTTCTAGATTTATGGTATCAAAATTGCTTTAACCTAACAGTTGAACACCAGAGTTAAATAATTCAGGTATTTCATTTTAGCATTCTTCTAGATCCCTTGGACACATTACATCTAGTGATGGTCATTAGTTACTGTTTATTTTGTTTATTTTCTCTGTAAGTTCAGCCAACACTTTGATATGAAACAGTTCCTCTGACATATCTGCAGGGAATAGAAGCATTTATGAACTCCTTAGCAAGGAATAAGGACACCAGGAGAACTATATTTTTTTTCCTTTTTCAGCTTTATTTTCTTTGACGCATTGATTATCTATTAACATGAGATTGAGAGATGTATTCTTTACATCTCTCATAAATTGCTCCAAAAGCTCTTTGTTGTACAAACAACAGATCTTTTGTTATTTGCACATTTCTCTTTAGCTAATTTTCCCTCAGCTGGACACAAACTTAAATTTTTAAAAGACAACTTCTTGCTTTCAACAGTAACTCTTACCTTAAAATTTAGCTATATGAAAAAATATCTTCCAAATTTCATGACACTTTCAGCTAGGCATCACTGATTTTTCATACTCTATTATACAACTGGCAGTATATTTTCTATTAATTTTAATAAAAATTTAGTTTGCCAGCTCATCCCTCAACTCTGAAGCATCCAAATACTGTGAAAATGAACATTATTTCTAACTAAGGATGTGAAGTTACTTGATTTTGACAAAAAGACTGCAGCATAGGTTCACTTGGAATGAGAATATAGGCAGATATACTTCAACTTCAATAGCTAAAAATAAAAGAGAAATACTTTGCTTATTGATAATTAAAAAAAAATACATTAACTCATATTTATTAAAGTCAGCTAGTCTTTTAAGCCAGAGCTATATAGCTCCACTTTACGAATTTGTTGAAAAAATAATTGCTTGGTCAGCTGGTCTGCAGACGCATATTTTACTGGTAGATGAGACAACAGGAAGGTATGAACACACATATTGCCGACTTAGACTTGGGCAAAGTACACACCATCTTTGACTCTTCAGCTGGATGAACAGCAGAGGTAAGTTGCTCTGTGGTGTTGTAACCATCAGGAAGTTTGAATCAAAATGAATCGCGGCAAGAAGAACATATGTTGAAACCAGTTCTGTTTAAAACCTACTAATAGTAGATTAAGAGAGAATAGCAACTACTCTACCTGTGTGTAACAATAATGAGGGGAAAGTGTGGGGAAAAGACTTATTACTGTAAGACACCTATTTTGAAATAGTTTTGGGGATGAGAAGAAAAGATGAGAAAGTGTTGTTACGCAATAGAAAAATTTAGCACATGGCCCATTATAGCATATGATATTGCTAGAAGTACACAACCAGAATAATCTGACAATACTTGTTTAGATAAATGATGCTCTAGACAAAAGAAATATTGTAGGTATGATTTATCCAGAATTTCAGATAAGTACTTGATAGACTATAAATAGGAAAAAAATATATTTAAGTTGGAAAAAAAAATGAAGTTTACTATTACTTCTGAAGAAGAGACAGAAGATTGAGAGAAAGCAATTGAAGTTGTTACTGATGAAGTAAGTCCCCATATTCTTGGATATAATATTTAATATCTTCACCTTGTCATAAAAATCATGCCCATGGAATTTCCTGATGAGAAAGTTAGATGACATTGTTAAATGGTTAAATGTCATTGTTAAAAAGGTCTGGGATATTGGATATATATATATATATATATATATTTTCAAGATTAGGGTGGTGGGATAAAATGTTGCTCTATAACATCAAAATCATCAGTAAAAGGATTAATAAACATGATTTTTACTGCCAGAGGGGAACTCGGAATTCTCGGAATTTGACAACTAGGAGAGAGATCTAACTGTGTAAATCAAATCTAGCTGTGAAGGTGAGTCACCAGTCTTTATAACCATAACAGAAGAAACGCAATTCTAGGATATATCAGTCAAAGTGTTTCCTGTAGAGAAACAAAAGTACTGATAATTAAGTCATCGGGAGCTTGGTTCAGTCACATTAACTTATACAGTCATTTGCAAAACACTGGAGTACCTGAGATGTCTTCATGGTTATGACATATTTGTTGACAGACATATCTGATAAAAGACCATGCCTGACCTAAGAATGGCAATGGGAAGGTAAACAAGGTATCTCGTATTGCACTTGTCACAGATGTTTAGGCAACTAAAATGCACCCTGGGGTTTGAATCTGTGTAGGTTCATTGACTATAATAGTGAAAAAGAAGAAAATGCAGTCTGACAGAAGGATACATCCTCAACTTGATCTTCCAGAAGAAACTATTTCTTTAGACCTCCGACTTTCCAAGCAGTTCATTTAATTCCCATGCAACAAGCAGTTTTACTTTCTTCAAAGTAAAAGTTTCTTCCAAACACAAAGAAAGTGTTTAATGTGTCCATCCAAAATATTTTGCTGGCTGTACTTAAATGGAATGGCATTTTCTCAGGGGCTTGCTCCATCCCATTAGGAAATGGTGTCTTCTGAAGCTCATGAACGCTGCTTTAATGTTTCTTTTAATAAATGGAGATATGCCGAGACGAACTGAAATATGCTGTGTATAGTGCACTGCATAAGCTGCTTACATCTACACTAAAAGTTTTGCCCAGAGCATGGGAAAAAGAATACCAGTCTTCTAAGCTTTCCCCAGACTTAACGTTGTAAATGAAATGATGTCCACCATACGTGTCCATACTCTAACATAACAAACATAGGCCATTTTTTTGCACACCCAAAAGAAGACTGCTCTCATCAGGATATTTGTCTTTCCATTTCTCAAGTCTTCTCACTAACAAAATACGAAACTCAGTGAGTTTACATTGTTATGTTTATAATATTGCTTATATCTTGGGAGGAGATGAATATTATATCTAATATTATTTATGTCTTGGAAGGAGATAAAAAAAAAAAGAAAGAAAGAAAGAAAAGAAAATCCACAGGTCAGACAAGTTTTCACTTAGATATAAACTTTTGTCTTGCATTCAAAATCAGTGTTATTTAAATGTCTTTTAGAGGAAGTGCAGCCTGCACAGGCTTTTCTAGGCCTTTAATGAAATGTCTCCTAAGGCCAGAAACATTATTCATTGCTAGAGTACCCCATGATTGCTATACATGAGGCCAGTAATGTGGAAGGAAAAGACAGTACACACAGTTAGTGAACAGACCCTATCACATATTTGCCTGTTTGCTTTGGAACAGCTGTTATACTTCCTCCTGTTTCTCAAACTGAGTAGAGTGTCATCCTACTAAACATCTGCTGGCTGCAGCTGACCTGTGAAAATCAATATATAAGAAATTCCTCTCGATCTTTTTTTTTTTTCCTTTTCTTTTTTTCCTCACTTTTGCCAGAGCAAGCCCAAATCTGCTTAGGAATTCACAAGCTCACTCCAGACTCCTGCTACTTTTGGAGAAAATGTTTCTCACCCTAAAGATCTCTTTATAGCTATGTGAATGCTGAAATTGGAAAATACAGAAAAAAGGCTGTTAATTTATAGTTTGCCATATGAACCTAACTCTGAAGTCTGGTCACCACAAATTTTACAGAGCTGCCACAGATTTCTAGAGGTTCCGCAGAAGTACTTCCAGAACTGAAGATACACAAAATAGTAAGAAAAAAGTACTACTACTCTTCCCATGAAGTTCACAGATCTTTATGATGCATTGTGTCAAGCCCGAATCATTCACCTTATGCTAAAGCTAGTTCCAGTGGAGCTGCAGCAGGGTTTCCAGCCTGCTGCACTCATCAGAAACAAGCAGTCTTGATTAACTACAGGTTTGGCTTTTTGTAGGGTAAACAGTGCCTAGATAGGTGAGCTTCAGGCTTTAATCTTGGCAGCTCATTTTCTGAAGATGGAATGGAGGGATGTGACCCAGAACCTCTTCTGGGAATCAGAGAGAGAGTATATGGACACTTGCTTGCTCTGCATGTATATCAAAAGCCTATCAACTGTTTCCTTAACATTTTCCTCTGATGCCAAAAAAAGTACTTTTCATGCTGCAGCATCCACTGTGATGCTGAATTTATATGGTGCTGTGTTCCATGTTATAAGCATGGTTGTAAAGAACTACCTCATCGAAAGGATAAAGTCTGCTTGTGAAATTCTGTGGAAGGGGTGTATTTTTGCAGAGAAAGTGGTGCTGGGCAGGCACCCTCTTCTTGGAAAGAGCAGAAATTACCTGTGGAAAATGAGAAAAGCAGAAAAGAACATTTAACTGTTGCACGTGGGCTGAAAGTGTGTATTTCTCCAGGCTGATCAGAGGCTTTGTTTTGGGAAAACTGCTTGAGATGCATGCTCTTCCGTTAGAGAGAACATCCCTGTGTACATGCACATGCCTTGTCTAGCCAATACATCCCAGCTGTAGGGTAGCTGCACGTCCTGCTGTCTTGTTTAAACTTTTAAAATAAAATCCAGTTGAGTGTTTCACAGTGGCTCTTGTTGCCCTTGCAGGCTAGGACACAAGACCAACCTTGCTTGCTTGATCTCTCCTGCTGAAGGCACAAGGGTGCTGATCAGACACTCTGACTGCTGTTTCTGGCTTTGCCAAAGTCTTTTTAAACAAAATTTTCCCCCTTTTAGCACTTCAGTCTCCTTCCTCTTACTCATTTCAATGCTTCTGTGTTACTTAGAGGTTGAGGAATATCTAACGACTCCCACCAGAGGACCCTACTCTCAGCTGAAGCTCCTAACCTGCCCCCCCCCCCCCCCCCCGGTGAATCAAGCATATGATTTATAAAAGGGTGTACTGCAGGGCAGAGAGATAAGACACCAGTAATCCAACTGGGAATGCAGGTAGGGAACACTAGACGTGCACTCACGTTGTACTCTACAATACACAGTGCATGTGTGTGTGTAAAGGAAATGTTTAATTCTAACTCCATTTCATGTTTCTTCTCCCTCTTGAGGAATGCTGATGTCCTATCTTTATTCCTCACTTGTTATTTGTAAGGAGTTATCAAGTTTAAGTGCTGTCTTTTTTATAAGAAGAGAGTGCTGGAGCCTGTAGATTAAACATATCCCTTGCTTTTCCCTGTTCAGGCACAAATTTCCAGACTCAGGGTCTGGATGTAATTTCTATTCCCCCCACACCATGTGCGTGTTGCAGAATTTTACCAAATGTGCAGTAAAAACTTTTGCAAGGTATGAACAGTCACGATGGGTACTTCAGTTTTGACTGCTTTAGACTTTTGAATTGGTCTGGTTTGTTTTCGTTGGTGGTGTTTTCTTTTGTTAACAAGAGATTCTAACCCTTGGAGACCTGGAGAAAAATGGATTGAGGCGGGATTGCATGGGGCAGCCTTTCTCTCTGGCAAGCCAAACGGCCTGGGGGAGCCAGCCCTATAAAAGGGGGCCCTCAGCCCCCCCAGCCCTCCTCCTTCCTCCACGTGAGGGCATCTTCCAGGCCTCTCCCAACACAGCCGCCTTTGGCCTCGCATGGGCCACTCCATCACAGAGCCTTGCTGAGGTCACAGTGGCCACCACTGCCCCGCCTTTGCCCCGGGCCCTATAAAACAGGCCCCCCTGCCACTGGCACACCACTTGCTCAGCTACTCAGTCCTCTGAGAGCCAGCGTAAGCGGCAGGAAGAAGGCTAGAGAAGGAGCAAGGCGAGCGGCAGCCCTCCTCGGTGTGAGGACAGCGAAGCGGTCTGAGGAAGCACTGAGAAGGATGGCAGCTAATGAGAGGAAGATGTGTCATGGGCAGAGGGAAAACACCTCTGGCACAAAAGACATCAGTGCCCGAGGGACCGCTGGTGCCCGGCCCATAGACACATATCAGCGTTATCATTGGTACCGCAGCAACGCGTGGAACAGGCCGGCCCCTCAGACATACAGCAGCAGGGGGCCTGGGCCTAACCAGTAGTGCAGCGGTGGTGTGGAGCAAAGGCGGGAGCGTGAGGCAGAGAGCCGTGGGGAGCAGAGGCGTGCCTGTTGGCCAGAATACAACATGGGACCCAGCCGTGGCCGTAAAAAAGACGGCAGCTTCAAATCCATGCATGAAAATCAAGTGGAGAGTGGCATGGGACCAAGCCATGGAACTGGGCGACCCCCTGATTCGGCACCCTGGCCTGAAAATACTCCTGATGGAAGGCATCCTGTGTGGGCAGTCCCGGGCAAGGACTGGCTTGTCCTCCTGCCTAACACCATGGAGCCCATGGAGGTGGGTCCACAAGAAGAGGCAGAGGAACCCATGGAAGTGGATCCACCTCAGCCACATCAGACCTGGGACTACCCCGGAAGTTTTTTGCTCTGTGCCATCAGAGAATACCAACAGCTTCGCAGCAGGGCCCGGCAAGCTCCCTACTCATCGTCGCTCAGGCTCCATCCCAAGCATTAGCTTGGAGCCACCAAACACCCGGCAATAAAGAACTCTTGACGATTCTCAGGTGTTGTGCGAGTGCTTCTTTCCCATCCCCCAGCCCTTGTGCGAGAGGTGGCAGCCCTTCTGCACAGAGCCTCAAGGAAGAGCACAAGAGAGGACCCAGCTCCCTTCGGGCTGCTACGCTGGGGTGACAGGAGGAGTCCCTGAGGACCACCATGCACCTTTAACATTTGAAATAGACTGAGGAGTGAAAATAGTAGTGTGTAAGCGATTATAGGTGGCTAATTTCTTTTATTAGGAGTGAGTTTCTATAGCTGAGTAATTGGTCACGACAGACATGGAGAAGGCTGAGGTACTCAGCAACTTCTTTGCCTCTGTCTGCACTGGTAGATGAGCTTCCCAAGTCTTTCATTTCCCTGAACCCGTAGGTGGAAGCTGGGGGATCAAAGTCCCACCCACTGTAAGTGAAGAGTAGGTTCGACACCACCCGATGAATCTAAACAGGTACAAGTCTATGGGGCCTGATGACATGCATCCCAGGGTCCTGAGGGAACTGGCTGATGGAGTTGCTAAGCCATCATAGCTGAAAAGTCCTGGCATTCAGGCGATGTCACTGGTGAGTGGAAAAATTGAAACGTCATCCCCCTACCCTTCAACAATTAAAAAAAAAGAATTGAACAAAGAGAACTACTCTTCAACAATTAAAAAATTAGGAGACATTTCTTCTCAGAAAGAGCAGTCAGGCATTGGGACGGGTTGCCCAGGGAGGTGGTGGAGTCACTGTCCCTGGGGGTGTTCAAGGAAAGGTTGGACCTGGTGCGTAGGGACACGGTTTAGTGGGTGACATTGGTGGTAGGGGGGTGGTTGGAATAGATGATCTTGAAGGTCCTTTCCAACCTTAATTTTTCTATGATTCTATGACCTTTTGGAAAGTCAAATGCAAATAAGACAGGGCCAAGCAATTTTCACAGGAAGGCTCTCCGTCTTTCTGTCTTCTCAAAGAAAATACTAAGTATCAAATTAGGTACTTACATTTATTCTGAACACAGTATTTGCTCTAGAAAGCAAATCCTGTTTGAGAGATGGTACATCTTCTTGGGAAACAATATCTCTGGGACTGAAAATATGGCCAGATAATACTGGTGGGTGTGGGTGGAGGGAGGACAGACTGGGCATTGGTTTCTGTTTTCACATACCCAGGAACAGGCTTGAGACCATGTGTTACACAGTGTGTTACAGCTGCAAAATGCTGCACTGCCAAGTTTCACAGCATCCATATGCAGCTCTTTACTGATCACCATCCTTTACATAGACAAGTCAGCAGCTCTGTGATCTTCACGGCCTCAGTGAGTCAGATTTAGAGGCTTACTCCTGAACACCTTATTAACCACAAAACCACCCCTCCTTTGCAACAGCAATGTCCCAGGCAGTGCAACAGGCTAGCTTGTACCACAGCTCTGGCATCACTACGTGTTGTTTTTGGAGAAACCTGCTGATTTTTAACTATGTTTCTTCCCTCCTCTTTTGCTTTTCCAGCTGACTTTGGCTTCTGTGTCCAGATCACGCCCGAGCAGAGCAAGCGCAGCACCATGGTGGGGACCCCGTACTGGATGGCGCCTGAAATGGTGACATGGAAAGCCTACGGGCCCAAAGTGGATATCTGGTTGCTGAGGATAATGGCCATCGAGATGATTGAAGGAGAACCCCCTACCTCAACGAGAACCCCCTGAGGAAAGTTGAAGGACCCCTTTGATGACATCTGCACCTACTTCAGCTGATGTTGCTTGCAGATTTATCTGCTTAAAAAAAAAATAATAATAATAAAATAAATAAAAAAGAACAAATCCTCCCAAAAACACTACACTGACAGGCAAGGGGGGGGGGGGGGGGGGGGGGGGAAATGGGAGAGAAAGGGTTTCCCTGGTATGAAAAGTGCTCCCCTGTGCTGTTGTTTGTCTGTGGAATTCTAGAAGTAATTGTATTTCAATTGGACATAATCTTATTGGACCAGGGAAAAGAAAATACAACAAATTAAATAAATAAAAACAAACTGCTTTCTAATTACCTTCTTACAATGTCAATAAGGAATTCACAGTTAGATTAGGGTGTTTCAGGCAATTACATTAAAGACTTCCCTATTCAGAAAAGGATCCAGCTGGCAGTTGAAAAACACTATTATCTTTACAGTGCAAAACTGTGATATGCTCCTGACTTTTTTTTTTTGGTTGTAAGCGGAAGGGAGAAAGGAAAGGGGTGTGGAGGTATAGATCCTACACCAGTACTGCCTGCTGCAGTGCTACCCAGGCCAGGTGGCAGAAAAGTAACCACATGAATGCAGAACCTACATTTTCCACATCACCAGTCATTATTAGAGTTGTACCTAGTCTGTGTCCTGACAAATATATAAAGAGAGAGAGAGAAAATAATATATACATATATTTTATATATATATATGTCATATATATATAGTGTGTGTATATATATAAGGAGAATATAAAATGCAAGTAATGTTTTCAGTCATTTTTCCGTCTATATCTGCAGCTTAGACTCAACGTAGTGGAGGAAGAATATTACTGATAAATATCAGTCTAAGATACTTAGAACTGGCTAAAACAGTCTCAGAGGAAGTAGCTGTTCTATTTGAGAAGTTGTGGAAGATAATCAGGGAGGATAAGAAAGAGGGTAAACACAATGTTTGTCCTTACAAAGGAAGATTTGAGGGCTCCAGTTTTTCAGAATTCCTCATTTGTCATTTAGGGGAATACTGTCAAGTGCTTGAAAATTCTGACCTCAGTTTCAAGCAGGAATCATCTTCTAGTGACAATTTTTCTTTGATTTATTGTACAGTGAGAACAATATGGAAGAAATCATTCTCATATGTAGAGACACAGGAGACCTTATTTTCATTCCTGTTTATGTCAGCATCTCCTTGTATCAATACTAGCAAGTTCTAATCCCCCTAGGCTTCTGGTCATATCTTTTACAGGGAATGTGAATTCTTCCCTTTCTGAAAGTGGAGACCAGAATAACTCAAGAGCACAGTAATAGGTAAATAAAGAAACTCAGAAGAAAATGTGTATTCTAACAATCACTGAAGTGCACAGAATTTTGGTACCAGACTGAAATTCACCTGGACCCTCCACTACTACCTACATAAAATAAGAAGGAATCTCAGTGCAGGTCCCAAGAACAGCCTAGATGTGCCACATAGTTCACCTCTTATAATCAATTATCATAAGTAGAGGTGAACTAAATGGAATAATTGCACAGCAGGCAATTAGTCACATACTAATTCATTAACTGTAAAATGCTAGAAGAGTTTTCTACTGCCGTAACACCAAGCTGCTGTGTTCTTGGGGCAAAACTAGCCAGAGTGAAAAACAGAGGCAGACTCCTTATGTACCATGTTCTTCTGACAAATAAAATAAGCCTTCAAACTGCCAGACCAAGAACATACAGTCATTCACATGAATCATATAGCAAGTCTACGTCAAAAGAGAAATTAAAAATTGTTGGTAGCATTTAAATCTGTCTGCTTCCATTTTGCTGTCCTCTGCAGCAGTTAGATTAAAAGGTGAGCTCTGGCATCACTGCCAGAACACACTGGCTATTACTCATGCTAGGCAGATGGCAAGTGCTACCTTAAAAATACTGAAAAATTAGTAGGAAATACATAGAAGTTTAAAATGTCTCCCCTATGATCCAAGTAATTTGAAATACAATAATGGACTGGAAAGGCTGAATGTGCAGCTGGGCTCACTCTCTGGGCCAGATCCTATTGGCAGAGGTTTGACTGGCATTTTGAGAGCAGAAAAAAATACACGTTTAAGATCTGAACTGCAGTTGTCTTACAGAGCTGAGAGCCCCCCCAAAAAAAAAAAAAAAAAAAAAAAAGACATTGTGAAAGTCGTTCTCCCTCCATTAAACCACTTGAATTAAATTTGTCCACAAGTGAACTCTGGTTAAGCTTCATCTCTGGGAATGAAAACACATACAATTTGCTTAGTTGCTAACTCATGTCACTGCAGCCTGATTTTAAATGAAAAGAATCTTTTTTGAACCAACACAGGCAAGAACGTGTAGAGGCCCAGGCAGCTCACCTGAAACTGGAAATACTTCTAATATTTTATACTGTGGATTCAAGCTCCATGAGCTTCTCTTGCTCTGTTCCCATTGCCTTGTTTCCTGTATAGTCATATTTATGATTGAGATGTACGCGTGTCTTCAGGCATTTTGGGGAATGAAGACAGTAATTTCTTGTTTGTTTTTTGTTTGGTTGGTTGCTTGGCTTGATTTTTTTTCAGATTACTTTTATCACAATAGTTCCAAAATTCTTATGGTAAAACAGAATGGCTAGTGATTTATAAATTATAACTAACATTGGATCTGTAGTCTGACAAGCCAATATCGGCTCTTTATTAAAAGGAGTTAGTTTACTTAAGAACAAATATCATTTCTTCACTGTGCAAAATTCTTTATGTATGTAATTTGTAACACCTGGGTTTTTAATTGAAATAAACTGCAGGAATGTTATATGAGCAATGCAAATCCCTTTCACCGCACATGAAATGATTTTTAACACCTTAAGCTCTGCTTGCCCAGTTACTGAATCAGCCTGACAAATCTGGACTCGTGAGGAGAGCAGCATTTAGGGCACTGCTGTGATTTCAGCAAGAGTACATTCACAGCGCAGAACTCCTCCAGCTGGTGTTAACAGGACTTTGTAGGATGTGCAGCAGCGCCAGCCCGGTCCCTCTGATGAGGTGGATCTAGCCCTGGTGCAGCTGAAGGACACGATTCTTCCCTCCATGCAGCCAATGTGCTGTGCCAGGCAGCCAGAGAGCCCTGGGGGCAAATCCCACGTAATATTTTTATTTACAATGTTACAGAAAAATAATAAAAGTCTCTGTCCTATTGAATTTAAGCAGAATACTGGCATTGACTGATATACAGGGATAAAATATTTTATCATGTAGTCCTAAGTGCCTGAGGTTTTTCAGGTGTCTGTGAGTTAGCTGGGGAAATCAAAACCCATGTTTTATCCAAAGGTCTTTCCACCCTACCATTACCAGATGCTGGAGGCAGAATTCAATTTGCTAAACATAGGAATGTAGTGCCATTTGAGGTTCTTTAGCAATAACAAAAAAACCTCCACAAAGGGCTGACAGATATGACACAGAACCCTCCAGAAGTCCATACCTTGCCCTTACAGCTGCTGGAGGCCAGGCAAAATAAAACATTGCACCTACAATAGCATTAAATATTTATGATTAGGCAAACATATCCTCCCTAGTGTATATCTGCTTTAGGTATTGGAGACGTTTACATGGGGTCTGCAGCTTTGAAACATAGCCCCTAAGAAATCCATGTCTCACCAGGGAGGGAAGGGTATTAGATACATATTTGTGAGTTGCCAAATTAAACTCAAAATCTCTGCTGTCTCTAATAGGAGCTTAGACAATTTCTGCTGAAGCAAACATTTACAGATTTTGTAATTGAGGTATTTTAATTATACACAATGGCTTGTATTGCTTTAGGACAATGGAAGCATTCCTGGAGGTCTTACCTTGGGTAATTGAGCTTTTCAACCATACTTTATACAGGTTCATGTTCTGTCTACTGAAGTGTCCTCAGTATCTCCCTCAGTCACTATAATGACTTGGAAGTGGCAGCACTGTAGATAAAGCTAAACATCCCTTTTATCTAACCTACCCTTTTTTATCTAGCCTACCCTTTTTCCTTGCACTGTTATGGAAAGGACTTTTTTCCCAGCTGGTATTTACCTGTATAATCACATCCTCTATTATAAAAGCAGCACTGTGCACCCTGGCTTTTAACTGTTTATCTTCTTTGTAGTGCTAATATCACTGTTTCTAGGACAACTTTTGCCTGATCACCTTTCTTTATCCAACTCAAAATCCACAAATGTTGCATTTGCTTTCAGGCTGCTAGTTCGTCTTCTATTGCAGCATAACCTTTTGCCTCTAGGCCTAATTCATTTGAATGAAGGGCACTGCCTCAATCCCCCGGTCCATGCTGTGCACACTGCTGTCATTTGCAAAGTCCAGCCAAATAATATAATCCATTGCTGATATTACCTTCTCACCTTTCCAATCTCTCCTCTCTATCCCAAAAATGCTAAACTAATCCTGGAGCTACACATGGCAAATACATGCTGGCTCTGAGCTCTTTTTTTTTTTTTTTTTTTACCTTGGGTCATTTTTCTTCTACTTTGTGTTGTCTGACAGACCTACATTGTCAGAGCCCTGTCCATCAGCTTCAGTCTGAAGGGAGATGGGGAGAGCTGTCAATTTACTTGGCAACTTCTAATGACTTCTGAAGGGTTAATTCTCTTTTCTTCCTGTGAGTCTGCACATCTGCCTCTCCTATTGCCATCTAGAATAAATTTGATTTTTTAACCACAACAGTGCCCTGGTGACTGAGAGCTGTTAAAAATAATAATTAAAAAAATCCATCACCAGAAGCATAGCTGCCCTCAGATTTCTTGCTTTCACGCTAAAACCCACTACTTCCAGATTCAGAGTGACGTGTCAGTAAATCTTCTCTTCATTTCAAGAATGTCAAAGCCAGCAGAGCTTATACCCTCACCAGTCTTTCTCTCAGGGTGTTATTTTCATCACCATAAAACTGACTCCCTATTATTTCTTTTTGAGCAATTTTAAAAAGACATTTCACTGAAGAAGAATGACTCATTTCCACCTAAAATAATTTATCCTGAACATATATCAGGGTATTATATTGAAAAAAAAAAATCATGCTGTTGATTCCACAAAGTGCAGACAGAATTGCTTAAAAGCTTTACTGTGGCAGGGTTGCACACCCTGTGAAGTAACACACAGGTATCATGATGTTTACACTTCTTTAGAGTTATGAGTTGAACTTCACCTACCAGTGATCATGTCTCATTTAATAGCACAGTTAACATTCCAACCATTTAACTAAGGTGTTCTGATTAGCCTCCATAAAGGTCTTTCCTTCTCTCCCATGACTATACATCAAATTAGACTCCTGATTTTGATCCTTTAATGAGGATATATTGATGACTTTTCATTCCCTTGCATCCCTCATCTAGTATGCAAGTCCTGGTCCTCAAAGAACTGTCTGTTTGCAAAAAACGTCTCTGTCACAGAATCACAGAATAACTGAGGTTGGCAGGGACTTCTGGAGATCATCTAGTCCAACCCCTCTGCCAAGCAGGATCACCTAAAGCACATTGCGCATGATGGCATCCAGGTGGGTTTTGAATATCTCCAGAGAAGGAGACTCCACAACCTCTCTGGGCAACCCATCCCAGTGCTCTATCATCCTCACAGTAAAGAAATGCCTCCTCATATTCAGCCAGAACCTCCTGTACTTCAGTTTGTGCCCTTGCCTCTCATCCTGTTGCTGGGCACAACTGAAGAGACCATCTCCATCCTCTCGACACCCTCCCCTCAGATATTTATATACATTGATGAGGTCTCCCCTCAGTCTTCTCTTTTCCAGGCTAAACAGGTCCAGTTCTTTCAGCCTGTCCTCTGTGTTGAGGCATCATGTTGCCAGTTTGTACAGTGAGTACAGGAGGCAATAATTTGACACACACAGTGAAGTCCCATTAAAATCTTCCTCGTATTTATTCCATGATACAGGGACAGAGATTCAAAATCACATTTTAAACACCTTTGGATATTTTATTCACTCTAGGGCAGGTGATGCAGAGAGCAATTTGTCATCAGCAGTATCAGCTCCTTTCCTTCTTCCTCTGCTGTTTACAGAACATTTGACATTTTTGTAGAGCTTAATACAAAATGAACCAGAAACAAACAAAAACAAACAAACAACAACAACCAAAAACTGGAAAAAAGTGAACGTTTTGAAGATAACATTACAGGTCCCAGTGGCATCCGCTGCTCTAGATAGACATGAACATGAGTCCATGTAACACTTCAGTGAATCCATCAGGCCTTATGGGTCAGTAGTTAAGCACCTCCTTACCTCAGACAGTGGTTTCAGTTCAGTTTACTGGACTTTTTCTGGTTCAGGTAGGTCCACAATAGCAAGTTATGTGAGGAGTAAAAACTAAGACAAACACTTTGAGAAATAATGTCATCTTTTTTCTCTGTCTGACATTAAGAATTTATATTTCATTTACTTTAATTACAGTCCCTCATGCTTCCTTTTCTGTTGAACATATCCTATTTCCTAACAAGATTTGTGGATTTTGACTAGTTTCTGGTTGTCTGTTTTTTTAACTGTCGTGAGTCTTCTGAAATTAACAGCTTGCTCAAAACTAACAGTTTTATTAGCATGTAAATTATGAGCCATAGTGCCTGTATGAAGCAGTCCAACCTTTCTCCAAATACAACATAAATCACCAACCTTCTGACATTGTGTAAACATTTCAGTGCACAGCATTAAAATGAAGACTCTCCTGTGCTATTAAAACAATACAGGCATTTGCATGTTTGAGTATCCCTTTCATAGTTGGAATTTGGAGGGAAAAAAAAAATCACAATAAAATAATATATAAAAGTCTTCTGTTGAAAACATGACGGGACAACCATCTCTGGCTCTTCTACCACTGGCAACTCTTGGAAGGATGATGGTCCTCCAGGCTTCCAGACAGATCCAAGATATTTGCATCCTTCAATTTTCACCTTCATAAAGTGCAGCAATTCCCTTATAAGCTCCTCATAACATGGTTTACCTTTATTTTCTAACAGTTCATAGTTTCTTGTTTGCTTCTGGAGGTAAACTGCGTAGAACAAGAAGCTTTCCCAATTAACTTGGTATTCATAGAATGCTGTGCAGCAGCAAGGCTCGAAGAAGACCTCCTGAATCACTGCATTTAGGCTATTGAATGCACCACGTAAAATAGTTCCTTTCATAAATTTATTATTGAATATCACCTAAAGGAGGTTCATTATTTTATTTCTCTCCTCACTGCTCTGACTGTTACAGAACTTCTCTGGGGTTATGTTCAGGAAAAGTCTTTGGATTTTTAGCCAAAGTTCAGTTGTTAATAGCTTATTCTTACCTGGTTTTATACATCTGTACACTTTACTCTCACTTTGTAGCATGTCCCTTGGAGGTATTTACAAAAAGTCATAAAGTACTCATTTTTCTGGAGGTTACAGACAGATGGAGCTTGAATATTTACTGTGTAAGAAGCCACATTTCCTGTAATGTACTCACATAATTCACGGACAAACATGAAATGCAATTTGCTACTGATTTTCAAAAATGACTGACAGTCTTGGAAACTGTATGAAAAAAATATATTTTTGAGCATCAAATGCTTGTTTTTTGACGACTTTTTCTCTTGGGTGCTTTCTCTTGGTCTAGAAATATCCTCTGCTCCACTCCTAAAGACATTGGCCAATATGGCTATTTCAGGACTTTCTAAAATACTCAAACCAACAGTTGAACATGTCTGAAGAAAAGAAAACACATCCTTAAGGGAAGCCTTTATGGAAGGTCTGTGTAATTGTATCTGTTTTTCAGTACAGGCGTCTGCTGGCTGACATTTGTTTGGGGTTGTTGGTAGACCTGTTTACCACCTACCTCATTATAGGGAGAAAATTTATGAGAGGGAAATTGTAGCAGACCAGGAAATCCATCAACCCAGTTCCCCTAGGATCCATATGTAGAGAAACCTGATGGCTGGGACATAAAGCAGTGTCAGTACCCTACATCTCCCTCCCCAGTGATACCAGATGACAGGGAAGCCCTCATGAAGAGATGGCATCTGTTGCTATCTGATAGAGAAAAGGGAAGAGAAATGGAAGACATTGATGGAGAGGTCTAAAGCCCATGAATGTTGCACTTGCTGTGCTTGTTATGAAGGCAACCCAGATGGACCACAGAGCAACCCCAGGCACAGCAGTGCACAAGCCCAGGGTAGCACTCCCCAGCTGGGCATTGCAATAGGGCAGCCACATCAGGCAACAGCATCTGAACCCAACAGTTACTGTAAGGCAAAGCAAGCAGACGGTCCAGAGGAGAAGTGGAAGAAGTAATCTGAAGGCCTTGTGCTGGAGAACTGTGCTTTGGTTGTGGTGATAAGGAGACAACATGTTAGCAGTGTGTGGATGGCTAGGAGAGCAAGGAGGGAGGCATGCAGAGCAGGAGAGCAACCAGCAAGAGCCAGCAACAAAAGTTACACTACAAGATCAGCTATGAGATCAGAGTTACTTTATTTGTTCACCACTTCAGACATCTCCTTTCACTTTAATCAAAATATTTGTTAAGACATTTTTTAGGACATGTAAGCAAGGAAAACTGGCTCATTCGGTATCAAAATATTAAATTTTCCTTTTTACCCTTTTGCTGGGAGGCATGTTACCAGTGACTCCTTTAAATCTAAACCTGTCCTATTTTGCTTCCAGTAACGTGCTGACAGAAAGGCTGTGCACAGTATAATGAACTGTGGCTTTCATGATTAAACACATTCATCTTCAAACTTACTCTTCAAGACAGCTTGAATAACAGTCCTCCCTGGAAACTCTGTAGCTTCAAACATCCCTGCTTGTTCAGTTAGCACTGTTTTTTCCATTAAAAGCACTACTGTGTTAACACAACAGGCTTTTCTATAATTTTATTGCAAACCATCTCAAAAAACAGTCTAGAAAAAAGATTAAGGGCACCAATAAGGCTTTAGGAATATTACCACCCTTCATACCAACATCCAGCAAGGATGCCTGCATATTGTCCCAAACAAGATTTACTTTCTTAAAGCTAAAAGTCTTTGAAGTACCCCTTCAAGAAGTGTGGATCCATCACAACAATGCTGGAAATATTAGTCACTGCAATTATAGTTCCTTTCATATGCAGAGATGTCAAGTAGGAGCTGATTTGTCCTACTTACTGCAGCAGTGAGTGGTTAATTCTCACCCAGTTACTTTTTGCAACATATTTTAGGGGGCTTCTGAAAATCAGAAGAAAAAAAAATAAAAAAATAAATTAAAAAAAAAAAAACGATACCAGGATCAACATTCTAATTTTCCAGCTATCACTTTTACCAGACACACAAGAAAGATATATTTTCATTCCTCTCTTATAGCTTACAGAAGCCTTTTAACACCAGCCCCCTCATACTTTTTTGGTTTATCCCCCTCCTCTGGTTACTCCATTTCATTCTTGCTTCAGTGTTGTCTATGAGCATTATCTGATCTGAAGTTGGCTTGGAAAACAGCCTCCCAGTCCTGAACAGCTTACACCTGGTTATTCTCTAATTTTTTAGCCACTTCAGTAGTAATTCAGTAGTAAGTCTGCTGCCTCCCTGGGGCCAGGGTCAGGGATGTTGCCAGAAAGCTTCCCAACCTGGTTCACCCCTCTGACTACTACCCTCTTTTGATAGTCCAGGCTGGCAGTGATGATATTGAAGAGAGAAGCCTGAAGGCTATCAAACGGGACTTTAGGGGACTGGGACAGTTAGTGGATGGAGCGGAAGTACAGGTGGTGTTTTCGTCTATTCCTGCAGTGGCAGGGAGGGGTACCGAGAGGACACGGAAAGCCCACCTGATTAACACGTGGCTCAGAGGCTGGTGCCAACACAGAAATTTTGGGTTTTTTGACCATGGGGCGCTTTACTCGGCACCCGGCCTGGTGACTGCAGACAGGTCCCTGTCTCTAAGGGGAAAACGGATCCTAGCCCAGGAGCTGGCAGGGCTCATTGAGAGGGCTTTAAACTAGGAAAGAAGGGGGATGGGGCTGAAATTAGGCTTGTTGGAGCTGTACCAGGGGGAACAATGGCAAAGCCGGGGGAGAAGGCAATGGCCCAACTGAAGTGCATCTACACTAATGCACGCAGCATGGGTAACAAACAAGAGGAGCTGGAAGCCATCGTGCAGCAGGAAGGCTATGACTTGGTTGCCATCACGGAAATGTGGTGGGACCACTCTCATGACTGGAGTGCTCCAATGTCTGGCTATAGGCTCTTCAGAAGGGACAGGCAGCACAGAAGGGGTGGTGGTGTGGCTCTCTATATTAGAGAGTGTTTTGATGTTGAGGAACTTGAGGCTGGGAATGATAAGGTTGAGGCTCTATGGGTTAGGATCAGAGGGAAGGCCAATAAGGCAAGCATCCTGGTGGGGGTCTGTTATAGACCACCGAACCAGGATGAGGAGACAGATGAGGAGTTCTACAGGCAGCTGGCAGAAGCCACGAAATCGTCAGCGCTTGTTCTCGTGGGGGACTTCAACTTCCCAGACATATCCTGGAAGCACAACACAGCCCAGAGAAAGCAGTCTAGGTTTCTGGAGAGCGTGGGAGATAGCTTCCTGACACAGCTGGTTAGTGAGCCTACCAGGGGAGGTGCCCCGCTAGACCTTCTGTTCACAAACAGTGACGGACTGGTGGGAGATGTGGTGTTCGAGAGCTGTCTTGGGCAGAGTGACCACGAAATTGTTCAGTTCTCTATTCTTGGCGAAGTCAGGAAGGGGACCAGTAAAACCTCTGTCTTGGACTTCCGGAGGGCTGACTTTGAGCTGTTCAGGACACTGGTTGGTAGAGTCCCTTGGGAGGAGGTTCTGAAGGGCAAAGGAGTCCAGGAAGGCTGGGCACTCTTCAAGAAGGAAATCTTAATGGTTCAGGAGCGGTCTGTCCCCACGTGCCCAAAGACGAGCCGGCGCGGAATTAGACCAGCCTGGCTGAACAGAGAGTTGTGGCTCAAGCTTAGGAGAAAAGGGAGGGTTTATAATCTTTGGAAAAGAGGGCAGGCTACTCAAGAGGACTATAAGGATGTTGCGAGGCTGTGCAGGGACAAAATTAGAAAGGCCAAAGCTCATCTGGAGCTCAATCTGGCTACTGCCGTTAAAGACAACAAAAAAAGTTTTTACAAATACATCAACACAAAAAGGAGGACTAAGGAGAATCTCCATCCTTTACTGGATGTGGGGGGAAACTTAGTTACAAAAGTTGAGGAAAAGGTTGAGGTGCTTAATGCCTTCTTTGCCTCAGTCTTTAGCAGCAATACCAGTTGTTCTCTGGATACCCAGTACCCTGATCTCGTGGAAGGGGATGGGGAACAGGATGTGGCCCTCACTATCCACGAGGAAATGGTTGGCGACCTGCTACAGCACTTGGGTGTACGCAAGTCAATGGGGCCGAATGGGATCCACCTGAGGGTACTGAGAGAACTGGCGGAGGAGCTGGCCAAGCCACTTTCCATCATTTATTGGCAGTCCTGGCTATCAGGAGAGGTCCCAGTCGACTGGCGGCTAGCAAATATGACGCCCATCTACAAGAAGGGCCGGAGGGTAGACCCGGGGAACTATAGGCCTGTTAGTTTGACGTCAGTGCCAGGGAAGCTCATGGAGCAGATTATCTTGAGTGTCATCACACGGCACTTACAGGGCAACCAGGCGATCAGGCCCAGTCAGCATGGGTTTATGAAAGGCAGGTCCTGCTTGACGAACCTGATCTCCTTCTATGACAAAGTGACGTGCTTGGTGGATGAGGGGAAGGCTGTGGATGTGATCTACCTTGACTTCAGTAAGGCTTTTGACACCATTTCCCACAGCATTCTCCTCAAGAAACTGATTGCTCATGGCTTGGACTGGCGTATGCTTTGTTGGGTTAAAAACTGGCTGGATGGCTGGGCCCAAAGAGTTGTGGTGAATGGAGCCAAATCCAGTTGGAGGACGGTTACTAGTGGAGTCCCCCAGGGCTCAGTGCTGGGGCCGGTCCTCTTTAATATCTTTATTGATGATCTGGATGAGGGGATCGAGTGCACCCTCAGTAAGTTTGCAGACGACACCAAGTTAGGTGCGTGTGTCGATCTGCTCGAGGGAAGGAAGGCTCTGCAGGAGGATCTGGATAGGCTGGAGCGATGGGCTGAGGTCAACTGTATGAAGTTCAACAAGGCCAAGTGCCGGGTCCTGCACCTGGAGCACAACAACCCCAAGCAGAGCTACAGGCTGGGAGAGGAGTGGTTAGAAAGCTGCCAGGCAGAGAAGGACCTGGGAGTATTGGTTGATAGTCGGCTGAATATGAGCCAGCAGTGTGCTCAGGTGGCCAAGAAGGCCAACAGCATCCTGGCTTGCATAAGAAGCAGTGTGGCCAGCAGGTCTAGGAAAGTGATTGTCCCCCTGTACTCGGCTCTGGTGAGGCCGCACCTCGAGTACTGTGTTCAGTTTTGGGCCCCTCGCTACAAGAAGGACATGGAGGTGCTCGAGCGAGTCCAGAGAAGGGCAACGAAGCTGGTGAGGGGTCTGGAGAACAAGTCTTATGAGGAGCGGCTGAGGGAGCTGGGGTTGTTCAGCCTGGAGAAGAGGAGGCTCAGGGGCGACCTCATCACTCTCTATAGGCACCTTAAAGGAGGCTGTAGAGAGGTGGGGGTTGGTCTATTCTCCCACGTGCCTGGTGACAGGATGAGGGGGAATGGACTAAAGTTGCGCCAGGGGAGGTTTAGGTTGGATATTAGGAAGAACTTCTTTACTGAAAGGGTTGTTAGGCATTGGAATGGACTGCCCAGGGAAGTGGTTGAGTCGCCATCCCTGGAGGTCTTTAAAAGACGTTTAGATGTAGAGCTTAGTGATATGGTTTAGTGGAGGTCTTGTTAGTGTTAGGTCAGAGGTTGGACTAGATGATCTTGGAGGTCTCTTCCAACCTAGACGATTCTGTGATTCTGTGATTCTGTAATTTTGTTTTGAATTTCAGCAGCTGACACACAGAAGAGTCACTAGAAGGAAAAGATTAACAACTAATATATTAAAGAGTAGCTTGGCCAAGAGATGTAGCCAGTATTTTACTGTGTTTCACTCTCATGGAATACAGGTCTGACCTTAGTTTATTTAAATAGATCTTCAATGTAGATTCTCTTAAGGTTGATCCCTGGCTGCTCTGTGATGCCAGTGCCAGGCTTAGCTAGACCGGTGTTGCTGGATTCTGGTACTCTCTTATCCAGTGGAGTAAATCAAATTAAAGTTCTCTTCAGCATAGAGATTTTATTCCCTACTACCTTCTAGATTTATATTATCTCTAGTATTTGCAGAAACCCTCATGCCTCCTTGCATCCACCAAGTATATGCAGAGTTGTCTAAATGTGCCTAATCTGCACTGGAAAGCTGCTAGAGAAGTTCATGGAGGCATCATCGAAAATGCTGTAAGGATCAAGGCTGTTTTCTCTAGGATAAGAGCTCTTAGCCTGTCCCATGCCCTCTGACCTCATTCTCCCTCATGAATTATTTTTTAGGCAAAAGTGCTCGTGCTTTCCAAAAGCCAGTTAAAATGATTGTAATGGCCTCCTGTAGGAGTCAAGTATTTCATGGGGTGCAGGGTGAGTACTCTAGTACTCCAGAGGACTGGGCACCACCTTCATCCTGGTATTTTTTAAGCAGCAGGGAGGTCATGGGAGTGCAGGGCTGCGATGCTGCCAACACTCTCAATCCATCTTTCAGATCCATCTTTCTTGGATCACCTGCAAGCTTGTATTTTGGGAACCACTGTAATGCAAGATAAGAGACAGAACCCCGAAAGCAGTTTTTAAGTTGAAACTTTCCTTTCCAGGACCAGGGACAGGGTGGAAGTTGAAGAAAGGTGGCCTTAAATTGTTCTACCCCAATCAGTGATGGGGCTCTCACGGACATAGCCCAGGATCTCCATCTGGAGAAGCCCTGCAACAAGCAGGGGAAGCTGAACTGCCCACTGGGGAAGTCCTCTGGGGTGAACAGTTTCCAGCTTGGCCATACAGAAAATACGGAGGGGGAAGAGTTTTTAGGGGGGGAACACACTGCGTGTCTATATGTCTATTTCAAAATAATCTAGGACAATTAAATTGTATTCTATGAGAATAAAATCACTCTGGAAAAAAAATAAAAAAATAAAAAAAATAAAAAACATTTACAGCAAAGTTAAGCCTCCAAAATGCAACATATTTGAGATTAAAACCAACCAAAAAAAATTAACTCCACAACCTAGTTAATCTAATAGTCCGAAGGCAAGTGCTATGTAACAACATAATAGGATATAATAGGACCTATATCTTCATTTATTTCCACTGAGAGAAATATGCAATACACATTGACTTTGTAATTTTTTCTCTATATACTCTAACTACACCATATTCAGTTAGGGAAGCCTTTTCCTCACATCTTTCCTCCTTTCCTCCCTGCAATGTATTGTGCTGATTTGCAAGGACCCTGCCACAAGTCCTGGTCTAGACATTACTGTTGGTTTTCAGAAGCTAGAGGTAAGCCACCGTAATTTAGACAGCCACTTAAGCCTGTTTGAATTAAATTCAAGACTTTTTTAAATTCAAGTCTGTGCTACAAGACATAAATAAGAAGGTAGAAAGTTAATTTACAGTGATGTTAGCTCCTCCTCAGGACCCCAAGCTTTGAATTTTGCATTGTTTCAGTGAAGATCAAGGAAAATCTAATCACCCATATTGAACATCCATTAGGTAAATGAACTCCATTTTGGCATTTCAGAAAACTGTGAAGATACCAGGTGCTGATTTCCACCAATGAAAACCAAGTTGTCCTAGTAATTACAGGAAGGTACAGTAGGTAACTTATGTACAGCAATAGTTTGTGATTTTTCTGTCAATACCAAATAAATTTGGATGATTGGACCAGATGATCTTGGAGGTCTTTTCCAACCTAAATGATTCTATGAAATTTCACTGCCATTATGACAACTTCTTCAATGCTCCCTTTTGCTTGGGAGCTAAACTTAGTCATTTTACTGGAGAAAAGAAATTGCACAATAGTTTAGATTGCAGTACCTTCTTCATAGCACTGTTAGCATCTGTTAAAGTCTCTTTTAAGGAGACACACCTGAGTCACTTAGGCCTCTTCTGCAGCTGTGCATGCAGTTATGTGCACAAATGGTCTGGGGAAGGCTTTAACCTCTTATCCCGGAAACTGGGAAAGCCAACTAGCTCTGCAAAACTGGAAACAGGTGTGAAGCAGCAGAAAGGGGAAACCTTGATGACATAAATTGAGAAATTATTTTAAGTATGGTTAGGGAGAAAAAGTATTCTATAAGATGAGGGGTCTTCATTTCGTACATTAGATTCTTGAGAGGTGCTTAACACTTAGCTTCCATCCCTCAAAAAATGGAATTTCTTAGCATGTCTTTTTCTATATCTCAGTCTGATGGTGTATTGTCTTTTTATACAACTCCAGAAGAAATTAAAAGTAATGAGGTCTACATGAACCGTGGAATTTGTTTCCTCTATCTCTCTATCTGGTTTTCTCTTTTGGAGAATCATGTATACCACAGAAACATACTAAATTCAGGCACATCTCTGAAAGTGGCATGAATCCTGACCTCTGGAGGATCAGAGGCTAGTGGAGCTACTAATATAACTGTGATTTATGTGTAAGTTGCTACATAACTCAGCCAAGTGTGAGGAATTGGATACGGCCTCCCTCAATAGAAGTACCACTCAGAAGTCATCCATTCTCATCAAAAACTAAACATCACAGTCACTGGAGTGACACGGCAAGAGCACAAATGTGTTCTCTAGGTGTACAGAAGTTTTAACAAGAAAATACACAGATCTTTGCAGCTATGTCACTAATATTTCTCAATGGTTTATGGACTTCTGGAAGACAACTAAAACTCTGCTGCTGCTTAGGATGTTACACTACTCCAGTCACCACACTCAATTCAGAGATTTGACTGAACTGTGGTTCTCCCTTCTTTATTTTTTTATGCATGAACAACTATCAGAAGATCTAGATCTTTTAATGTATGAAGCTCACAGTCCCAAGAAGTAATTTCATTATTATTTGGAATATCCCTTCAGACATTATTTGTGATAAAAACTCTGGCTGAAGCAATGATAAACAACATCACTGCAGTGCAGTTTGAATGCTGTGCTTCCGAGGAGTGATGAATAGTGCTTTTTGTAGTGATATTTGAAAACAGCCCTCCTGGAGCCTAACTCATTTTCCCATTACAAGTAAAAGCCTTTGGCAGTTAAGAAACTTATTTGTTTAAAATTTCTTCCATTTACATTCTGTGTCTAGGATATACTCTTTTCTCTTTCTCATACACTCTTGATTTGCCAAACTGTGATACATTTGATAGAAAATAAGGTCTTACATGTCTGTTATTGTCTGAGAAGAAATGTAGATTTTGTTTGCACACTAAACATTTTGCAGAACACATAAACTTTCTTACTTTCTTGCAGAATAGAAGAAGGACTATTTTCTTTCAGTAGACGCAGTGGAATTTCAGAATTGTCACTTTAGCCTCTGTGTGTTCTGTAATATTTACTCTTGTTTTAGACGTAGATAATGAATTTACAAATAAATCAGAACAGCAAAATCCAAATGTTTTCAACAAGCCAATATAGCAGACTTGATACCATACAGCTTTAGGCCTGATTCTAAAAATCCTCATTCAAGCTACAATCCACAGGAATAAGAATTACAGAGATAAAATTTGCAGTCCTACATATCCCTGAAACACCTTCCAATTAAATACAATCCTGTTCATTAACTGACAATGGAGACAGGTTTTAAAGTTAAGAACAATATACCAGTGAGAAAAGAAAAAAATTCTAAACATGCTCCTTTCCAATTCTGTCTCCCACTGAACAGACATGCCTTAGGCTTATACGCCTTACCTCTGTTCTCATACTTACCTGTCAGAGCTTGGTTTTCATCCTGTATAAAAAATAATTCAACACCAGCCTTAGCTTCTCCTTTTGAGGCTGTTCCTGTAGCTTTTCGTGAGCCACCCTAAGTCACTTTTCACACTACCTTCAGGGTTGCTCCCGTCTCACTTTCATTGCAGGAGTTGAATGGCTCTCAGCTATGTCAGCTTCTGCAAAAGAAACTCCAACACTCCCTCACATCCACCGTCCCTCTCTTTCTGCTGTGGGTATTCTTACCTAGCACTAAAGCATAGTAAACTATCTCAGCTTCCACCTTAAGAACTTTTGTGCCTTCATTCATGTCCTGTAACGACATTTGTTCTAGGATATTCCAGACACTAGTGAAATATTTCACTTCATTTCAAATAAATAAGAAAGTTACATCTTCCTCTGAATTTCTTTTCTGCACTTCTTTCTTATATTTTAGGACACTAGGCACAGTCAATTTTGTCTTGTGCAGCATGTGTTGCCTTCTTAGTGCCTAAACCTCCTAGGCAAACAGGAGCTCCATTACAATGGGTGAAGGCTGGAAGTCTTATTCCTCACAGGTTACGGAGAGACAACTCTCTCAGAGACTGTGCATGAGCTTGAAGTTTCACAAGAAGGCCAAGCAGATCTAAGCATGATCATGTTAGATGGCTTAGCTTTACAGGTATCTTTGCAAGAAAGTAAATATTTCAACTGAACCACCACTAACTTTATATAAGTAGAAAAAATGGCTGTCATACGATGATGAGCAATTGTTAGAGCAAGACAATAATTATCTGTCACATAAAGCACCAGCATTGCTATGTAAGTAGCAAATCAAGTTGATAATTGACATTATATAATTGCTCAATTTTTATTTTACAGTTAACTTTATCACCTATGAATCACATTTAAGTCCCTTATTAAAAACCTTTCAATGTTAGCAATTGCTCACAAATAATTAATGTAGATAAAGCCAATCTCTAAATGAAAGGAAAAATCCATGATCGTATGCCCTTTCCATTTCCAAGTGCCTGGTAATAATTATATGGAAGGCTTGTTATCTTGAGTGTTTTGTCCAATCCTGCTCTAGTAAAGTAAAAGGTTCTTCCAGTTCTGTAACTACTCTCATGAGAGTCCAATGCCAGTACAAATCAAATTCAACCTGAAAGAATAAGAGCCATTACTACCACAAGGCTGCTCAGCACATGTTCCCAGGCTACTGTAAGGTTAGGAATTTTGGAAGTCAGGCTCTCAGGGAGGTTACATTTGCATCCTTGTGTGACCCTCTTTAGATATGCTCAGGCTGCAGGTCTCTGAGCCAAGGAAAGCTCACAGCTTTCCTTGCTACAAGTCACAAAGCTTTGCGTTGTCATTGTTACCAAGTATATGTGCAAAATGGTACACAGCAGAGGCAATATAGAAGAAGGGAGGAGCTGGGAAATGAGAGGTGAAGATCCTGTCCCAGCCGCTCACTGGTTTGTAATGTGGCAGCAGACAAAATCCATTTCATTGCAATCAAAGTTCTCCCTAAATAAATAGGAAATTATGTTGAGGCTTTCATATAAACAATTCATGTGGGAAATTGCAAAAAACTATTTTTTGTAAAGCCCTTGAGATCATGAAATGTGTATTGCATATCTTTCTCATGTAATTTTATCAAACATCTCAAAATACCGGTAAGAATCTTCTGAAAGGCTACATGAAATAAAGATTTGCTTTGTGGGCTCACTTTAGGAAGTTTTATACACAAATGGTGTTCTCTCTCATTGAAGTTGCCTTGATATAGCATGGTGTAAAAACCATAACTGAAGAAAAAAAAAACATTTCCCATGAAAAAAATGTGAGATTTTTCACCATTAAACAGTTATAGTTTAATCTAATCATTTTAATGTTTGCAAAATTACCATAGTTATTTACAAAATTTAATTGTAGCTGTGTTTTTTTAGAAAGTCATGTGCTGAAGAGATGGTTGATAGCAGGCCATCTATTAGCTATTGTTATTTCATACACTGGTGTAGGCCTGCATAATAACTGTAGGTCTTAATCATGCTAACTGTGAAGATAACTGAGAACTGTCTTTATTCTTGCTAGGAAAAAATGACAAGATTTTGAGGTGACTTCATATTTTGAAACTGGATAAAAGATCATGTAGAATTTGACAGATCATTTTTCACAGTGGAAAAAAAAAAAAAAAAAAGATCTAAAATTCCAGAGCTAAACTAAATTGTGGAATTTATCTCTGGCTGAGAACTATGACTTAAAAGAAATTCAGAAAGAAAAATTTAAACTTTTCTATACACAATTATATATTATAGCCATGTTACACAAATTATGGTACTAACATACTGCAAGAACCAGTGTGTTACTTTTTCTGTTTGTCTGCTAAAATTACAATTCAAAATTTTCTCTTCTGTTGGGTATGTGGGGTGTGACAACTGAACACATACAAAAATACTGAATACACATAGGGGTAAATACTGAATGACTGGTGTGGTAGATGATACAGCACTATTTTAACCAGAAATTAGCATTTCTTTCTAATATCAGTCCACCCATTCTTAGTATTTTACTGAAAGCTTACTATGGGCACAGAAGCTTCCATGGGCAGATAAATTTACAGGAAAAAGATTGAGTTTCTAGTTTGTTCCTCAACAATCTGAGCTCAATTCTGCTACTTAAACACACATGCTATGCTCTTTGAGACACCACAGTTTTCTGAGACAGCCTTACAGAGAAGGCTGGTATCATACAGGACCAGTGCGAGCTCAGTGCCCTTCAGGAATAGTATATGGAGGTCAAGTAGAAGGCCATCTCAAATTGTAAGGGATGCCTTGCAACGGCATTGCACTGCCTATGTCAGAACATTGACTGGCCACTGTTCATGTAGACAAACCTGAGTTAATATAAAATAAGCTAGCTTGGTGATGCTAGCAATGTGGCAGCAGCAACAATTAAAATAGCAGAGGATAAATGTTCTACCATACTCCTAACCTGGCCACGTGCTGCAGTGAACTACGATGCTGCTAAGATTACACTGTCAAATTTAAAGCTAGATTGGTAATGCCTGCATAAGCAGCAATCAAAAATAAAAACATGATAGAAATACAGGAAGAGAGGGTCAAAATAACCTGAAGAGAAAATACAGTGGTTCAGCAATTTCCTAAAGTTTCCCAAGGACAGAGGCTGAGCCAATGAAATTCTCAGTCATGCAATCCAAAAATAATAAACCATATTTCCTGACAGAGAGGATGACCAAATATAAATCCATTGATCTGTCGGCTCTTTTAATCTTCCTGTAATATGCTGTCCTCTCAAGACCTTAATTATTGATTCACATTCTCCAGAGTTTGCTTATGAATCAATTTCAATAATCTTTAAGTAAAACTGAGCTGATATCATAAAAAAAAGTGGGTATTATCATTAGAGCTTGCAACACTGAATTTGCAAGGCTTATTGCTTGCCTTTGATTGCATAGTTCATAAGATTCAAGGAACTGGTGGCAATTCATAAAAATTAATGAGTGACCTTGCCAGCAGACAAGCAATTCTTTACAGAACGTATAATAGCTTTGGCTCAAAGGTATGTGCTAGAGAAGTTCTCTCACCATCCTTGACGTGCTTTGCTCCCCACCTTTTAAAATGATGACAATGATCCATCTTCTTATTTAGCCAGATGCCTTGGTAACACTGCTTACAGAGAGGGCCACATTTGACACTTCCAATTCTGGCATTCAGAGCAAGTGGATTTGAAACTCTCTTTGCCTTTATTTCCCAAACCAAATGCAAATAAAAGCTGTGGGGGAGATTCTTCAGCTCTGGCATCTCTGAACAGTACATATTTCCCTGAGAGTGGCCAGGCTCAGCTGCACATTTTATTGAAGTAAATCAACTCAAGAAATACAGCAGGATTTAGTGAATAAAACTTCTCATATTGTTGAAATAGACTGTTTATGCCCTGATGCAGATATATAGGGCAGCTTCTGAAAATACAGTCAACTTTGCCTCCTTTCCTTCTCCAAATATAAACCCAACACGTCTTCAACTCACTGTCATAAAATTGCCTCACTTCATCATTAATTTAATTTTCCTACACTCTCCAGAGCATAAGACTTTGAAAGTTTAAACCTCAGCCTTCAAATAATCAAATGACCTGCTAACAACCACTATCATAGTCCAATTTGGTGGAACTCTTCTATATTTTGTCTAAAAATGTTGGAGAATTCCTCATTTTTCAACCAGTTCTGCTAACAGCGAGTCACACTGTGGCAGAGGAATGAGTGAAAGCACAGCTGGGGTTCTAGATATTTCAGCCCCAGAGCTTCCTAAGAAGCACTGATGGTGGGATGGTAATCACAGGGTCAACACAGGAAATTAAATAGCTCTTAGACAACAGAAATATATACATGTATATATATATACTGTGCCTCACCCCTCTTTTATCTAGTCACACCAGGGAGTCTAACTGAATGCTGAGTCTGCAAGCTTGAATGGAGACACTGGAAAAAACAGCAACTTCGTAAGAGATTCTCCTCTTGCATCTCAGGCAAAATAAAGGAAAAAGGTGGAATCTCACCACATCCCAAGGTGGGCCTCACAGACTACTTACTCTCACAAGAGTAAGAACTTCTACTGATATATGGCTCAGTTTTTGCTGGTGATGTTTTTTTGTGGTCTCCTGCTGTAGCAATTTTACAGTCAAATATTAGTTAATCAAATTATTTCCTTGCTTATGTCTGAGAGTATTTAATGGAACTAGTCCTTCAGGAGAGGCAGTGAATTTTTAAACTAAAATGGTGTAGATTTAGATTAGATATGAGGAATAAATTCTTTACTGTGAGGGTGGTGAGGCCCTGGAACAGGTTGCCCGCAGAAGTTGTATATGCCCAATCCTTGAAAGGCCAGGCTGGATGGGGTTTTGAGCAAGCTAGTCTGGTGGGAGCTGTCCCTGCCCATGGCAGGGGGGTGGAATTAGACGATCTTCAAGGTCGCTTCCAACCAAGCTATTCTATGACTCTATGATTCTATGGTTCTGTGTATAGACATGTTTCATTTGATGAACAGGAATTATGGAAATTTAAGAAAGAGTTGTCTACAAGCTGTCCCTGCCAACTCCAAAAAGTGTTGGCGGACCAAACTAAGAAATGGTAGCTTGTATAACGCGTTACCATTTAGTTTCTGGTTTATGTGTTGTTAAATCACTAATGGTTTTAGCTGAGCTCATATTTGACAGAGATGTTATTTGTGTACTTTTTAAAAATCCATTAGTCCAGAATAGAAATTTAATTATTTTACAGATATATGGATTTCACTGAACCATTGACTCTGTGTTAATAAACAACAGATTCCAGACTTCTTTGAGGAACCAATTCTCACTACCATGAGAGAGATCATGAGAGAGAAGTTAGAATTTAGAAGGCTCTTATGGTATCTTTTGAGCTAAATGCTGAAATAAGAATTAAAGCAAGTCCAAAGGAGAATATAAGCAAGTTTCACTAACATTTTCTGAAAATGTTGGTTTGAGTTTTTCTTCAGGTGGGGAAATAAAGGGTTGAAATTTGTTTATTATTTCCAGTAAAATTTAACGGTAAGCATTTAAAATGACTAGGAGTCAATTTTCAATGACATTGAGTAAACTTACTTAAAGAATTAATTCCACATGGGATTAAACAAAAGAATCCATAAAACAACATAATTAGAAAGGCATTTTTCTATATTCTTGTCACCTTCTCTTTCATGTTGCTAGCAGTTTTGTTTGTTTTAGCCTGAGGCTTAGTTTAGTGATTGTGCCTAACAGAAGGACAAACATTGAAAAAAAATGAGGAGACAGACCAAACTCTGACTGTAGATGAAGGTCAAGTTCACATCATCTAATTTCAGGAACACAGATTTCCCATTATCTCTAAAATGAAATACTGCAGACACTTTGGCTGAAATATTTGAGCCCCGTGAACTGATTTAGGAAATCTTCAGGCAACTTCTTTTGCTTATGAGAAGAAAAGTAATGGCTGTGAGCTAAAAAAAAAAAAAAAAAAAAGAAAAATTAGAATTTGAGAAAATCTATTTACCACCAGGTTTGCTGCCAGGTCCTAAGCATGGGCCCCCTATCCTCAGGCCTCTTCCCTGGGCTCTAAGCCACACAGCAAGGGCGACCCTGTCCCACAGTGACCATGGGGGAGAGCCTAATGGTGTGAAGAGGCTTCAACCTAGCCCAACCCTGGCCCAAGGAGGCCCTAGCGCCTGGGGTGATGGCTCTGCTGTAAGGCAGCCCTGCCTAGGGCTCACCACAGATGGCCTGACCTGTCTCCAGCCCATCCCTGTGTCCAGGAAGGTGCTGATGTCCTGGGTCAGGGCTGCCCTCATGTCCCCTAGGGACAGCTCCTGGCTGGGGTCGTGGGATGAGCCCTGGATGCCAGGCCCTGGGCCTGCCACCTGTGGTGGTTTTACCCTGCTGGGCAGCTGAACTCCACCACAACTGCTCTCTCACTCCCCCTCCTCAGAAGAAGGGGTGAAGAAGAAAGTATGCTGGAAAGAAAAAAAAAAAAAGGAAAAAAAAAATAAGCTCATGGGTTGAGATAAGGATAATTTAATTAAAGGGAAGAGAAGAGGAAAACAAACAAATAAAGGCCATTTGGAAGCACAGAGAGAAAAAAAATATTCTCTATTTCCCATCAACGAATGATGTTTGTCCACATCCTGGGAAGCAGGACCTCAATACAAGTAGCAGTTACTTGGGAGGACAGACGTCTTCACAAAGAGAGGCCCCACACTACTTCCCCCTTCCCATCTTTTATTGCTGAGTGTGACACCATAAGGTATGGAATATCCCTTTGGTTGGTTTAGGTCAGCTGCCCTGGTGATGTCCCCTCCCCACCTCTTGCCCACCAATTTTGTTATTTTGTCAAAGATTTTTAAAGAAAATTCATTTACCAAATATATTCAATAAATTTGTAAGAAGCTGCTATGGTCCTTAATCCTACATCTTTGATTATGAGCTGGATTTTTCTCCTGGGATACATCCTGAGACTCATAATGCTTATGTTATTACTTGCTATTACTTTGGATTGCAAGGTTTTTTGATGGTGGTGGTATTTTTTGTGTTTTGTTTTTGTGTGTGTGTGTGTGTGTGTTTTGTTTTTGTTTTTGTTTTTTATTTCTTCAGGATCTCTTTTTTTTTTTTTTGTGACACCTTTTTTTGACCTAGATGTTTTCCTGCTGAAGCATGCAGAGGTTTTAAAACTATTAGCCTGATTTTGCACTGCATTTATACCAGTGGTAAAGACTGATCAGATTTCAGTAGGAATAGAGTATAGCTCACAGCTGAGGTGCTTCATAAATCCTATTTATCTGCAAATGTTAAAGAGGGTGAAACCACCTGCAGTGAACCAAGTAGATGGAAGATAATTTATGCGTTTTGTTCCGGAGTCCAGATGAAGTATGCAGTGCAGGACAGTCCCTGGCAAAATCTTCAGCTCATTTCAGGGAGAGAAAGGTGTGAGCCTTGCAGCTCATGCCGAAACATCCTCAGCACTGTCAGCTGCTCCTGGCTGCAGGCTCTGGGGTTGAGCCCAAATTTAATAATTTCAAAGGTGTGAATTAGTACCTTAAGCCATTCTGAAAAGCATTTTTCTACCAGACTTCTGCCTTCAAACTCACAGATCTCAGCAGTAGCTACCACATGAATCTTTGGCTTAAAACTGGGCAGTGAATAGGACCTGCTGCTTTTAATTATCTTTTAATCTTTGCTGAGCTGCTTTTCTTTAAATTGCTAGTACAGCTACTTAATTTCCCTCCCCAGCATTACCATTTGTTGGTGGTTTTATTATTATTAGTTGTTGTTATTGTTATTATTTAATTGTTTCTTCTTACTTGAAGATAATAGCCACCCTTCCCATCTGAAGATAATAGATAGCTGGAAAGTCTTCCCCAAAATGCATCAGATCACAGCTTCTGAACAGGTTTCTTTAAACTGCTTTGCAATAGAAAGCTAAAAGCCTTCCAAGTCAGGTTTACTGTGCCATGGCTGTGGGATGAGCAGAGGGCAAGTATTAATAACTTGGTGTAAACATAGTCACAGAACAAAGTACTTTGAACTCCTGTGTTCAGAGCACAGCCTAAGAAGATTTCAGCTACAGGAGAACCAAGAGAAGGCACTGGAGAGCAGAGACCAAATGGGTTCAATGCTCAGGAAGAGCACCGAAATGAACTTTTGGATCCAAAAACTTGAAATGGCTTTGCTTGCTGCCTCCCTAATCCTGAAAGCATCAAAGTCAGTTGGGTGTCCCTCTTAACTTTAAAGATCCCAAACATTTGTTCCATGTCAGCTCACTCTGAAATGGGTTTCTGGGCTCTGAACTCCTGCCTACTGACAAATCTGACACTGAAAGGAGAAAGAAATGATGGATTACAAAAAGGCTTTAGGAACAGTCCAGACTCACTTTAGACAGGAGTATTACACTCTCAAGAGTGCCCAAACCAGGCTAGAGCCAGACCATCTCTTTCTGTTCTTTCTTTGGCCCAGTGACTCAAATCCCTGGATCCCAGGCTCAGCTCTATAAGGATCTTTAGGAAGCATTTCCACTCAAACATCCCACAGTGCTGCAATGAGGGCACTTTTCTCTGAGGTGAGAGAATGAGTACAGTCCTCGATAGACCGGGGAAAGTTCAAGGTGCCAGTGTGTGTTTTATCCACTAACATTTAGCAAAAGATACGTAGTACCTTATCTTCCAGTGAGGCACTCAAAGAGGTTTCCCAGAGAAGTTATACATGCCCCGACCTTGGAGGTGTTCAAGGCCAGGCTGAATGGGGCTTTGAGCAACCTGGTCTGGAGGGAGGTGTCCCTGCTCCTGGCAGGGGGTTGGAACTGGATGACCTTTAAGGTCTCTTCCAACTCAAACCATGCTGTGATTCTACACCTGGATTATGATGGAAATAGAGCCTGAAGATATGTGTTCATGTTCCTAGAAAAAGTACTTTGGAGTATGTTTGAATGGCTACTGCGAGATACCCAGAGGGTTTTCAGGTTAAATAGGTAAGTGCCTACAAGATTAGGCAGTATTTGAAAACAGCAAGTCTAGGTTGCTGTCTAGGAGGAATGCATACAGCTTTGATTTAAGTGTCTACATCCCAGATTAGATGGGATTTTAGCAGTTTAGTTCCTATCCAGAGTGAATATAACAATATATTTTTGCCACAAGTTGATGTGAAAAACTTTGTCGATATAATTTCTACAGTAGATTAAAACTAATTTCCTGCATTTATATATAAGCCTAAGTGACAAACAAGAATAGATAGGTAAATGATAAATAAAATGCAGTGTAGATCCTTAATCGCCCTCAGTCTTCTATGCCGAAAAGACTGTGAGGAACAGTTGCAGGTATGAATAAATGAGGAGCCAGGAGACTCACATCTCAATTATATCACAAGACTTGGACTTGCCCTGGTATGCCACATAGGTCAGACCTCATAATTCCTGCTGAGAAATCTCTGTCTGTATGTGCTTATAGAATTACTCTGGAACTCTTTAACCTAAATTACATTTCTAAGACTTCCCAAAGCATCCTATAAACCGTTTCATATTTTAGAATCTGTCTAAATTCTACTGCTGCTTAAATCTAATTAATTTCTCCTCTGAGTAAAGGTACAGTAGCTCTGAAAATAACAATTTGTATTAAGAGGTAAATACATGGATATAATGAGTGGAGAAGGAATTAGTAGCTATTAGAACTAAACCTGTCATCTTCCCAGACATCTTTGCAAGAAATATTAAAACTATTATCTCTAGTCTTCAAGACTTAGACTCAATCTGATGCGAACATGTAATTTTCATTAATGTTAATGGAACTTGTGCAGATGCATCAGCTGAAAAATAGCCAGTGAGTAATAAAAGCTGTAGCAAAGTAAAAACAGGTGGATAGCAAATACAATATTTTAATATGGACCTTCCATTTTCCTTAAAATTACAATATCCTAATCAATTCTTGGAAATTTATATGTAAAGATGAAAAAAAAAAAACAAACATTTGGACAACTCATCAAATGTTTTGTCTGTCCCTTAACACCTATGTTTCCTGCTACTCCCCAAAGGAATAAAAATCTTCTTGAGAACATATGTTGCACTGTTTAATTAACAAGAAAGCAGCTATAAGTTGTTATTTCTCCCTTTCACAATTTAAAAAGAAAAGAAATCCTCCATATCATATTTTTTTAATAAATATGTATATGATGTATATATACAGTGAATTTTTATCTAGTCAACAAAACTTAGAATTTTTTTAGCTGTCTGAAAAGCTGAATGAGAAAATGCTCAACACATGCAATTTTTTTTGTTTTGTTTTGTTTTTTGAACTTGATGTCTTACTAAATAAGTCCAACTTTTGAGTCTGGATTGATTCTTTCTGAGATATTACTTATTCAAAGGCCTCAAGATTCCTCTGAACACTCTCAAAGGGAAGTCAAATGACTGATTATATATTAAAGGAACTCTTGTGTATTTTGGCTGATCTTTGTAGCAGTAAAAATATCTACATCTACCAACTTAGTATTTTTATTTGTAAATTAATTCTGCACTTAACCACATTCCCAGATGGTAAGAATGGAACTAGAAACAATCCTGTTTCTAAGACCTAGACATATTTGTTTTCTTTCTGCTTTTTGTTCCAACTTTTCTGAAATAACCATGTGTTTGCTAACGTACTCTTTAGCCTACAAAGTCTAAGTAGTGTGGAAGAAAGTGATGCTTTTCAGAGTAAGGGGAACAAAACGAAATGGAAAAAAAAAAAAAAAAAAAAGAAGAAAAAAGTTCTTAGCTCTTTATGCCTGATTCAGATAGAGTTTTAAACTGTAATCTGATTAACAATTAAATTGTTAAGTCCCAAACCTGTGTCCTGGCTCTCCTAACTTGGTATTTCAAAACCCACTAATCCCCCAGGGTTAATAACTTATCTGCATGTGAGAAAAGTGTAGGCTAGTTTACTTCATTTTCCTTGTTTTCTACATTAATCTTTTGAGATATTTTCAGTCCTCACTTAGGCTGTGGATTAAGGCCAGAACATGTTTGATAGAGATTCTGGTATAAGATATCCCATAACCCTCTCTTCCTCCTGGCTGTTCATTCCCACCTAAACTGGGGATAGGCTTTAGAGATAACTCTGAAAATTGTTAAGGAAAATTAAAAAAAAAAAAAAAGCCAGATTTATTCCTGATCTGATTGACAGAGCAGATAAGGCCTGTTGTGCTGGACTGTTCACTCTGTAAACAAGGGCCTGATTTCTCAGTTCACAGGTGCTCATCCATCCCTTCATAAACTGGCAGGTAACTGTGCAAACAGTAAATAAGCAATAAAAGAGAGAGAGAAAAAAAAATGTTTGTAGATGTTTAAATGATCTTTTAGCAGGTAACAAGCAGATAGGCTCTGCCTACCACTGGCAGTGAGGGTAAGCGTTTTGTTGATTACTAGGAAAAGCTGGCTGGAAAGCTCTGTAGTTCTCCCCTCTTTTCCTGCTCTACATCATCACTGTCTGCATGATCATTAACACAGCAGTTAGTTGAAGAACAGCAGCTAGTTAACATCAGTTATTTTGGAACACTAATAATTTTATCAGGTAAATGATTAACAACATTCACAATAAACTTGTTTTTCTTTTTTTCTTTTTTTTTTTTTCCATCTGTTACAAATACTACTTTGGGTAATACACGCCTGAATTGCCTATTTTGGCAAGTCAACACTGTGACCCCTATTGCAGAAGAGTGTGGAGTATTGGCCTCAAATGTCAGTCACATAGTCCTGACAAATCCTTCTTTTTTTTTTTTTTTTTTTTTTTTCAAATTCACCTTCTGGTTTCACTTTGCACACCATTATATCAGCTACTTCAGCATCCTGTCTTTGAGCCTTTGTTTTCAAGAAGAGCAAAAAACATGACTCTGTTGCTTTATAGTACAGGTAATAATAATAATTAAAAAAACCATCTAAGTAGCTTCATGGAATGTCTGCTCTGATGTGAGTGTTCAGAAGTTGTGTGATCTGTTGTTTTTGTGTGACCAGTACACCCATATGTAACGATCAAACATCCAAGAGCTGGACCAGGTTTATTTTCAGGTCTGTACATTTTAAATGTATTGTTAGCAAAATATTACAGAGAGGAAAATGGGGATACTTGCCTAGTGATGAATTAGTGTTTCAGGATGGAGTTATAATAATTTGTTCAATGACTTGGGAAAAAGATTCACCATTCCTCTCACTAAAACGTACCTTACAAAATATGCTAGCAGGGAATCTGCTTTCTAAGTCACTGAGGAAAGCAAAGAAAAATACCAAAACTTTCTGAATGACCTCTAAATATAATAGCATGTATGTTTATATGTGCAGGAAACAGCCTTCCTTGCTGGTAATTTCAGAAGCTGGTAAGGCTAGTGTTCCTCTGATGGATAGTAGAAGGTAAAAAGTTATCCTATGGCTTAGTAATTTCTCACTGGTATAGTTGTTTATAACTTCTTAATCTTAAATCTTAATAAGACTTTATAGGATTTTTTCTCACTTTTGTAGAAGGAATCTATCTGAAGGTAGAGTTTTTGAGTAGAAAATAAGAAGTCAACAATAGATACATTTCTTGAGCAGATACCAACCATTGCAAGGAATGCAGGAATCAAATTTGCTGACCTTATGCATGTGAACTGTCCAGTATCCAACGTAAGCGGTAATGGGCACTGTCCTTCACTGGAAGCTTAGAGTGGCTTCACTTCATTTTTCATTCTGCAAAATCTTCCTAGACAGCTGTCTGCAATTACATTCTTGCAGTCACCATATTTAGATGCAGATTTTTGTTTAATTTTTCATTTTATAAGGAGTAGCAGTGTTCATAAATATGATCTTAAATAAGAGGTGTGGGTCCTTTCAAGTGTGTTTTCCAACTATGCTATCTATATTATGGGAATGTTGTAAGGCAATATGACTGATAACAGTTGGAGCTTGTGATTCACAACATCATTTGAATCAGTGAAGTTACATAAACAGCAGGCAATACTGAAAGAATTTCTGAAAATCCTGTAAGTTTTTGTGTCATTTTATGGCCATAAGGCTTTAAGTCTTCGTGTCATCTCAAATACTGTCACAAACACATGACTTTTAGGGCAGAAGTGGAGCTATGGTGCTACAAATAAAAAGCCTTATGTTATTGAAAGCATTTTTCCTTACTTTGAAAACTCTGTAATCCCAGCCATACACAGCCTCTCTCCATGTCTGGCAAAGTCCTAGTGTCCTCTGATTTTTTGAGTAGGATCCTTTAGAACCATAAAAACATTAGAAGTTTAATTTAAACAAACCTTATTAGTTCCTCAATTGTAATGAGGAGAGAGTCCCAAAAGGTATCTGACCTCACATGTTTTAGACATGTAAATTAGGATGAGATTAATCACCCCATGGAAAGGTGTTTTTATCATCAGGGAATAGGGAGGAATCTAGGCAGCTGTCTTAGACTAGACCTCTCAAGTTTATAAAACTGGTGTTAGATGAAACAATTCTCACCCTTTGAATTAGTTTTCAAAGATGATTTTTCATTTAAGGAAATATTTTTATAAATATTTTTTCAATAAAATCATAGAGTAACTTACGTTGGAAGGGACCTCCAGAGTTCATGTAGCACAAGTCTCTACTCAAAGCAGGTTCAGTTAGATCAGGTTGGTCAAGGTCGTGCCCAGTCTTGAACACCTCCAAGAACAGAGATCCAACAACATCTGTCTCCCACAGTATTCTCCTGGAGAAGTTGGCAGCCCATGGCTTGGGCAGATACACTCTGCTGGGTTAAAAACTGGCTGGATGGCTGGGCCTAGAAAATGGTGGTGAACAGAGTGAAATCCAGATGGTGACCAGTCACCAGTGGCATTCCCCAGGGGTTGGTGTTGGGGTCCATGCTCTTTAATATCTTTATTGATGACTTGGATGAGGGATTTGAGTGCACCCTTGTAAATTTGCAGATGACACTAAGTTGGGGGGACGTGTCAATCTGCCAGAGAGTAGGAAGGCCCAGCAGAGGGACCTGGACAGGATGGGTCAATGGGCAGAGGCCAGTGGGATGAGGTTCAACATGACTAAGTGCTGGGTCCTGCACTTTGGTCACAATAACCCCATGCAGCACTACAGGCCTGGGGAAGCGTGGCTGGAAAGCTGTGCAGAGGAAATGAATCTGGGGGAGTCGGTTGATGCTCACCTGAGCTGACAGTGTGCCCAGGTGCCCAAGAAGGCCAACGGCATCCTGGCTTGGATCAGGAATAGTGTAGCCAGCAGGACCAGGGAGATGATCATTCCCCTGTACTCTGCTCTGGTGAGGCCGCACCTCGAGTACTGTGTTCAGTTTTGGACCCTTCACCACAAAAAAGGCATCAAGACTCCTGATATGTCTTGTGGTCCAGCTCCCTGAGCATCTTCATATGTTAAACTCAATAAAATATGTCTGTCTTTCATGTACAGGGGAGCCAAAATCTGGGCACAGAACTCCACATCTGTCTCACAGATGCTGAATAAGGGGAAATGATCATTCAGCCTTCCGGCTATAGTTTTACTAGTACAGGTTTCACCCTTCCTAGTACACACTCTTGCTGATAGGGATATGACAGACAACCTAGAGTTGTGTAAAGTTAGACCACGGGATATAATTTAGCCAAATGGTGACCATAAAGGTCTTGGTATCTATGACATATATCTAGAAGGGTCTGTGAAGGCTACAAAGAGTGTAACTCCTGGAAACAAAGCCAAATTCACTGAGATAAAAAAAGTGAACAAATAGTAAGGAAAGAAACTCAACTCTTTTTCTCCTACTGAGTTTTTTTTTTGGCCATGTCAGTTTTCTTACTCAACAATCTGTTATATAAACAAACCATGATTAACTAGTATAGAGTAGAAACAAGGAGCTGTTGTGGGGGAGGCATAGGTTTTCTTACATATTTTTCCCATTGGAAAAATTATCTGTGCAAGCACACACTAAGAAAAATAAGTCTAGTCTTTTATGGTTTAAATTTGTTTTAATTCATTGTCCACAGCTTCTTGGGAAAATATTTATAACTGCAGAAATGGAAAAAGATTGAAAACCACAGAATTAGTGGAGAAGGACAGAGGAGATAATTGACTCCAGTTAACTGGTTAAAGAAGAGTGAGCCATTCCAGTTAAGTCCATTAGTGAATACATAGAGAGAGCACACCATATGCTTGGCAAGACGCATTTAATCAGATTCTGCTAGATTTATCAAGTTTCATTGGTTTGCAATTTCTCTGAGATATAAAGAAAATGATTTAGCATCCCAATAGAAGCTAAACCCCAATAGATTTTTGCTTATCTAACCTAACTGTAGGAGGTGCATTTGCAGCAGTGGCTGAAGTACTTCTAATGGAAGAATAAGGATTCCACTATATACCAAACTGTATAATAGTTACCTGTTTTATGAAGCTCTTTAACTGGAGTGTTTAGTTCTCAGATTTAGATGGACCTTTAACCTGATTTATAGTTGTAAATATAATTAGATTGAAATATAAAAGTATAAATATGATTATAATATTTACAATTGTTACCTTACAAAATGTTGGAAAACAATAGCTGTTAGTGACACAAGCTGTATGTTTTTTGAATTCCTGAAAATCAAGACCACAGTTGTACTTCCTAAAAAATCAGCTTTCAAATATGAGTCTAAAGATTTTGCCCGTAATATTGATCTGGAACAAAGCTGTCATGAAGCATGCTACAACCATAATCCTTTATCTCTACATTTCTTCCTTCCTATCCCTAACCGTTTTTAAGGAGGCTATTGCTATCAATAGATAAGGTTATTATAGCAAAACATATTAGGTCCTCAATGGAAGAAACAATTTACTGCATATCTTAGCAGTTTCTCAAAAGGAATTTGGGAGATCTACAGATGTACAGCAAAGCAAGAAAAAGAAGAGAGCACTATGTCAGTACCTTAAAACAGAACATTTACCAATGACAAAATTTAAATTAATATTTATAGAGAATGAGATAGAGAAGAGAATTGTGATTCATTTGCTGTCCACCACTGAAGTAAAACTCTGTATGGAGATTGGTTTCACCTTAATTTAGGTTGTCTGAATGCATTTAACGTTAAAGTGCGGACGTGTTAATGTCTGGTGTCTTTTATGTGGAGAAATCATGGTGAACATACACTATAGTAATAAGCCTGAGTTAACGGAATATGCATTTTAGTCAAGTGGCTCAACTATGGCTGAGTGGCTAGAGGAGGAATCAAGCCCTATCCTCCAGCAATAAAAGAGCTATCAGTTTCCTCAAGGTGCACACAGATCCACAGAAATAGAGCTGGGGAGAAGCAAGATTGGAAAGGCAGGCATGAATTATCTGAAAGCAATATTGCCCTAGCTCAATAACACCACAGCAAATATTTTATGTGTCTTAAGACCACCTACTGGAAGAGAACAAAACACATGGTCCAGAGAGATCATTTAAAGTGTAGAGTTCAAAACTAGAAGCTTCAGGATTAATGAGTTTTTTCATGTTCAAAACTTCTAAGAAGCAGGGTCAGGCCAAAGGTACAGCAAGCACAGTATCCTGTCTCCAACAGTGAAAAGCAGCAAATTTTGAAGAAAAGACTATAAACAACAGCATAAATATGAAATATTTTTTTCCCTGATAAGACATCCCAGTTGGATAATCTCACTGGGGAATATAACTAATGGAGAAAACAGTACAACTGAAACTGGAAGTTCTCCAGGGTTTAGACTATTTCCCTAACCAGTCTGGGAAGGCAAGAACCTGCAACTTACAGTAAAAAAAAGCACTCATATGATTCTGATGAAACAATCATTTCCAGAAAACAACAATCCAGAGGTCTAAATGTTCTCTAGCTCTTTCCTCCCACACTACAGATTATTTCAAGGGAAATGATAAACCCAAATTTAAAGAAAAAAAAGTGTATCCATGAACATCAATAGTTCATCTGAAAAAGAGGGAAGATTCAAGGTCCCAAACCTCATCTCTCTCCGCAGTGCCAAAGCAAAAAAAGACAGCCTTTGCTAAGGAAGAAAAAGCCTCTTTGCCTCAGAGCTCATTGAAAGGAATAAGTCGGGAACAATGATTATAAAGGAAAATTATAAAGAGATTCCAAGAACAATTCAATTTTCTTTGTCTGTCTAGTGTATCATTCATACATTTGGGAGCAAAGTTTATCTTCTTCCACCTAGACATCCAGACTAAGGTCATACTTTCTTCACTGGAACTCTTAAAACATCTTTCCAGCTAAGTATTTTATACCTAATTGTAGAGTCTGAGCAGTAGTCATTTGATTACGAGACAAAGTAAACTATCTGCATCAAAGAATCACAGAATGGTTAAGGATAGAAGGGAGCTGTGGAGGTCATCTGATCCAATTGCCCTGCTTAAGCAGTGATACCTAGAACAGGTTGCCTGGGACCATGTCCAGGTGGCTTTTGAAGATCTCCAGGAAGGAGACTCCACAACATTTCAAAAACAAAAACAAATCTAGTCACAAAAGAAAAAGGAAAGAAAGAAGGAAAAGGAGAAATAAATGGTTGGTCAAATAAAATTGTACATATATGGTATATTAATAAGCATTGAGTAGTTTGTGAACCTGTAGTACTCAGCCAATGAGGAAACAGGGAAGGAATCAGGCGTCGGGTAATAGGGTTATGATATACTTTTACTGTGTGTTCCTATTTGCAGGACACCCACAATAAATAGCTTCACAGAAGACCCTATCTGAGAAAATTATTGAGATATTTCTCACACTTACCAGCTGGGTGGCCTCCAGCATGTCCTGGTGCCTGGGGTTGTTCCTTCCTAGGGTCAAGATTCTGCTCTTCTCCATGTTGAACTTCATGAAAGTTTTGTGAGCCCACCTCTCCAGCCTGCCAAGGTCCATGTGAATGGCAGCATAGCCCTCTGGTGAGTCAGCCACTCCCCCCCAGTTTTGTGTCATCCATTAATTCACTGAGAGTGCACTCTACTCCATAATCCAGATCGTTAATGAAGACGTTAAACAGGACTGGACCCAGTATTGACCCCTGGGGTACTCCATTCATTACTGGCCTCCAGCTAGACTTTGCACCACTGACCACTATACTCTGTGTCCATCTATTTAGCTAATTTGTATTCCACCTCACTGTCTGCTCGTCCAGCCCATACGTCATCTTCTCTGTGAGAATCTTACTGGGGACAATGTCAAAGGCCTTATTGTCCAGGAAGCCAACATCTACTGTTTGTCCACTACTCATACCCCTCATCCATCAAGCTGGTCATTTCATTATGGATGCTTCCCCCTGGTGAATCCATGCTGACTATTCCCAATGATTTTCTTCTTCACATACTTGGAAACGGTTTCCAGGATGAGCTGTTCCATAGGCTGCCCAGGGAAGTGGTTCAGGCACCATCCCTGGAGGTCTTTAAAAGACATTTAGATTTAGAGCTTAGTGATATGGCTTAGTGGAGGACTTGTTAGTGTTAGGTCAGAGGTTGAACTCGGTGATCTTGGAGGTCTCTTCCAACCTAGATGGTTCTGTGATTCTGTGATCACCTTCCCAGGGATCCAGGTGAGGCTGACTGGTCTGTAGTTCTCTGGGTCCTCCATTCTTGTTCTTCTTGAAGATAGATGTGACATTCGTTTTCTACATGGTTTTGGTCACTTTTCTCAGTTGCCACAATTGAGCAAAGACTATAGAGAGTGGCCTTGCAATCACTTCTGCCAGCTCCCTTAGCACTTGTAGGTGCTTTCCATCAGGGCCCATAGACATGTGAATGTCCAGTTTGTTCAAGTGTTCTTTCACCTTATCCTCTTCCACCAAGGAAGCTCCTTGCTGCAGCTCTGTCAGCCTGGCCTCTGGGACCAGAGGCCCAGTCTTGCTAGTGCTAGCTTGCTTGCTCCTGAAGGCCAGTCTTGCTAGTAAAAATTGAGGCAAAGAAGGTTTTCAGTATCTCGGCCTTTTTACTGTCCTGGGTTACCAGTTCTTCTGTTTCCTTCAGGAGAGGACCTTCAGGAGAGGACCCTAGTCTTCCTATGATCATTGATGTACTTATAGAAGATTTTCTTGTTGTCCTTGACATACCTGGCCAGACTAAATTCTATCAGGGTTTTCCTAACTCAATCCCTGGCTGTTGGGACAATGTCTTTGTATTCCTCCCAGGTTACCTGTCCTTGCTTCCATCCTTCTTTTTTTTTGTGTGTTTGAGTTTGGCCACAAGCTCCTTGTTCATCCATGTAAGACTCACAACATTTTTGCCTGACTTCTTCTGTGTTGGGATGCATTGCTCCTGAGTTTGAAGGAAGTGATACTTGAATATTAACCAGCTTTCTTCATCCCCTCTTCCCTCCAGGGCTTTATCCCACAGAACTCTACCAAGCAGATCCCTGAAGAGGAAAAAGACTGCTCTCCTGAAGTCCAGGTTTGTGAGCTTGCTTTGCACCCTCCTCACTGCTCTAAGGATCCTGAACTCCACCATGGTATGTTAACATGTTATCTTACCATCTTAAAATTTTTCACCTGTAAGTCTGTTTGCAAAGAAAACAGTCAAGTATTGGTTACTCTCACAAACTTAACACTGGTAAGGTGATTTATTCTATAGAAAGTCCTTACTTACACTAATTTAAGATATAAATTATGTGATCTTGAAGAAAAGTAGTTCTGCATTTGAGAAATCCTAGTATTCCACTTGTTATTAAAGCATAAAGTACAATTATGTACCAAAAAAAAAATTATTAATGTAAAAATAAATAAACTGTTTTGACTACTTGTGAATTTATTTAATATTACCATTTTACGTTTCAGTGTACTTAGGTAATTTTAATACTATATGAAATATAGGCAAATACAAAGCTGACAGGTCCTAGCCCATGGTACACAGCGCTTACTGCAATCTGGACTGCTTAGAATTTTTGCAGTACTAGATGTCTCCCTAATTAAATGGTACTCAGTTGTAAAACCTGGCTGTTGGCCAATTGACTGAGCAATTTCTTTTTAGGGACTCATGATCACCTTGTACTTTCCAGCACTAGAAGGTCACTGGTTGTTTTTAATCATTTAACATTTGAATTGTTTTGTTTTGTCCTTTATCTCTTTCTCATCACTGTTGTATATGAGAATTTCATTTCCTTTCCCTTGTGCAATTTTTCTTTGTATGCTGAATTAGACATGGACTTATATCTTCTTTTCAACCCCTTGCCATTTGTGATACATGAAGAAAAGCTAAGCAAAACATGTCTGTCTTACATAGCACGCTCAATGTTCAATGAGTGAACATCATTTTTCAGGATTTAAGTCATAAAATCTGCTTAGTATTTCAGCACAAAGTCCCTGACACACCTGCAGAGGTCACTAATGTGAGGGCCTGCTGTGTCAATTCAGAATGAAGAGATTGTGACAGCAGATATAGCTTGTTCTGAATACATAGTATGTAATCTTACATCATCCTGTTGTTATGTGCAAGTCTGATCAACAAAGTAGATTCTGAGGGACATGCTTGACAACCAAGGTTGCTAAAAAAAATGTATTCTTGATAAATTCAGCCTGCTTTTTTAAAGATGTTCTCTATAGCCAGCTCTACTCAGTCCTTGCTTTAAGCAATTGTCTTAGTAGGTTGCAGTCAGCTTCTTCGCACAGTGATCCACTGGATTTCTCTCTCAGTTTTAGACTTCTATTGCCACAACATTTTGTGTAAATAACTATTTCTGGTTTAAATGATCTGTCCTTGCCTTAAATGTTGCATATTACTCTCCCTCTCTCCAAATCCAGCCTCTTATTAAGTCAAATTCCCACTACACAACTGTGGGAATATCAATGCAGTTTTTCTGCTCCTGTCAAAAATCCCCTTCCCTCTGTGCCACTCAAGACTTGCTGTCAGTTCTTCCACTGCCTCTTCCTCAGTTACTCCACTGAAATATTTAGTTATTGGATACTACTAATGAATCAATAAAAATCTTTTCAAATCCCCCAAATTGACTGAAAATGCATGTGCTTCATGGTAACATAATCTTACTGCCATAATCTTACTTCCCTTATTCACTAAAACTTCTCTCACTGACATTTCATGCCCAAAATGATGCTGCAAGCTTTTAGGAATGGAGACTTCTTTAGGCAAGGAACTACACTTTTTTCAAAGGCAAGGAAAGGTGATGAAAGGTGAGGTGGAAGGAAGGAAGGAAGGAAGAAAGGAAGGAAGGAAGGAAGGAAGGAAGGAAGAGAGAGAAAGAGAGAAAGAGAGAAAGAGAAAGAAAGAAAGAAAGAAAGAAAGAAAGAAAGAGAGAAAGAGAGAAAGAGAGAAAAAGAAAGAAAAAGAAAGAAAGAAAGAAAGAAAGAAAGAAAAAGAAAAGAAAGAAAGAGAAAAAATATATATTATTATTTGTATTTCCTTTATGACATGTCTGGAAAGATTCATATTACCATTGTGGGATGAAGGAGGAGAAGTGATGTACTGTGTGAAGTTAATATAAGGACTCTCTTATCTGTGGACCTGGCTCTCCTTTATTTGTGAGTCACAATACTCATACAGCAGTGACTTGAGACTGAATCTATCATGTGGAACCAGTCAGGCAATAGAAATATTTAGCCAGCTTTAACTGAACTATATTCTGCATGAGAAAAGGTTTACAGAGCAAACGCAGCATATGTTGAGCTATAATTAGTTCCTCAACTGTTGGGCATCTTTTTGAGAGAGCTGCTACAATCTATAGTGCAATAGAGTATAGAGCATAATGTAATCACAGATTATTCTTGAATTTACACCATGCTCAGTGAGTTTCAGGGCAAACAAGATGAACATCTGGTAGTAGAGACAACTATCAATGAACTTAGCACTGTATTTTAACTCATGCAGCTGTCCTAGCTAGCCGCATTAAAAGCTTTTGTTACTCCTGATGTCTGCAACATATGTGTAAGAGTCTGTGGGAAAAAAATAAGTCTCACATCATTTGCAAGCTCTCTTCTCATAAAATATGTATTCATTCAAGCTAAAAATACAGCTTTGTAAGTCATGTTCACATGACCTATGTACTGAGAATGTGCTCATGACATCAGAGTAGTAAATGTACTAGAAGGACTGACAAAGCAGTGATACCTGGCTCTGCAGAGATCATGGTCCCCTTTGACAAAAGATCTTTGTTTCCCTGTGAATACTTCTAATATTTTGCCCTAGGAACTGAAGAATCAAATTTTCTTTCTATTCCTTGAAAGTGTGATGTGTTTCAGTTTGATCCAGGTTATGTGTTTCCTGCTGCCTCACTAAAAGTTAGTGAACTTGCACAGTATGTGTGTCAGCAGATAATGTGGAGGACAACTATAGTATGATTTATGTACATTGGACCCTTGCACTGATTTTGTGCAGAAGGACAAGATGATGGATTAATCATATTAGCATTTTTCTTCTTCCCCAGGCAGTGGAGGAATGTGTAACATAGTTCTGAATATACTAACCAGAGGAAAACAAATTGTTATGCCTTCCACCATGATCTGGGTCCTCTTGATAAAACCAAGTAGTACAGAATGAGTTTTATCCCAGCCATTGCCTAGAGCAATGATTTTGGAGGACTATAAGGATGTTGCGAGGCTGTGCAGGGACAAAATTAGAAAGGCCAAAGCTCATCTGGAGCTCAATCTGGCTACTGCCGTTAAAGATAACGAAAAATGTTTTTATAAATACATCAGCACAAAAAGGAGGACTAAGGAGAATCTCCATCCTTTACTGGATGTGGGGGGAAACTTAGTTACAAAAGTTGAGGAAAAGGTTGAGGTGCTTAATGCCTTCTTTGCCTCAGTCTTTAGCGGCAAAACCAGTTGCTCTCTGGATACCCAGTACCCTGATCTGGTGGAAGGGGATGGGGAGCAGAATGTGACCCTCACTATCCACGAGGAAATGGTTGGCGACCTGCTACAGCACTTGGATGTACGCAAGTCAATGGGGCCGAATGGGATCCACCTGAGGGTACTGAGAGAACTGGCGGAGGAGCTGGCCAAGCCACTTTCCATCATTTATTGGCAGTCCTGGCTATCAGGGGAGGTCCCAGTCGACTGGCGGCTAGCAAATGTGACGCTCATCTACAAGAAGGGCCGGAGGGTAGACCCGGGGAACTATAGGCCTGTTAGTTTGACGTCAGTGCCAGGGAAGCTCATGGAGCAGATTATCTTGAATGTCATCACGCGGTACTTACAGGGCAACCAGGCGATCAGGCCCAGTCAGCATGGGTTTATGAAAGGCAGGTCCTGCTTGACGAACCTGATCTCCTTCTATGACAAAGTGACACGCTTAGTGGATGAAGGAAAGGCTGTGGATGTGGTCTACCTTGACTTCAGTAAGGCTTTTGACACCATTTCCCACAGCATTCTCCTCAAGAAACTGGCTACTCATGGCTTGGACTGGCGTATGCTTTGTTGGGTTAAAAACTGACTGGATAGCCGGGCCCAAAGAGTTGTGGTGAATGGAGCCAAATCCAGTTGGAGGCCGGTCACTAGTGGCATCCCCCAGGGCTCAGTACTGGAGCCAGTCCTCTTTAATATCTTTATTGATGATCTGGATGAGGGGATCGAGTGCACCCTCAGTAAGTTTGCAGATGACACCAAGTTAGGTGCGTGTGTCGATCTGCTCGAGGGAAGGAAGGCTCTGCAGGAGGATCTGGATAGGCTGGAGCGATGGGCTGAGGTCAACTGTATGAAGTTCAACAAGGCCAAGTGCCGGGTCCTGCACCTGGAGCACAACAACCCCAAGCAGAGCTACAGGCTGGGAGAGGAGTGGTTAGAAAGCTGCCAGGCAGAGAAGGACCTGGGAGTATTGGTTGATAGTCGGCTGAATATGAGCCAGCAGTGTGCTCAGGTGGCCAAGAAGGCCAACAGCATCCTGGCTTGCATAAGAAGCAGTGTGGCCAGCAGGTCTAGGAAAGTGATTGTCCCCCTGTACTCGGCTCTGGTGAGGCCGCACCTCGAGTACTGTGTTCAGTTTTGGGCCCCTCGCTACAAGAAGGACATGGAGGTGCTCGAGCGAGTCCAGAGAAGGGCAACGAAGCTGGTGAGGGGTCTGGAGAACAAGTCTTATGAGGAGCGGCTGAGGGAGCTGGGGTTGTTCAGCCTGGAGAAGAGGAGGCTCAGGGGCGACCTCATCACTCTCTATAGGCACCTTAAAGGAGGCTGTAGAGAGGTGGGGGTTGGTCTATTCTCCCACGTGCCTGGTGACAGGACGAGGGGGAATGGGCTCAAGTTGCGCCAGGGGAGGTTTAGGTTGGATATTAGGAAGAACTTCTTTACTGAAAGGGTTGTTAGGCATTGGAATGGACTGCCCAGGGAAGTGGTTGAGTCGCCATCCCTGCAGGTCTTTAAAAGACGTTTAGATGTAGAGCTTAGTGATATGGTTTAGTGGAGGACTTGTTAGTGTTAGGTCAGAGGTTGGACTAGGTGATCTTGGAGGTCTCTTCCAACCTAGACAATTCTGTGATTCTGTGATTCTGTGACATCTGGGAAACCCATTCCTGATGTGCCAAAAAACTGCTCTAAGTTTGGCTGTTTAGATTTTGAACGAGAGACGTGAACAAAACAATCTTAAAAGTCTGCTGTTTAAAACTTTCATCTCCCTACCAGCATGGGATTGCTTTTAACCGCAGAATATTTTGTCCATCCTGGCTGTAAATGAGACACTTCACTGGGCTGTAGGCTATAGTATCCTGACTATAGTATTCTGATTACGTTATTCTTATTTGTGATTGAAATGATTCCTATGTCTGGAGTTAGCAGCCTCCAAAACCAGTCTGCTATCCTGAAACACCTTATATATTTATACATATAAGATAATATATTATTTGTACTGCAGTATGCATCAGTGGCTCCAAATCATTAGTCAGGAACTATAGCTGTAGGAATTGTACAAACTCATAGAGGCGAAATTGGGTCCCTGAGTTTGTATTCTAAATCTAGGAAAGTTGTAATACCTATATATATATGTAATATAAATATATGTAGTCATTACAATATATATGGTATGTTGTTATTACAATATATTATATATCATATGTATATAACTAACTACATATATATATATGCAGTACACATATATGTGTGTATCTACATATATATATGTAATAACATATATATATAAGTATATATATGTATAGTTACAGAGTCAGGCAAAACATTTGTGGTATTATCTTCTTTAAAAAATCTTGGCACTTTTAACTAATGCCAGTCAGACACCCTACCAGCATGCAAACACTGAAGTTTTCCTAAAGTTTGCCTTATTGATATGGGATCTTAACTTGTTCAGATAAGGCATTGATTTCCAGGTAAGGTGCAGTCTTTAGTAATCAAAAGTTTTACAGCTGAAATTCAAGCTGCATGGAATTTTACTTGGGACTGAGGTATTAACGGCCTTGTTAAATAAACGTCTCTCTTGTGTTTATGGCAGTGTAATTCCATATGTTAAAAATAGAAAATTACTTTTTGGGGGCTACCATTGCTGTGATAAAGATCCTTTAAATCAGTGTGAATTTGTGCTTAGTACGTGCCTTTCTGAACTGCATGATACTTATGGTCCTGGGAAGAGGATTTTAATATCAACAAAAGGGGAAATTGTCACAAAGGCAAGAGTCATGCAGCACGTAGCCTCATTTCAGGAACCTTAGTAATAGTTGAGAGTTGCTCTATGTAGCTGGGTTGCTATTTGAGTACTAGGCTAAAAACAGTGTGTTTTATTAACAAAACCAGTATTAATTTCCTGTTTCATCTTTACTAATAGGCAAGCTAAAGCAAAATGCAAATGCCAAGCACTCACGTCCTTCCATGAAAAAAATACCTTTTGGAAGTCAACTAGGTTCATGGATGCAAACAATACTGCGTATTTCCATAGTGAATTGTCCCATTGGACCTGCAGGCACTCTCCTGAAAGCATTTGGTAACCTGAATTCTCTGTGAGCACACAGGTGATTATGCCAACGGCCAAAGCCACCCACAATACTAGAACTGAACCAGTATTCCTTCTGAGGTTTTATCACTTCTTGGAGGGAACTAACATTATATTTATAGCACAGCTGAGAGCAAGGTTCTAGGATACTATATTTGAAAAAAGCCATTACATGACCTTGTGCTATGTTTCCTGTCAATTAAGCCTCAAAACGTATTATGCATTGCTGTGAAATATGCTCCAAAATGGAAAGTTAAGTCTTTTGAATCAAGACTATTTATAACTAATTACTGTGCTGCTCTGGTTTTTAGGTCTTTCTTGGCTTTGTGTTATTTTCCTGTTTATATGAGAATTCATCATTCTTTTCTACCATACATAACTTGATTCTCTGTAATGATTCACTTTTACACAGGATCATTTTATATCTTTATTTTTATATCTTGTTACCTGTACTGAGCAGTCACTTCTTCGTTGTAATTTAAATCAGAATTATAGAATATCATTTTGATTTGAACCATTTTATGTGAAACATTTAATCTTTAACTCTGCCATTCACTGATTGTATGTTGAACATTGGCAGGCTCAAGGATCTACCTAAATTAGAATAGAATATTTTTATCTAGAAACAAAATAAATTAGGCAATTCTCAGGTAACCCAAAGCCATTGTTTTATCAAGTTTCATCTCAAATTAAAAAACAAGCATAAGAAATTAGAAGCCAAATCTACAGAGTCTGAAAGGTAGGGAAAAAGTGATTGAGAAGCAAAGTCGTGGAAACCAGACTAAAACATTTCTAAACAACCAGTCTGTTCAGTCTAATTATGTAACTTCCATCTTTTCTTTTTTTTTTTTTTTTCCTATTTGACATTCTCTTCTTTGTTAATAGTTTTTAGGACAGACTACACAGGTGTAAAGCTGGGAATGAGAGACACAAGATGAATGAAGGTTGGGGATGAGTGGATAAGCTCTTGGATGATGCCAACTCCTACTTCAGGTGACTGGATAAAATGCAAGAGAGAAAATATTACAAATTAACTCTGAAAGTATGGACAAGGTGGGACTTGCAGATAAGCCCATCCTTAAGACTGATGTGTGAATGAGAAGGAAAGATACACCTGTGATCCAATAATATGAATGATACCACCTTATAAACATAACAATGCGCAAAAGACTCTCCAGGCTCAGGGGAACAGAGAATGCTTTCAGCAGCATGTGCTTCACAGGCATCCAAACTCATGTTTTGAATTAGTGAAGTAATTTATTCATTTTAGTTCTGATTCATAATCAAATGTATCAACGGAAGAGGTAAACAAATTTAAGAGATACTTGGCTAGAAATATCTGAAACAATGCTAACCACTCCTCATGCAATAAACCAATGGAAACAAACATGAAATAACTGGTCCTCTATAAAATAATGCACGTGTTCATGTATGTTTATGTGTGTGACTGTGGCAAGCAGAGTTATAAGCATAATTTGGTGTCATATGTTGAAAGAAAGAAGAAAAAGATTTGCAGATTGAAAAAGATGCTTGAGAACTTTCAGTAAATGCAAAGTCATACTTCTTTTGAGTTACATTAATTCTGGTGACGTTAGCATAATGATCACAACAATAAACAGTGTTTAATCTTAGAAAATTCACCCATATTGGGAAATCTATTTAGTAGCTTGCTGGATGACACCAAGGAACCAAATCCCAGAACTGGGATGCACTCCAGCACCCCAGTTGTCCAGGCATTAATGGCTGAACTGCTACCTGACGAATTAGTTGTGGGTGAAGAACTCTGATGAATGAATGTTTTGCACTGTGTTTGCTTGTGTGTCATACACCTTATTACCTGCAAAAGAATCTAATGAACATGGCTCAAAAGTAAAAAAAAGAAAAAAAAAGAAAAAAAAAAAAAAACTGATGGACCAGCATGCTGTGAAAGCAAATTGCAGATTTAAAACTTCAGGTTTTTACAGGATGTTATTCACAATTTGCCTATTCGGTTTATGTTGAGTGCTGAATGATTGAAGCAGCACATGCAATCACAAACAGTGAATCACTAGTATAAGTCAAACCCCCTCACATTTCAGACTTTTATAGCTGTATGTCTCTTTTATTCATTACTTTTGACTATTCGCTAAATTTCAAACAATCAACTTAATCAGAGAATTACCAACTAAAATAGATCTGTATTAGCTGCATTAATTATTGTGATTACTGGTAATAATCAGGAACATGCCCTGGCAATTTCTGATGGTTCTGGTTGCCAGGTAGGTCAGGAGCACCATGAGAACAGCTTCTCAAACTGCATTTTGAACCTTCCCTTTCTTGTTGTCTCTAGTAAACAAGAAGCACAGAGGTAAGCAAAACAAGTCACAGAAAAGAACATGAGGATTTTTTTCAAGACTTAAAAAAATTTTGGTTTAAGTCTGATGTGAAAGTTCATGAGACTTATCCAAAACATTTCCACCCTATTAATAGCCTTGGTTTAATATAGGCATGGAGCAAAGGCACTGTGAAAACTTCCCAAATAAATCTGTTAATGCACTTCATTTGGGGGTTACATAATTGCTTGACCAGTTCTAGAACCTCTTCAGAAGCCAAACTGTATTATGTAAAATTTAAAGTCTTCTAAACATGGTTCATGGCAGTGCTGGATAAGATGTTTCCAATGAGAAACAATGTCAGCAATAAGAAAGCAAAGATATCAACTCAGTTCTATACCAGATTAGTAGTGTTTTATTCACAAGACCAATTCACATGGGTGCAGTGCTAGTGAGTTTTTCAAACCTTTGGGAGAAGGCTAGAAAAACTACCATAGGGTCATTTTTCAAGCCCGGCCTTAGCTTTGGAAGCTGCAGATGGTGCTACAGAGCTATGAACTCTTTCAAAATCTAGCTCTTAAAGGAAGAATCAAATTACTTGTAGAATTATCAGGCATCACCCGTCATGCAGTTGCCTTGTGACTGATATCACTCTTGGTCTCAGTTTTTCAGACATAGTAACATAAAGATCTTTGCACTGTCACGCTTTGTAGTAAAAGTTACTGGTTTTGGCAGCAGCAAAGTAGATGCAAAGTTTTTTTAGCACCAGAGTATGCCTGTGAGGCATTGTGAGTTTCTGGCATATTCTTCTGAACAGGGATGAAATGTTTTAAAAATTATGAGAGGTTTTAACTCTTCTGTTCCCAAATTAGCAACATTTTACTCTGAAATTTTCTTTTTTTTCCAACTGTTCATTTCTTTAAAAGGGTAAATAAGCTCTTTGGCTTTCCACTTACATTAAAATATTGTGAAAATCTCATTTATTTCCCTGCTAAGTTCAAAGTCACTTAAGGCGTTTTCTTCAGCCCTCCTACCAACCAGGGGGAATAAAATAGGATTTCAGTTTATATTCACAGGCATAGGCAGGTGATGCTCCTGGGTAGGGACCAGAGAACCTGTGGCACAAGGAGGACAGTCAGAACAGGAGGAGGCACAGGCACCCACCAAGACCAGGGGTGGGGAGAAAGGATACCCAAGATGCAGAGTTTGGGGGGTCAGCCACAAAAAGGGAAGGGCGTGTGGAAGAACTATGTAATAATAATTTTGCTTTGGACATGAACTTAATTTTAGGACAATCTGGTAAAGTCTCTTCAAGTGCATAACTTTCTGATTACTACTGGAAATGATAATAGATATATATATTTTTTCAGTGATTACTTTCAGTGCCAAAAAAATAAGGGATGAATAATAAACTTAAAATTCGTAAGGCCCTCAGTGACAGATGCTCAAAATGTGTCTCCTGGGGAGATATGATTTGAATGACCTTGACCTACAGTAGTCATATTTTAGAGATGTCCAGGAAAATGTTACTCACAGAAAAGAGACGTCTGAAACACACTGCCATGACATACAAATAAAACCTTGCTGCAAAGGGTCTCATACTGGGTATAGGAACCCAGAATGTGTTTTCATTCAATGCAAGGCTCCACTTCATGATCTCAATTGAAAAATAACTGAATTTTTGTATAACTAAAAAGGTGAATCAAACCCCTGATTCCAACATGTGCTGGAATGCTTTGCTGAACTGTGTTTTAACTATTAATCCTGTTACACTGGATAAATATAAATATAAATATACATATACATATAATTAAAACTGTGAGAAAGTTAAACAAACCTTGATTTCAGGGATAAGGTATAATAAAGCCATGCAAACTCACAAATAATAGTTGTGATGATAGGTATACAAACAGGCTTTTTCCTGGTATTCTGCATAATAGGCAGAACACTAGGAATACTAGATAAATCAAGGTCAGCAAAGTATTCAAAGCTTAAAAACAAACATTAGAACAGGCTAGAAGAAATTTAGAACTTAGAAGTGTATTGTAACAATCACAGAATGATTTCAAATGTTGGTACATCACTGAATTCTGAATTCTGCAGTTACTGTCATCGAGGAGTCCCAATTAAAAATAACATCTTACTCAGCAGTTCAGTGTAATACAATCTCTGCAAATAAGATGAAGGAATTGTAAAGTCAGCCAAGATTAGGTTGCCCATATGTAGCCTGTCCTTAGGTGCTGACACCCTTGCTTGGGGATGTACCGACTGGTTAGCTCCTCAGAACTGGATGCTTGGAAGGGGAGGTAGATTAGCACCAGCCAGGCCGGCTCAGCACCAGTGACCTACTGGTGACCTACTAATTCAGTGATTAATACTGTGGGAAACCTTGGCTGGCCATTTTGCTTTGTCTTCATGCTCCTTTGTAGTAGGAAAGCTCACAGAGCTCCGTTGGAGCTGGGGAGCTCAGATATATGACCACTTGAAAGGCTGCAGAGATATATCACATTGTTTTAAAATCTAACGCATTGCAGTGGAAAGGAAACCTTCAGCTACCAGGAAAACAAAGACCTGTGAAGGCTGATGCATTGGAAAAACAAAGTATCAGCCTGTCACTTCCAACAAACTGTCTGGAAGCTGTGGCACGGATGCATAACTGCTAGCAAATTGATCTGGTTTCCTACATACTCTGTCAAAAGAAGGGGGCATCACCAGGTGGGCATACAAAGGAAGGCACCCCAAATGTAAACTCTTCTCTTGTTTTCTCTTGGGGAGCTCCATAAAGGCCACTGAGCTTTCATTGGCCCTGGAGGTCCTATCATGTTAACATAAGAAAAGATCATTGAGCATCCACAAAGAACATCTTTAGGGAAATTGGAGAAAGAAAATTCCCAAGGACTGGGAATCTGTTCAGTACTAAAAGTTAGCTCCTTCCTACCACATACCTTCAAAACAATTTTTTCTAGTGTGGAAGGATGCATTTGAAGAAACAATTTCTCAGTGATGTGGCAGCTCATTTTAAGGTTGCACTACAACACAAAGATGTGAGAGACTTGATAGAGGAAGAACCAAGAGGTGGAAACAGCCTTCACATCCAAATCTAACTATTGCAGGGACATTTCTAAGAGGGAATAATTAGAAAAAGATAAAGAAATTCTGGAGAAAAGTGTGTGTTTATTTGTGTTGTCCTTCACCCTCAGATTTAGGTCCAAGAACCAGCTATAAGCTTATCTGATCATCATTAAATGTTATATTCCTCACATCTAAATCTAATTTCATGGGCCTGTCACGCTAGGGCAGGAATAAACACCAATCATAGTAAGGAGTTTTTAAAATCCTAGAATCTTGAAATAGGAAAATATCTTCAAATGAAAGTGTTATAACTTCCAGGAAAGAAGCCAGCTATTTCAAGAGCAGATCAGAAATTATTTTCTGCAGAACAGAAAAATTAGTGGAGTTACCAAATTCAGCCGCCTGCTTGAGTAATCAGTTCTGTCTATAATCTCTAGTGAACATCAATTCACAGAATGTAATACAACATTTCTTTGGAACACGGTTCTGTTTGCTCCAGCTTTTTGATTGTTTCACAGTCAAGAGTAACAGAAAATAGATCCCCTGTAATTAATTGTTCTTCAGTAAGGAGAAAAAAATGAATATATTGGACATAAAAGCTTTTAAGCTGTAGTTTCTCATGACAACACTCATCTTGTTTTCTAAAGCAATTTGGTCTTTGCAAGAGACTGCAGGCAAAATCTGGACCATTGGGTAGTGGTGCTATGTAACATAAGAGATGCAAACAGATATGTGAGATCAATACGACCAACTCTGAAAACACAAACTTTTTGTTCCCACATGGAGCTCATTAGAACACACAGTGAAATCCACTTGTCCAATATTGATTTTAGTACTAAAATATAATTCGATAAGAGGCATGAAATGAATAGAGTAGGCAGAAGAAGAAACACCACAGTCTCTATCTCAAAGTATGTCAGAGGTGGCCAAATTCTGGAATTTCTATTCTGCGTGTACATTTAGTTCTTTGATGTTGCCTTTTGACAGAAATTGAAATTAAATGTCAAAAACTCCCATGAGACAAAATTTCTAGAAGACTTCACTTCAGAAATGTTGGATATTATCTGAAAATTCATTTCAATACAGACAAAAGAGTCTTTTCACTAAAGCTTTCCATGACAAATCCTAGTATAAAAGTCAACATGATAAAGCCAGCTTCAGCTTTATCACAACACTCCATTAAGAAGCTACTCACTGCTATGCCAGCTATGAGAATTGACAGTTCCTGCAATAGTGCAACTTAATCTGATCTTTGCTTTTCAAATAGAAAAGTTTTTTGAGGTCTTTAATAAAATAATACATTCATATCAAGATTCTCAAACATTCTCAGACATTAGTTCCTAAATTTGGAGGACTGATTAAAGCTTTAAAAGTATTTTAGAAGCATTTATTACTGTCCACAGAAGAATAATTTATCTTTTTTCTCTGTTTGTGGTTAGTTTTCCTGTTTTGTGTTTTTGTTTTTTTTTTTTTTCCTATCAAAAAATGTTGCATGACAGAAGCTGGTATCCCTTCAGTCCCACAGAGCTCTACAGCACAGCAAACAGAGGCAGCTCGTGGACACTGCAGTTCAAGCAGCAGTTTCTGGGCTCTGTTTTGAGATCCTGTACATTTTCTGGGAACTTTAATTGAGATTGTCAAGGGACAGCTGGGAACCCTCTGAGGAACAGCAGGGTGCCTGCTGCTGCCAGGAAAGGTTGGCTGTGACTGCCCATAAGCTTTCAGAGCTGGAGGAGGCCAGCAGCCAGTGCAGCATTGGGGTAATGAGGGCTCAGGAGCCCCAGCCCCAGATGTATTGAGGGTGGGATCTGCAGTGCCTCTGCTTACTGGGTTGGGAAAATGAGATTTCCACGACACTGCAGTCTGGTAACTCGTGAATTCTGGCTCCTGCTCTGCCTGCAGATCTGCAGATACAGAACAGTTTCAGTGGAGCACAGGAGGGTCAGGAGCCGTATCCAGCACAGCCCCATTGGACTGAGCCCAAGACCCACGGGAGCACCAGGATGAAGCAGTGAGTGATGGGCTGGTGAGAGATTCTCTGCTGCAAGGGAAGTGAGGCCTCCATCTGATGACCCAACTTGTCATCTAGGCAGGTTTTCTGCTTGCTGGGGGTGCAGATCTGGGACATTGTTCAGAGGTTGCCAAGGCTCATCCAGTTGTAAGACAGTGACCCTCTGCTGCTCCTCCACATGGGCACTGATGGTATGGCCAGGAGTGGTTGATACACCAGATGGATGTGCTGTCAGTCAGAGGGACCTCAACAGGTTGGGAAAATGGGCCATCAGGGACATCATGAAGTTCAATAAAGGGACATGCCAAATCTTGCACATGGGAAAGCCAACTAGAGGCAAACTGGCTGGAAAACAACTCTACACAGAAGGTCCTGGGGGTCCTGGTAGACACCAGGTTGACCATCGGCCATCAATGTGCCCTTGCTGCAAGAAGGCCAACAGCCTTCTGGGCTGCGTTAGTTAGAGCACCGCCAGCCTGTTGAGGGGGGTGACTCTTCTCCCCTGCTCAGCCTTGGTGAGACACACCTGGAGTGCTGTGCCTGGTGCTGGGCTCCTCAGTACAGAAGAAACATGGGCATGCTAGAGTGTTTATCAATGGGCCACAAAGGCGGTTAGGGGCTTGGAACATTTCACATACAAGGAAAGGCTGAGAGAGCTGGGACTGTTCAAGCTGAAGAAGAGAAGCTCAGGGGATCTTAGTAATGGGTATAAATATCAGATGGTGTGAGTAAAGAAAACAGAGCCAGGCTCTCCTCAGTGGTGCCCAGAGACAGGACAAGAAACAATGGGAACTGAAATACAGGAAATTCCATTTAAACATAAGAAAAATCTTTTTTTACCGTGAGGGTAATCAGATTCTGGGACAGTTTGACCAGAGAGGTCTGTTTTCAATATCCCCTTACTGGGGATATTGAAAACCCAATTGGACATGGCCAGTTAGCCAGAAAAAGCTGACACTGAGCAGGTCTGAGCAGGGTGGTTGGACAAGGTGGTCTCCAGAGGTACCTGCAAATCTAAGCTATTCTATATATCAGATGAAACTACTTTCAGTTTATAATCATGCCTTTGTGATTGCAATAATAACGTTTTGTAAGAAAGAAACCACATATACTGTTGAATCATTTCTCAGTGAATTTTTCAGTCGGCTTTCTATCACTTATCACCGTATCAGTGCCGTCTTCTTCTCCTTGTTATCTCCACCCTATTCACTGGCAGACAAAATGTGTTTGATTTTTTCTGAATTACTGAATTTTAAATGAGATGAAAATAGAATCCAATTTGAATAAAATAGGAAAAATATCATAACTTCACAAGAAGATTTAAAGTGATTTAAGTAAATTCTAAGATAACTATATATTTCATTCCTTTTATGAAATTAATCCAATATCAACCTTTTGGACCTGCTTGAACAGGGGGTTTGGACCAGAAATCCATTCTAATTAGAATGGATCTCTCCAGAGATCCACTTTAATCTCAGCTGTTCTGTGATTCTGGGAATGTGTCTCAGACATGAGTTTTGCTTGGTTTGGTATTTTTTATGGAAGAGGAAGGAAGTGGCCTGAGTAATATTTGTTTCATTTCCATAGTTTTTTTTTTTTCTGACTTTTTTCATTTCCTGTACCTTGCATACATTATGGAGCATTTATGTTCAAAAATCATATGTTTTAAAGGCAGAATTAGTATACTAACTGTCTTTGTATTTAAGACACTATTGGATGTCTTGCTCCATGGTGCAGATGAAGAAGTAACACCAAGCACTGATACAGTGTTGCAGTAGAATGAAAGCCTAAAACAAGGTAGTAAACAGCAAAAGGGAAAAAGGATGAAGTAGAAGGCTTGTGTGACACTAGGGATTATATTCACACTACAAATTACAGCTCATGCTTTGATCTTTCAATTTAAACCACTGCAGCCAGTTTTTTTGAATACCACTTTACAAACGTTGTTTTAGGCATAAAAGGTAAGTTTCCTCTATAACATGCAAATGTCTGTATTGGGGCCAAAAAAAAAGTCTGTCTAGGCAAGGATCCTCATTCTTTTCCTAGTTCTCTTCTGCTGCTAGAAAAAGAACAGCTTATTAACATACAATACGTCACTCTAATACTCTCCTGACACATTTCTCATTTAAATTTAGACAAACACAACAAAGATGTGTATGTCTGAGATAGTCACTTTGGGAATCCCACCATATGGAAAATGCATTTTGTGAAACTTGCCTGACCTACTTCAAGCATCACTATCAAAATGAGATGAATCATGCTCTAAAAATATTTACTTCTTCTTTGGCTACAGAGGGAACCAAGCAAGATTAACTCAGATATAGATGTCTTTGTAAGAGACAGATTAAGGTGTCTGAGATCAATGACATTCAAAATCCCATTCAAAATGCCTGTAGTCAAAGTTGGATTTGGGGTTTTAAAACAAAGAGGTATGGGCTAGGTCTCAGACCCATGCTCAGACCCACACCTGATGTAGCTGTACTCTCGGGGAGTAGAAAACTTGTGATGCTGAGATGCGTTCAGCGAAGTGGGAATGGCAACAGCAAAGCAGTGACAAGAAACAGCAATAGAAACAGCGGTCAGAAGCATAAAAGGAGCAGCAAGAGGGTAGCGGGCAAAGCAAGTAGTTTCAGAACAAGCTATTGAACTGACTAAGAGCTGGGCAATGAGCACGTAATGCAGCATAATCAGGGAATAAGGGCTGCGTCTTCAACCACATCAGTAAATCTCATTTGAAGGAATACTGTTATCAACATTTCCTAAAGACTGGTCCTTACCTCTTTTAACTCCATCAGTTGCTTTTCCAAGATGCTTTTCTTCACATAGATAAAAGAGGACCTTGATCTTCCCTAAGGCCTTTGTTTAAAAACATTATCTCTGTGTGACTGCTGTTCCCTCAGAAGCACCCCGGAAGGTGCAATTTAGTGTCTAAGATGGAGCATGGGCTGAAGTTGTTTTAAGCTTTTAATGGAAATCATTAGAAATAGAACCTATCCTTTTCTTACTGGTTAAACACATTTGACAGAAGGGTCAGGTCAGACCAAGATTGACTGGTGCTTCCAGCAAGGAAATTGTACAAAACAACAGCTTCACTCCATACAGCATCTTTCATGCAAAACAAAACAGAAATACCTTTAAAAGCAAGAGAGTATAATAGAATGATTGCTCTTAATGAAACCCAACAAAATCATAATCAAAAGCAAAACTAAACAAGGACAAAGCTAAGAAAATAATTATAAGAATCAAAACAAATTAAGAACAGGAAGGAACAAGAAAACCTGGTAGGTTATTTCAAAACAAGAAAAAAAAATACATCTAGGCAGTCGTAGCATCAATATTTCACTTTAATTTACTTAGCAAAATGAGACTGCAGCCTCCAGACTCTTTTTCTCAGACAGAATTTGAAATTCTAGCTGCCTTATGGTAAAATAGATTTGGTAAAAGAAAGCTACAGAGGGTAAAACAAAACTTAGTTTTCTCAAGAAAACATGGTGCTACCAACCTCCTGTGACACTCTAAAGTTGGTTCTTATTTAAGCTCAATGAGCAAAAATCTAGTGTATGAATGAGAAGTTTTAGAACAAAATGTAACATTCTCATGACGAAGGTCCTTTGTCATCACTGTTCAATATTTGGGGCTGTAAATGTCAGTCATCATAAGAAACAAAATTGCTGTAGATCAAACTTCCTTCTAATAACATAGGCTTTTCTAATCCCTCTTCCCACAGTTCTGCTTTCAAGCCTTAGACCTTTCTTTCTGCAGGCCTTAGGGAAAATCACGTGATAGAATTCCAGACTCTTTGTCATAGATGCATTGTCTTTTTTGCCAAAAAAATAACTGTTTTTTTCCTTCCAGCTGTTCTTATCCCACAGTCATACCCTCTGCTGCTCTGCTGTCAAAATAATTTAATCTACAGTGACTGTTGACATTACTTTTCACTCAAATAAGGAGAAACAACAACAACAACAACAACAACAAAGAGAGAGAAAGGCAAGGCAAGGCAAGGCAAGGCAAGGAAAGGGCAAGGAAAGGCAAGGGTGCAGTCTACCACAGTAGTTCTGGAGTAATGAACCTCAGGTTGGAAAAAAAAGAATTGTACATATGTTTTATGCCTTAAGTATACGAGGGTCTTAATTTTGGAATGAGATATTGCAATATTGCTCTATTACAATTTTTGAATCAAAATAACTTCAAAGACCATTTACTATGTCAATATTTATTGCTGGTTTTCAAGATAGGCCACGAACAAGTGCACTGAACTTTAAAAGCAATTACAACAAATCATTTAAAGTAGAGATGCCAAGTGTCTTGACATCCAGAGACAGTGAGCCAGAGTGGAATTGCTCCCTTGAGTAATATGGTCTTTGTTTCCACGACCTACAGTGATCCTCTTGTTCGAGCATGCCATACATTTCCTTTCTATGTGAAACACTACTATTTCCAGTTCATAAAATGATTTAAAAGGTCACAGTCAAAGACTGACTTCTCTGAGTGTTCTAAAATTCACAGGCTTACTCAGATTCTTTTGAAATTTTCTGTGGCCTATGACATAGGGATTAATGATGCTGAAATGGAGTCACTTGAAAAACTCACTTCCAAAGAACATGCTTTCCACCTGCTCCCAAATCAGGCCAGTAAAAGTTCAAGTTCTCCTGACTTATTTACTTGGAGCTTAAAAAATGGCCCAGATAAACAGTGCTCCATATTTTTCAGGAAATAAGATGTATGGTAATTATAAATAAGAATCAAACATTTTCTCAACAAAGGCAACACTTGTATTTGGAAGAACTGTGCCAAACAGGACTAAAACTTGCCTACTTTCAAATCCAGAGTTTCCTCCAGACGAATATTTCTACATTTCACAGTCTCTTCACCTCTCAAGGCTACTTTTAACCCTTGCACTTAAGAGGCCACGGAGCAGAGCACGATGGCCTGAAGCCACCTAAATATCATTTCAGCATATTTGACAAAACTCAGCACTGAAATTAAGCAAATATCCTTCCCCAGGATGTAAAGAGACTTCTCTTTAATCCCAAATATATATGGGTGTACTAGGTCGGGCTGGGATGTTAACTTTCCCTGCAGCAGCCCATACAGTGCTGTGCTCTGCACTCGTAGCTAAAACAGCAATGGTATCACACCAGTGTTGTGTCTGCTGCTGAGCAGTGCTGGCACAGCATCAGGACTCTCTCTAACTCCCCTAGGGATGGGCAAAGATGTGAGAAAAGAAACATCACCAGGGCAGCTGACCTAAACCAACCAAAGGGATATTCCATACCATATAATGTCACACTCAGCAATAAAAGGTGGAAAAAGGAGGAAGAGGGGAGGGGTGGGCTCTCGTTGTGAAAACGTCTGTCCTCCTCCCGAACACCGGCTACGTGCGTTGAGGCCCTGCTTCAAGGACGTGGTCAAGCATCGCTCATTTGTGGGAAGTAGAGATTAATTTCTTTCCTTTGCACTTCCACATAGCCTTTACTTGTTTTGTTTTGTTTGTTCTGTTTTCCCTTTCCCCCTCCCTTTTCCCCTTTCCTTTTTTCCCCTTTAGTTAAATTGTTAATTGTTTAGTTAAATTGTTTAGTTAAATTGTTTAATTAATAATAATCTTTCCTTAATAATTTTTTTTTTCCTTTAATTAAATCATCCTTATCTCAACCCGTGAGTTGTTCTTTCCTTTACTTCTTCCCCTCCGCATCTAAGGAGAGCGAGTGAGAGAGCGGTTGTGGTGTTCAGCTGCCTAGCACGGTAAAACCACCACAATGGGAAGAAATGCGGGGAGCACTGGTTAGACACCTCATCTTGAAGGACCCTCACCACCAGTTACCTTCCATCTCAAGCCTGGGACACAAGAGAGGTTTCTGCAGTTTCATGAACTGCTGCTCATCAGCTGACCCACAGTCATGAATCATGTTTATACTCTCAGTTTTAGAAAAACACAAGATGATGCATGCTGATGAAATGAGTTGAACCTAGTCCACATTATCTCATATTTGCAAGGAGCTGAGACCACCCATGCAGTCAAACATCGCTACTCCATTATGCACAATAGCATGTTAAATAACAAAATCCTGATGGCTCAGACATGTAAGGCCCAGCTAAGGCAATCTTCTCCAGGCTACCTTTCCTCATTTGCTACAGCTGCCTGAGAAAATTCAACACCACCAAACTGCACTCAGATTATTTCCAGTTACTCCAGTGGTTCCCTAGCTCAATGGCTTTGGCAAGTACCTGAACCTTCTGCTATGCAAATCACAAAGCTGATTACTAAAGGTTTCTGGTTTACCTTGTGTCTACATTCAGACAGTTTTCCAAATAATTTATGAATATTTAATACTCAAAAGGAATAACTAAATGGTTTTTGAAAGAGGAGATATCTAGGTATCAACATTACAAAGGCCAATGGGCCAGTTCTCCCCATAATTTATTTTTATCGTGTCTTTTCACGCCTTTTTACCCCAGTTATTTTATGTGAGAAACATTAAATGATTATTCTGTGATGAAATGAAAGGTAGCCAGAGTTCTTTACCTGAGATGTAACAAACTAACAGCTGAGTTTAATGGCAAGGCATGTGCTAGGGACTGCCAACCCTACCTAAATGTCAAAGCCTAAATCCTGACCACATCACAATACCCCATAACAAACCTAGGAAATTTGGGAGGCCAACATTGTACCTTTTAAGTCACTCTCTGTCTCTCGGTTTAGTATTTATGGAGCATCTAAGATGGATAATCAAAACAGTACATTGGTTAATGGAGAAGCCTTCATTAGCAAACTACATACAAACCATTAAAATCAAACAGGTGACACTAAGGAGGATCCAGAAGGATGTGGGGTTTATATCCATCCTGGTCACTCATTGGCTCTTGTTACATTCTAGAAAGACTGGTAATGACTTGTTTCTGACAGAAGCCCTTCTCTGACCTTTTCCCAAACTAATGATGTTTTCACAAAGAGGCAATAGCAGCTATTTTCTGTTACATGAGAATTTATTATATCATACCATAGAATATTATTCTTCCTAAGTGAAGCTGGAATGAAATCAGAGGAAAAGAAATCTCATCCACTTGACAGACTAAAATCCTGCGTTTGTTAAAAATAAACATGGTTTGAGTGGTAGGGACATTGTGTCTGTCTTCAGCCTCACATTTAGCTGCAGATTGTGAGCAGTGAAAGATTTGATGATCTGATGATCTTCTCACAAATTTTCCTCTCAGAGAGAAGTTCAAAATGAACTCTGTGGTTTCTACCTAACACACAGATTCTAAAAACTGAAGACATTTGCAAGCATTTTCCTGAGGTACTATGAGAGTTTCCATGTGCACAAGCAGTGATATTAATTCAAGTGCATACGTTTTACTCAGCAGCTATGAAGTGTGACTGTTCTACAGCTTTATACTGGGTCTTTCAGAACTACCAACTAGACTAAAGGCAGGCCAAATTGTGCTAAACTGAAGAGGAAAAGACTGACTAGAAAATCAACTCCAAAGATCAAAATGTAACACCTTTTTTAGTATATTCTAAGCCACAAAGTTAAATATTTAGAAGAAATATCAAATTCCAAACAAAAATTTCTACTGTCCAAAACTGATGACTTTTTTAGATCTAGCTAACAGAACCATTGAGAGTGTTCAGGATAGTTTCAGATATGATTCAAATTTCTCAAAATCTGTTGTGAAGTAAGAAAGTGATTTCCCCCCAGTTCTTAATATGTAACTTCATTAACAGTATTCTTGTTGCATTTCTATAGTGACTTTATTAATTGATGTTCTTTTCATGGTACTTTTTCTAACAAATGATTTGAAAGAGAATATATCACAATGGAGCTGGTTTGTTTTCATTTATGTTTCTGTAAAGGTAATCATTGATTTCTGGAGAGATATTACATTCATTATTACAAATAAGGGCAAACTCAGACTTTTTTCCAAGTCTGATTTGGACTTGTTGTAGCAAGTTCCATGGAAGTGGTTTTATCAAACACTTTCTTTATCACAGTAATTAATTTGAATCTGCTTTAACAATGTTATACTATTTCAAATCAGAGCAACTGGCTGTAGTCATCATCAGGGCTGTGAAAAAGTCTTTTCAGTTTGCAAAGGATCTTATTAACAAGCATCATGTTTTGTTTTACGTTGGCTGAAGTTTCACATTTGAATTTAAGGTCAAACTAACTTAAAGATTTTCAAATGTTTGCTCAGTAGTGAACATGTTGGAGCTGGTTTAAAATAAAGTTGGTCCAACTCCTTAAAACAAGCTTCTTAAAACTTTGTATATATCACCTTTGAGTAGTCCAGATTCTTTGGTTTAGACAAACTTTAGTTCCACCTCTGCACATGAAATGTGAAAATGTATTGGGTTCAATTGTCGTGTCATTGATACATTTTTTTCCCCATGTAATGGAAGTACTAATTAAACTGATATGAGCAACTCAGTTCTGGCTTTTGAGTTTTGTTATAAAACCTATTTGGAGAGGGAATTTAACCATATTCTTCAGACAGAAAGAGAAGAAAAAATGTTCTACCCACTTTTCAGCTAGAGCACTATAATACAATTGTAAATTCATTGTTTTCAATGCTCTGTTATTTAAGTCCTCTGTGTAAGAAAACCAGAGCCAAAAAAACACCAAGGAGGTTTTAAAACCCAGGCTTGTTGCTATTTTAAGGTTCTATACCTTGCAAAGAGGTTTCTTCTTTCCTTGAAATTGCAAACAGACTGTTTATTCAAATTTTTCCAAAAGTAGTTTAAAAAACCCCTGTACCTACCTTCCTGTAGAATAACCAGTTCTTAGAAACAGAGCACAAAGCAGCATGTAAGTGCTGCTGGACACCCTGTATTCTGCAAGGCCAAAATGATGATTTTCTATTTTTAGAACAATTTGTTAACATTTTGGGGGATCAGCCCAAAACTGGTAGATTTTTTCAGTTTCTATGATCAAGCTTCCAAAAAATATTTAGGAAATTTGGAGGGAGACCCTCCATGTTCAATGTAATATGGAAATGGTTCATGAGAAGCAAGAGCTATATTGCTATCTAATGAGTCACGCAGCTCTTCAAACTCTATTTTTAGCCTTTTGTCAAAAGGAAGGTGTCCCTAAGTACCTTCTCAGGCAATAGAGTTACTGTGCTAAAGTAATAAATTAGCCATACAGATGTAAAATAAATTTGTATAATAATTCAATGCATTCCATTACTAATTTTATTAGGTTTAATATTGTCTGACACAGGTGACTCAGCAGACATTAAAAAAAAATGTTCAATACAGGCACACAGGAATGTGAGTGGTCTGTCCACTGAGCTTTAACTCAAAAGTATACATAAGAAATCTGACTTTCTAAGTCAGTTTCTAAGTCAGTTTTCTAAGTGCAAAATGGAAAACTTTCAACTCCTACCTTAAAAGACATCTGAATGAAAACATATTTCCTAACCTCCCAAGTGCTGAAGAAAAAGGGCAAGAGCAAAGACCTTATCACCCAGTTTTTGTTTTGCTTTCTTTTATGAAGGCTAACCCTTTCTCTAGTTTTTAGAAGAGAATGATGTAGAAACTTATTTCTGGAGAAGGTCTTGGTCTGCAGTTCTCAGGCAGGCTCTTGGGATGAGCACAGCTGACTGCGTGCCCCCGCCCTCCTTTGAGCCCTGTGCCTCTCCCTAGTGGGCACTGGGACCAGGGGTGCTTCAGGCACTGAGTCCTGTGCTAAGACTTCACCCACACTAAAAAACAGTGTGGTACAATGGAAGCGGGTTGGTAGGCAGGCACACCTGGTACTAAGAACCCTATGTGCATGATAGATGCAGACAGGGAGGTTAAACTTCAGACTGGAACTAGTCTGGCCCTGGGAATTTAATACCCCTTAGTGGTCAGACTGCATTGTATGTGGTCTTGGAGCCTATCTCCCAGTTTAATTTTCTCCAGAAAGAGCTGTGTCTGTGTGCTGCTGCAACCACAACGTGAACAGCAGCACTGTAATTGCGGAGCGCTGGGATTCACTTCTGAAGTGCACTCCCAGCCTAAATTGAGAGCTGGCTTAGATGCAGTCTGAGATGCTCAGCCTCCTACACTGGAAAGAGACTTGGTGCTGCATATAACATTACTAATACAAAGAAAGAGAGTCCAGCAGCCTGAAAATAGCAGTATGTGGGGATCAGAAGTCTGATAACAATGAGCTCACAGAGTTTTACCAAAAACAATTTGCTTTTGGCCTTAAGCTAGGTATGCATCAATCAAAATCAGCTGGCGTATGTTACTAGACTATGGCACTAAGCAGTCACAGTGATTGCTCCCGACCTCACGTTGTGTGAACCAGTGGATTATACTCTTTGTAAGCCAGGCAGAGTCCATTTGGCAGAAACAAGATGATATCAACAAAAATAACTCATCTCAGAGGTTATCAGAAGCTTTTAGTATTCTACATCACCATGCAGCTAGTGAGTGTTTGAAACAATCTCCTGACTGTGTCCTACTTTTTTCTCTTTCCTTCATTACCTTGGGAAGCCTGTTTCCAAGCAGTGTTCAGCAGTAAAGGCCACCACTTGCTATTACCATTTAGAAATTAAATCCTTCTCTGACAACTCAGCCTGCTGGAAAAAGCCAGCTTTTGCTTTCCTACTGCACCACCAAATGAACTAAATTAACTTCCAGAAAGGGCACAGGGCTCACTCTCCTGCATATTTCATATTGCTGGCTGTCAACTGGGAGTTGCAAGTGCTCGGTTAAAAGATGTCAGATAATTTTGGCTTCTCAGGTAAATGAAATGGGTAGTGCTTGAAATGAAAATCTTTTTAAAAGCTATATAGTGCCTCATCTCTAAACAGACAGCTGAATACTCCAGCTACAGCCTTAGAGCATAGAGGCTGAAGGAGAAGAACAGCTTATGTGCCCTGCAAAAGGAGCTGGGCAGATATCTTTAAACTAGCACAGAAGGATTTGTCTGTGGAGATCCAGCTACAGGCTTGCTGTGCTTAGGTAGCACTTACTGTTAACACTGGGTCTCGGAACATATGTTCAGCTTGATTGCAATTATTTTGCACAACTGTGGCTACACCACACCCAGCCTGTCCCAGCTCATACTAAGCCACGTTGAGTGCCTTCACACGCTGCTCTTTGGTGCGGTTTGCACTCGGTGTGACTGCAATGTCTGCAAGGGGTCCTCTGCTCAGCTGCAACACGCTTGCGCTATGTCTCAGCACTTCCCTTCTGTGCACACTCATCAACAGGCAAAAGTTGTGCAATTGTGCACCTCTGCTTTGAGAGGGCAGAGAGAGCACTGACTTCATTGCAGTGTTGCCCCACATACTGTCACCAGCTCAGCTTTGACCACAGGCCCTCTGGAATCACTCTCGGCCTCTGATGCCAAGACCTCGCTTCAGCAGTGTTAACACAAAGCTGAAATTTTCCAGCTGCCCACTGGACACTCTTTTTTACTGCCAAACCTAGCAATATGTGCTAGATGCATGCACACACAAATGCTATGACTATGATCCTGCTCTCACCAAAACTAATGAAAGTTAATTTACATCAGTGGAGGCTGTACTCAATTCCTTATCAGAGAAAAATAGAAGGAGCGAACACAAAAGAGATACAATGCACTTGCTAATGTACCCAGTACTGGCAGCAATACTAAAGCACTACCCATATGATACCACTTACAGCCAGGCAATCACTACACTCTGGGGACCCCAACACTCAGCATAGCATTAGAGCCCTCATTAGCAGCAATGAGATTTCACGCACACCCCCTACGAGTCCCGTTTGATGCACTGACTGTAAATATCGAGCCAACACGCTTGTGCACGTACCCATTAATGCAGTTAAAACTCAATGCAATGAACGCCTGATAACAGGTTTAGTACTTTGAATTAGCTTACAGGAAATGCAAACTGGTAAAGCCAAGGCATTATTTCAAGTTTGTTATTTTAAACAAAGTTGATAATAATTACATTTGCTTTTTGCCAGTCCATTCAAGGCTACAGATTTACTTCACACCAGTCTCCAGTACTTTTGATCATTCAGCAGTGGATTCACCTTCTGTTGGTGTTAGAAAAATGGAGCTGGAGACAAAGAAAGAGACCCCATGGCAGAAGGGAAGCTTTTAGCCTCCAGGGCACTGAGGCACACAGCAATAGAAATGCTGACCTCAGAGCCAGCCTGATGGCTGAAGCAGCTGAGGACAGAGCTGGCACTCAGTGACATTGAATCTCAGCTCACAGCATTTCTCCAAGTTTTCCTCTCATCCCTGTATCAATTCACCTTCAGCTGCAGATCCAATTCAACACTCTGTAGGAATCCACCCTCAGAGAGATCCCATCCAGACGAATGCAGGTTGATTGTCCCAGAGGTTTTGTACTGCTGTGGAATCAAGCAGGCAGCACTTCTATGGCTCCAGCTGTGACACTGAGAGCATGGCTACGTCCAGGTCCCTGACATCCCCTCCCCACTGAAGGTGACTGTACCTACAGCTTCCCTCAAACAAGGGGTCCATGTGGGTGTTTCCCAGTCTATTCAGTCAGAATAATCCAGACCCTTCATTAAACTGTTTAAGAGTTATGCCTGAAGAAGAATGCAGGGCACATAGATGAATTTTTCTACTTCAGGAAAAATTGTACAGGCCGTAAACTTCAGCAGAAGGACAGACATTGTGAACCCATGAAGCTGTTTGCTTAGCGGACATCTCCCCACAGCCCTGTATTCTCATATAGGCATTGCTGTTCCAGTATTAAATGCTTTTTCTTAGAGGTTTATCATTTCCGGCTGCAGGAAGATTACTACTTTAGATTAGCTTGTGACATTCCACTGAGACACCACTGAGACAAACAATTTAAATATAGAGAAGTTCTCAGCAACCACTGCCTCTTCTTCAAATAATGAGTAAAAATCAGAGGCATGCACTCTCCAGCTTCCTAGGGCTAAGGCTTCAGCAGGGCAAAGAGACATCAAAACGGAGTACCAGTAAAGGAACAGCTCTTTAAGATACACATGCTTCTGTTTTACCATTTTTCTTTTAGTACTTGACAGACAAATTACTTCCTCTGCCTATGAATATCTTAATTTTCTTTGCCAATTATTTACATCAAAATGTTGGATATGAAATATGAGAGTATAGAAAATTAGAAGCTAAATCAAATTATATGTCTCCGCATATTTCTGCTTTTCTTCTTCTGGATTTTTCCTACCTTCTGTTCACCATTTGATTCTCAGGATACTAAGACAGCTTTTCGTGTAGTGTTTTGAAAGAGTTGTAAAATATGGAGCAAGCAATTTCCAGCTGAGATGAGTTAATAACAGTAATAAAACAACAACCTACGTATTTCTCAGCCAAAGGTCTCAAAGCACTCAGATGAACACATAAAGCGTTACAGGCCTTTAGGAAACAAGTTATAGCTAGGAAAATTGAGTTATGAAAAGGTGGTATGACTAAAACACAGCATTAGTGAAACTGAGAAAGACCTGATTCCTGTCAAATTTTACAGTTTTCAAGGGCAAGAGTCTATATGGATATATATTTGAGAGGTACAGGTCAAATGTAAGACAACTGTTTAACAAAAATTCATAAAGACTTCCATCATCTGGGAAAAATGAGCATCTTTTTTTATTCCTGTGGTACAATCTGCTCTTTTATTTTTATTTTTTTTCCACATTTTCTACTTGGAAAATATATTGTTTCATGCCAGTTGCATTGCCATGCAATAGGTGTCTTTGAAAGGCAGGGGATGCCTCTAAAATACTTAACTTTGTTAGCATAACGAACACAATGAACAATTTTTGCCACTAATGAATTCATTAAGCCCTTACAGTCTTCAAGTTTCCTATATGAAGGAGTGGTAAAGACTGGGGGTTTGTCTTTATGCATTACATCTTCTACCATGGAAGGTTTTTGCTGCAATTCCTTAGTCATAAATAGATATTTTAGCCTGAACTGCAAAGTGATATCAGTTTTCTGACCCTAATGACCAATTATTGAGCTGAGTTCTATTCAACCATGTACTCTATTGCCTCCCTCTCTGTAACTCAGATGTTCTAGGAATTTTCTGCCTCAGAGTTGTAGGTTTCAGCTCATTATGCCATGGAAATAATTTGAATGTATTGAAAACTGAGGATTCTTTAGAATTCCATATACCTTTAAGAAAAAAAAATCATTTACCAGAGAAAAATATTACAGGCATCAAAGAAAGATGTAAAGGCCTAAAGGAGATTTCTCTTTCATGGCAGTTTCTGAAACTTTTTGTTTCTATCTGTGAAGTCTGAGATCTTTTCTCTAAGATCTTTCTCACATCTCCTTGATACGAAGAAAAAGGCTGGACTGATATTCTCCACTCCTCCTGCTAAAGATGGCTGACTATGTGGCAATGACTACCCAATTCACAAGAACTGGGAATACACACCTGGGTCTGTGAAACAGCTAGAAAGGGAAAGATCTGGTTTCTGGTGCCTACATCCAGATCCTTTACAATTATGCACTCCCTAAATAAAATGTTTACGTAGTCCAGGTAAAGATGATTAAGCACAGCATTCACATGCATAGCTAAATACCTTGTCACCTGCTACAGAGGAGTACAAGTGTCATGACCAACTTCAGCAGTGAGGATGGAAAGCATCTGCTTGCAGTCTAGATAGTAGCATTGTGGCTGAGGTTATCATCTCATGTAAGGCAGAAGGATGATCTTATGCTTAGGGCTTTGAATTCAGGTCTGGATGAGTGCTCTCAGTGCTATAAAAGATAGACACCACCAGTGTCAAAAACGTCTCTTGTAAGAAGCAGCCCTAATAGATCAAGTCATTCAGGAGACCCACCTCTTCATAGAGAGCTACTGCAGGGCAGGTGAATTCTGCTCCTGTACATCTGCATCTATTCATAGCCAGAGGTGCCCAGGCTAAACGGTTCATGGCTTTACTGGCTACCAGGGAATAGACTTGAAAAGGGGTGTTCTTCATTAGCTCAAGATAAATACTAGATAAGCTGTCTAGTTCGGATGTAGGAGTCAAAACCTGATATTTAAAGTTATGTGAGACTGTGAGACAAATCCAAGTAATAACTTTGCACTTAAGTACCTCAATTACGTTATTAAATGGCCGCATTCTCTGTTGAATTAAGTCCTTGGAGGATTAAGCTAGATGCATCCTGTGCTGATTTGAAACATTGAAATTAATGAGTCTAGAGAGATTGAGAATTAGTCTTACCATTAATGTTCTTTATGTTGATTATCAATTGTAATAAAATCAGATTTATTGCAATTGCTGAGCAACTGCAGCAGTCATACCACAGACATTGCAAAATTATGCGAGTAGAAATGTTGCCATAAAATACAGGTAAATACCATTAGCACCTTCTGAAAAAGCAGACAAAAATGAAAAAATAATAAAAAAAATAGATGGAATCCTAATAATATGTATGCATGTGTGGGAAGAAACATTCAGGTTTCTTTGTTTTTAAAATATTACAGAAGATTTCTGAGCTGTGATTGCAGTCCATCAGATGCAAGGTAAGAGCCAATAAAAGTGAAAATAAAATTCCACCAGTTCAACATAAAAACCATCTCTTCTGCAAAATGTTGGTGATGGTGAGATAAAATGGATGTATTTTTCTATTTACAAACAGCAAAGAAATGCTGAAGTTCACCTTTGTAACGGCTTTCTCAATGAACACAGAGTATGGAGCAATAATGGGAGAAGTTCGGCTGGTGCTTCACAGAGGTCTCAGCAGGTCATCACACTCTTCCCTTCTAACCTTAAGGGGTCTAAGATCATAATAAAAGATCTCAAACGCTTTCATCAGAAAATTCCTGGAATTAAAATCTGAGAAAATATCTTCATTGTTTGCATATTGTTGCAATTGAATATATGTATATACCTACAAATTAGAGACTGCTGTGATGGGAGTGTTCAGAAGACTGATAAATGAGTCTGCATTACAGCACCATGAAGCTGAATCCACATAGTCAGCACTAATTGCTATGGTCCTTGGTGATCCTAGTTACCCAGGCGGAGGTAATCAAGCCTTAAAGCTCCTTGATGAGGAAGGTTGGACCTGAAATAGGCTTCATCCTTCTCTCCTCCTGTTGTCCTCAAATCCAAGATCTCCTTTTGTAAGTTTTCAATCTCAGGATGGTTCCTAGCTCTTTTACCCCTGATCCTGAACTGTGTACGGGCTGTGTGATGTTTTGATGGGGTTATATTCCAGACTATAGCTGGTACATTATTTTACAATTTAGCTGTTTTTTTCTTGCTTGCTAAACCGCATCTTCTTGTCTTAAAGCAAAAGCAGTCTTGTCAGATCTGCTGTGACCGGCAGGTGACCTGTAGGTGACCATCAGCCAGTTGTTCATAGTTCTCAGGCCTCTCTTCTTAACCTGTGCCCATGCCTTCAAGGTCTCCACTGCTATCCCATGCTTCAGTTTCACATCATAACTGGAGACACCCAACACCATGTTCCAGTTCAGACAGCAAGCTCTCACCACAAGTTGGTAACAAGCCTAGGCTGGGGCTTGTTCAGTTAGCATATGACAATTAGCATAAGGCACAACAACTTTTACTGGGTCACTGCGTACAAAAATATTCATCTATTGGTTACCAGTTATTCTATATTAGTTTATTCATGACTGAGTTCAAAGCAAGTTAATATAAGTCCTTCTCAGCCTATTTCTACTTTGGGGATACAAAAAGTCTGTGCTTGGGCTTCATTGTTGAGGTTGAGCCATGAACAGTCAGCAGGTCCTGCTGCTTTCCATGGTCTCCATGGGAGCAGTGGGTGGTTCTGCAGAGAAATGGCCCATTATTAGTTCAGAATTAAACCCTTGTGCCCATTAGAGAGGAAAGAACGATGTTTGTGGAGCATATGTTTCACTTTAAAAAATACTAGCTCTCAGCAGTCTTGTTGACATAATCCAAACTAATAAGCAAATGGGCTTCAGGGCAGCAGTTGTACCCAGCAAACCTGTTCCCCAGGAAGTGCATTAGAAATCGGAAGGGGCATGTCAGACAAAATGGGAAACAGCCACTGTTTGTGATAATGTAATTTTCTTTTCTGTACAAATCCAAATTGTTTTCAAACATACTTACCTCTTCTTATTATCAAATAACAACAATTTACTCTGGAGCGCAGGAGTTTCCTTGAGAAGAAACTATTAAAGCAATTTTATAGTCTTCTGATCTCTTCAAATCCCTGACTAATGATGACACTGGTTGCTATTGTGCTTGCTCATTTGTTTGTTAGTTCAAGGATTGTGTGACCATTAGTCTAAAACTTTTTCCACTAGGAATAATCCCCTGTTCCAGGGCAATGGCACTGAGTTGTTTCTCACTGACTGAAGATGAAGTGGCAAATTTCCTTCTCACCCTCTCAGGCCCCAGTGGGCCAGGCATGTTAGGAGAGCCATGCTGGTGCTTTTTTCTGCTGTAATGCATCAGTGAGAGCAGGTGAGGCTGCAGGATAAAGCCCTTTTTATATACTTCATATGTGAGAAGCTGCACACTATACACTGTGAAAGCACTCTTGAGCTGCTTCTGTGGATTTGCAAAAGTATTTGGGGCCTTCAGTGTAATGTTAAATATGTAAAGAATGAATTAAATTGATTTAAATCAACACTGATTAAAGCTACCGCATCACTACTCATGCAAGCTATTCCAGCAGTGATGTGAAATTTGTAGAGCAGCAAATAACAGAAAATGTTTATATCTGCATCTGGCACCCACCTGAAGAGCTGTCCTGCTGGGTGTATTCATGCAAGTTGCTGGCTTCGAGGAAGAATTTTGCATCACCATCTGGTTCAGAAGTTAGAAAAAAATATCAATAATGCCAGGATTCTGAATTATGCAGTGCAAGTTTTTTGTCTGTGAAAACTTCCTTAGAGTAAAATGAAAAATATTTTGCTCCTCTGTTAATTGTGATGCCCTGTGTTGCTAGCAGGGTAAAGGCTTCAAGAAAAATGGATAAGTCCAGCTTCTGGTAGTTTTTTTCTTTTACATTTAGAGTTACACAACAATAAGAAGAGATGAATAAAAGTGGGAAGAGTAAACCTGCAATATTGACATAATTTTGTGTCTATTTGATACAAAACTACTCATACAGAAAAATGTTTTTATTTATGCTTTTAAAATCTCTTAATGTACTTATTAATATTTGCATTTAATTTGTTTCAAAGACAGTGAATTATGGATTGGGTTAAACACTTCCTGTTAGGTCTACTTCTTAAAACTTTTGTGAATGCAAGTTGCATTATTAATAGAGCTGAATGTAAGATGAAGCCCATTGCAAGTTATAATGTAAGTAGGAAACCAATAATGAATACAAGAGTTGCCCAGGGCATCATTTCCTTCTTCACACACACAAAATAAATAAATTAATAAATAAAGAATTCTTTAATAAAGAAACAACAATTAAAAAAAAGAGAAAAAAATCTGCTGCAGAAGAATCTCTAGTTTTAATAAATATTAAATGAAAAGTTGTACACAAAAAATCTTTTTTTTTTTTTTAATGAAATACATTTTTGGTCATTTTTTTGGGAAATTCCAACTTGCTTCACCAGGAACACATTTCTAGGAACTTATTCTTTGTGTGTTCTGTTTGTTACTATTTCTGTAGTCTGGTAATTAGACCAGTTCACTAATCATTTCTGGTGTTAAATAATTACCTTCCAAGTACTTTTACAGTCATTTGAATTTCAACACGTATTCTGGATTGTTCTGAGTTAAAGTTAAAACAACTTTTTTACAACTGGATATTTTCAAGTAATTTACATACAATTATAAGCGTAATATACGTACATAAGCGTAGTCCACTTCAGCATCTGAACTAGATCTCCTGAGGCCCCTTCCAACCTCAACCATTCTGTGATTGTGTTTTTTTTCTTGCTAAAGTGAATCATCTTAGAACTTTGATCGTGATTCTACCAATTTTCAGTGTTGCACTGCTGTAACTATATTTAAACTCTTCATGATTTACAGAAACCTATGTGAAAGACAGTCCAGAATTAGTATTTGTAGAAAAATAAAATCATATTAAAGTAGTAATAATGCAGCTGGTTATATAATGCAATCATTTAGAAAGATAAAAAAAGCATTTTATTTTATTTTTCTGGCCTCACACCAAAATAGTACAGATATTTCCTACTGTCACATAAGTTCTGGATGTCAGAAATTATGCTGGGAAACAAACTGCATCTCAGAGAGCAGCTGAGGGCTGGCACACAGCTGTTTGTCACTAATATAATGAATCACCCTCTAGAGATTTGCATAGGGGAAATTAGTAGACTAATATGTCAACTTTATATAACATCAACAGAGGCCATTTGGAGATTGCTCCCTGTAATTTCTTCCCTGAACATAAATGACAATTCACGTTGCTATGGAAGTATCACATACTTCACTGTTTTTCCCAGCTTTGGCCAACAAGTTTAAGTAACCAGAAATTATGAATGTATGTTATTGATATGGAGAAGAGTTCTGAGTGTATCAAGATAAACTGATCCTTCAAGACTTACCAAGTGACAATCACTTGCCTTCATTTGCTTTTGGAATGGGACCCCAAATTCCATTCCATCTTTGAGTAGGTCACAAAGTTACATCACTTATCATCAGTCATCCTTTGCAAAAGTCCAAAAGTCAGCCTTCATAAAGGTCTAAAGAGTTTTCCAAAAGATGAAAGTCATTTTTTGTCAACGGTGGGCAGCAAAAGTGTACAGAATCAACTCCTTCAAAGTCCAGTAGACTTTGTTGGCCAAAAATCCTCAGCACTTGGGGAAGAGGATTTATGAGAGTGAAGAAGTAGGCTCTCTGATCTATTTCCCCATATCACTACCAACATTTTTATCAGTACAGTGGAGGTACCTTAGTTAGGGTTGGCATAAGGTGTTCGCTGCTGAGAAACATGCCTGTAGAAACTCATCAGAAGCCCTTCTAAATGGAATCCTCACACATTATCTGTATCGATCTCAGGGAGGCAAGCATGAGGACAGGACATACCAAACAACAGATCCAGCACTGGAAAAAATATACAGATTCTCTTTGAAGTTATAGGTCTGCTAACTGTAGGGTACAGAGGAAGCACCTTGAAGTTGTAACAGCCTCCAGGTTGCTTTAAAGCACATTAGACTTCATTTTCCAGTGCCCATCTTCAACTATAGGAGATAATTTTTTGAGATTTGTATTTCAGTATAAAAAAATCATGCAAATTTTACTCAGCATCTTTGTAGTCTTAAAAGAGATTTCATGATGGCTGACCAACCAAAGTGTCTTTTCTTCATGTAGCTGAAATCTTAAACATTGATGTTTGCCTGAGCTTCTAGCACATCTACTCTCCACATAGTACCAAAAGTCCCTTCAGTAAAGTGCAGAGATTTTCATTATGAACTTGCATGGACGTTTTCAGAAAGTGGTAACACAGAAAGACTCCTCCAAGAAGCAGAAGAGTGGGAAGAAGGCTTGAGACTCATGGTTGTCCACAAACTGAGATAACACTCCTACTATCAAACTGAGATAGCAATGGTCACTCAACACTTAATGCTCCATTTCTCCCCTTTTCTCATCTTCCTCTACACCTGCCATCATTCTCCACTTTCACTATTACAGTCCAGAAGTTCTGTCCCCATGTCATACAATCATGTGAATGTGCGCATCAATGAATCAAAATATTAAAGAAACCAATCTCAAAAATATTCTTTGAGGAACTCCAGTGATAAAATCCCCCAAAGCTGACTACCACTGTTTCAGCTCTAAGCATTTTCATCTTTCACTTACTCAGTTAATCACACATCTTATAATTTCCACATTAATCCCCAACTTCTTCCATTTATTTAATAATTTCCATGGTGACTGTCTGTCATATCCTATGCTTATGTCCAGATAGATTAAATATCACTTCTTTTACATAGTCAATAGTTCCTCTTTTCAAACAAAGATACTGAGTTAATGACGTACAGTGGACCTTTGGTAAATCCATGTATCATTTTGAACCATTTTCCATTCACTTGCATATCTTTGATAATTGTTTCCTTTGATGTGTATTCTTAAGTCCATATACACTGATAGCAGATTGAAAAGGTAGCAAATATCTAACCAACAAGCCAAAAAGGAAAATTCTAACTTGAATTTGTATCACAGGTAAGGGGAGAAAAAATCTTTTATGGAATTCTTAAGAACTAAAAAGATAGTGGGTGTAAATAATGAGTCTATAAAGAATAAAGAAAAAAAAAACAGCTGATTATGAAATAAAACTATGGTTAAAGTAGCCAGAGAGTGTAGGGATAAAGGAAGAATGAAAAGGAAAAAATATGGTTTCTGAGAAATGAGGATGAACAGGTAATAAATAATCTCAGCATGTTCCCAAAATAACTACTTACATAGAGTTACAAAGTTGAGCTTGGGGGCAAAGTCAGGTTATCCAGTGGGAATGAGAAGAAGAAAACAGAAATTTCCAAACCTAAGGTAAAAGCAAATTTCAGCATTCGCTTTGTGGATTTTAACCGCATAAACAAGGTCATCTTTCTTGCAGCATGCTGAAGGAACGTGAAAACACAGGTCTGACAGAAAGGACTGAGCTCCCTGATGGAAAATAACAAATGTACTTCTCGTCCTCAAGAAAAGTGTCCAGAGAGTGTCTGAGAAAGTGACAGGGCAACACTGTGCCTCATCAGAGACCTGCAGCTGGCACTGCCATGCTAACTGCAGTGAAAACCACTGCTCAGGACCAGCACCGGTGGCAGAAGGTGGTATAACCCCCATCAGCAACTTTGCACTGGGACTAGCTCTCACTTGGCTAATCCCAACAGGGTCTATAACATTTGTGAATTTTGATCTTGAAGATGATGCTGAAGACTTCCTCCTTGCCTCTCAATAAGCTGTGATGGTATCAAAGTCGCTATCTGCACCTATACAAAATCCCAGTAGCAAGGGATTAACAGGCATAATCCTGAGACTGAGCTGAAACTAGACAATGACTCCAACCTTGGTAAAGTAGAATTCCCAAGGAAGAGCCATTGGAACTGAATCAGCTGGGTTCAGATCACTTGTTCTGAGGGTTCATGACTCATCTGAAGATGTTTGTCTCCCCTTCCACCATTTCTGTCCCCAGTGCCATAGCTTGCAGCCACATTAAGTGCAGTGAAATTGTTTATGACAGAGCAGCTCTGTAAAAGTGATCACTGGAACAAGCTGAGTATATTGCTATTGAAATCAATGCAAAAATATTGGAAACTAAAAGAAAGTACATGGTAGGGACTGAATGCAGAAGTTTACTGGGATGGAAACACCTTAAAAGCCATCCCTTTTCCTGAATCTGCTGAGGTATTTTCCTTGGCAAGTCAGCAATAGGGGGCAGGAGCAAAACCAGGGTGCTTGCTGTCTCTGGGGAAACCCCAACTCACCAGGCTTAGGAGTCAAGCTTCCTCCTGTTTGTTCTCTTGTCTCTGGCCCCACGAATCTTTCACTCCTCTTTGAACAGTGGCCCAGCCACTTCTGAGCAAGAGATTTTGCCAAAGGAATGAAGGGCATGCGGCAGTGGAGCTAGACGTCTCTCAGGACTGACTCAGGAGGTTCATCGTAATATTGTTCTACACGGTGATCTTACAAAGAATGTAAGTAAATAATAGGAGATAGCATACATTCACATGATCTTTACAGAAGCTAATTAATGAGAACAACTGTAGTAATAGAGAGACATAACAATGATAGTCATAATAATTAAATTATTATCGTAACAGATGCCAGATTTGTATCATTCGTGCATACACACACACGGAGTTTACTTCTAATTCCTGTGTGTACGGTTGATTTTTATACTATGTCAGTATTATTTAAACATTTACACTAGAGATTTTTCCCACAGCTTGCCTCTATTTCCTGTTTGAAAACCGGTGACCTTAAATACCAAGAAGCCCTTTAAATAGCTTGTGGCGGGTGACACAAGCTCATGTTTTTATTTTTAATGAGAAAAGAAGCATATCTAACAAGGACCTATTCATGCAATATGAATCACAGTGGTAAAAATGTTTCAATTTACCGACAACATAAAAGGAAGTTTATATTTTCTTTTGAAGTTCCAGCAAATAAAATCTCATGTTAAGAAAGTACGTCTTTTTTATTGTGCTGGGAAATACATGTAGTTACATAATCTAACTCCAGTATGTCAAAATCTGATCTCAGTTCTCTTCATCCCCTTTATGTTACCTGCTAGAGCTCAAAATCTCTGGATAGAACATATCAAGGTTTGTTTTTTGCTTTAATCCCTGTTGAAAAATCATTTGTAATTTTCCCAACTTTATTTCCTTAATGCAAACGATTAATAAGCATTTCTATGCTAGTGTCTGCCTATAGATTGAGTTCTCCTAACTGATGTTCTCGATGTTCTTACCAAACAACTGGAAAGCAGAATCTTGGCTCAACCGGCAGCCACACCAATCTTACATCAATGTCTCTTTGAAATTGTTGGTGTGACGCCAGTGTAACATCAGGATCAGATTCTTTCAGCAGTCAGAAGTGTTGATAGCAATTGAAAATCACAGAAATGACCATCATTAGACTGTGCTATGGATCAAATGGTGCCACCAACACGCACAGAAAGTGAGAAACTGCTATGCAACTGTCTTCTTGGTAGTGAATTCAGCAATGTGATCTCTGGTCTGATTCTCCACTGTTCAAGCTGTGATGAAATCAGAACAGTCAAGATTTTTTTTATTAAAATGCTAGTGACCAGGCAAACTGGCTACACATACCATCTCCCCTGTACCCACACTGATATCAGACACCAGACTGACGTTTCAGCAGTGCTGAAGACTGATGGAAAAATGGGACAGGCACATGTTCAGTGATGTTGCGGTTTGCCTGAAGAGGACCATTGCCCACACCACCGTAAAGGGGAGCAGGACAAATGACTCTCAGTTGGACATGAAATGGCTGCCCTAAGACCACTTGCCACACTGTGGCTAAGGTATTGTGTGCCGACAAGAGGGAGATGTTGTAACCAGAAAAAAAAAGGAAAAATATGCTGCGTGTGACAAAAATGTAGCAAAACATGTTGTTCTCACAATCCTCCTGCACCCGCTCTGTCCCTTTCTCATCTTCCTTCCAAACCTTTTCCTTTTTTTTTTTTTTTTTTTTTTTTTGTGTGTTGGACAAACAACACAGATAAGAAAAATTCCTATCTGGCTTTTTGGCCTCAGAAGTGGTGTCATTACGAGGTGGCTCACTCAGATTTTGTTTTACACCCTTTTCTCCTCCTCCAGATAGACTTGTCCATCTAGGCAGCCACAGCCCACTGCTCTGCCTTTTGTGCCCTGCCCAAGGTCTGCCCTGGCTGGGTGGGCCTCCTAAACAGCCTTCACATCATGTGCTTTTTTGGCAAGTCAGTGGAAAATATTTTTCATCTGATTAAATTCTCTCATTCTCCATTATGTATTTTACACAAAGTGCTAGAGGAAAGTGCTTTTTCTATTTTCTTACAAAAGCATACTAATTGATGACAGTATATGAGATGGAAAGAGGACAAGCCAGCACCCCCTGGTATGACAATACATGGTATCATACACAGGACAGTGACACTAATGCCATAGACATGAGATATCATAACAAGGCTTACAAGGGTTTTACAATGTCTTACTTAACTTACAAGGCTTACAAGGTCTTACAATGGTATTACACTATTATTGTTACACTATTAACTCATATATAGCTGCTAGTTCTTCTAGGCTGTGCATCCTGTTCTGCAGTGCTGGTGCCCAACTCTTCTTTGTGAGTGCACGGTATTTCATTGTCCATACCTCTGTTAGCTTGCCAGTCTTCACCCCCCTGCACCGCCCCCCCCCCCCCCCCCAGTCTTCCCCCTTATTCTGTCTCTGCTCTTCTAAAATTTTGAAACCCATTGATCAGATTTAAATTCAACAGCAGTAACAGTCTCACAGGTATAACAACTTTAATCAGCCAGGGAAATAAATCTTATTAGAACTCACATTTTTATGATAATAAGTTCTAATTGGAGCTTATTTGAATATATTAGGCCTTCTTGGAGCTTTCTATAATTTCCATTTCTTTCTGTTGAATGAATGGCTACAGGCTCAGTCCCTCTTACAACTCTGAGAATTCACACAGGAGTTCAGCCTCCAAGCACAATTTTGCATCACTTTCAGCATGCATGGAAGGACCTTTTTATTTAACTCTATGCATAATATCCAAAATCTGCCAGTAAGCTGAGTGAGGAGCTGGGGTTTAACCAAATTGCATGTCTCCCACTCTTTGGGGCAAAATTTGGTCTGATGATCCAGTGGTAAATGAGTGAAATAACAGTAAAATAATGGTGAAATAACAGTAAATAATGGTGAGTCTGGAAAAAAAAATCCTGATTTCTTGTCATTACCAGAAGTTCCTAATGAAATGGTAGGTGAATCACTAAGGGCCATGCTCAAACTGCTTCAATTCCCAAAACTGATTTCCTAGTTGTTTGGCTCTAGTTGGTTGGATATTCTTCACAGTTATCCAATAGATGATATTAAGAGCAGGTATTTAAGAGAAAATTAGAAAGTTAAGCTTACCAAATATCTTTATTTATTTATTTATTTATTTTGCGGTTCAACTTCCCAATTTCTAAAGTGTAGACAACAGCATTCGTCTGTTTTAAAGGTAAGGGGAAATATATTAACAACTCCAAGGCATTCAGATGTTTTCCTGGCAAGGAGGGCTATATAAGTGCCAACAGACCATGAATAGTATTCCCAGTATAATTCAGTAACAATGACTTAGTAGTTTGATTCATTGATTTTTCTTCTGCATTATAATCTCCCATTCTAACACAAGAAACCAAAAAAGCAGCATTTAAAAATAATATTAGATACTAACAGCTAATATGTTTGCTGTTCTAACATCAGTCTTTTCTTATTTGGGACAGAAAGACTATTGTCAGCTTCTTATATTTTATGTGTATAGTGCAGCTTCTGTGTGTTGCTTACAGCCTTATGTGTAGCTACTCTTCTCAGAGGAAACAAAAGAAAGCATGCTGCTTGTATAAATCTTAAAGTAATTCACCATAAATCAGAATAGTTATTATTATACAGAGTCAGAAATTGCCCAGTTTACTGGGTATCGGTCTTCATAAAATTACACTCTTGCTACTCTCATCAGTAAGTGAAAGTAAAGCTCTGCAGCACTAACTCAATATATTCAGGAACTACTTATCAAGAAATTGAGCCTCATTAAGGCATTGACCAAATTCACAAGTGCAGTTTTTCATAATTATGATGAAACAGGAAAATGGTCAATCCAATATGGTTCATTGGTTAAGTAAAATTTATAAAAGTGTTAGATCATCAGGGTTTCTCAAGAGAAGTGTTTGGAACAATCTAGTGAATGTGACCTTGTAAAGCAAAATATAAGTAAACCATAGGTGAATACAACAGATGCTGTTGGAAAGAACATTAAATTTCATCAGAGCACAAAAAAAATCTCAAGACATTACCAGTAATCAAATTCTACAACTCCCAGAGGGCCAATAAAACTTTCTTAAACCTTTAGCAGCTTAACCAGTAAAAACTCTAAGGGTTGATCTCCTCTCCCAATTTCTGTGAGATTTATAACCATCCCTTCTTTAACCTCCTTTTACAGTAAGAATAAGTAAGCAAAGGGTAACACTCCTAAGTATTATTTACTTCTCTTACACCATAAGAAGGCTGCAGCAGAAACAATAAGAGCTATGGAGTTAAACTGCTGTAAAACCAACAAAGTTAATCATGCCATGTGTACTTCCACAGCACACATAAGCAAATCGTTACAGCAGATCTATCCAGCACAGGATAGTCTCAGATGTTTGCTCCACCTACTTTGCATCCCAATGTTAGGCAGGACAAAGTCTGGATCTCAGGTTTATTTTCATGGAAACTACTCAAAACCACCTCGTTGAATATCTCCCTGGTCTAAAAGTGCTACCGATGCATTTACTGGGGACTTGGTACCCTGTCCTTACAAGAAATGACTTAGATTCTTACACAAGGAGTAGGTATTTCATTTTCAATTGGGCTAATTCAGCTGAACAAACACCAAATTCAAGTTTGCATGTATGCTTATCACTGCTCTTCCTTTAAATAAGTTACCAGGCTGAGTGAAATCACCCTACATACAGGATGCAACCAAAAACTAAATACTGTCTGGCCGTACCGAATATTGTCTATGTTGTCTATGTTGTCCCATTATGCAGCAACAGAAAAGTAATCAAATGATGTAGAAAGTTGTTCCCAAAACTATTTAAATGGCAAGGCTCACGTTAACAGAGTTAATCATCAAAGATCTGACAAGGGTTCATGCTCCTGCTGTATGTGGTGATGATGTGGGGCCATAACCAACTTGGAACTATAAGACCCTGGGCAGCCACTGTCTCTGAATCTGTCCCACAGTGCTCCTGAATGGTCTTATCCATGCTTAGAGATGCTTATTATTGACTGCAGTAGCTTGGGTTGATTTGGGTTGAACAGAGAAGTACCCAACACTGCACAGAAAACAGAGGAGGTAAACGATTGCATCCCTGCAACAATTTACTGATATGAAGAGGACAAAGACCCTCACAGCAGGATCCCTTTATCCCCTTCAAGATATAATGAACTACATGTTAGTGAACATTATTAAAGCAACAAGTCAGCGGAATCATTCCTAGACTGAGTACATGTGGATATGCCATCCATCTATGTTACACACTTGGTATCACAAAGCTGAAGCAGTTCACATAAATCATTTATCTTCAGATTAAGATAAAGATCCCTCTTTTGCATTCCTGCTCCAAGTCTATTAAAGGCAGCCCATTATGCTACGATCCTGTCTCTCTGTACAAAGAATTTCTTATATCAGTGAAATGTTACATGATGTTTCTTTCTTCAGTGACTACTGTGTCCCAGCTCATCTTACGGCTGTACTCATTTCTAGCACTCACTTGGAAGCTATGTGGTTTGTCATAGTCTTGCTGAGAGGTTTGGTCTAGAGGAAACTGTACTCCTCTCATCTTCTACAGAAATCCCTTTGCCATTCCACATTTTTATTGCAAGTATTCTCTTCAATGAAGCATAATCCAGTATGAATAAACAAATGTGTCATAAATTTATTTGGGACTTCTACAATCACCTCTCCTACACTTTCCCATTTCACTTTATGTCCTCCATAAAGGAGGACCACTCACATGTCTTGTTTGGTCTCCATTGCCTGATTTACCATACTTCTGGACTGCGTGTGATCTTTTACATCTGGCAATAGTGGCCACCCACTTTCGCAGGTACACAGACTTACACAGGGCACAACTGGAGGATGACAATCCTTATTATTATTATCACTGCCATATGCAGCAGATATTCAAAGCAGGAACACACTCTAGGATGAATGAGTTCAAACTGAAACAAAAGCCTTAATGAAGTATAAAATGTTGCCTTTGGGTATATCATCAAACCTAATCATTTGTGTATGCACCAACGTAGTGGAAAACACCAGCTCTCAGGCTGAAGAGTGAAGCCTATTTTCAGGAGCTCTCTAATCACTTGAGTCACCCCATAAAAAGCACCTGCCACTGAGAAAACAAAGTAAGAGCTAGTTTTCTACAGTTAAAACACAATGAAAGCACCCAAGTCGGGGATATGATTTCAGGCTGTGACTCCCAGTCTCACGCAGAAGAAGGTGAAATATTCAAGTTCTCCCACTTTCCACCCCCACATTCAACAACCCTTCCTCCTGATATACTATAAGATTTTCACAAGTGGTAGCTAAATGGCAAGTTTCTTGTTTTCTGGATACCTGACAAGCAGCCCTGGGGTCAATTTTTCTGAGGTACCGAGCCTTTCCATCTGTGTTGTATAATATGAAGCATATTTTGAAAAGTCTCCATATTTGGTAGATATTGCTGTGTGCCTCAGTTTCCAAGATGCACAATGGGGTTAAAAACATGTCCTTCATCTCACAGTGCTTTTTGTGAAAATAAATTAGTATGTTAGTAAATCTTGTACTCCACACAATGATTGCCATAGAAACACCACAAGGAAAGGATTAGTTTTATTTTCAGAGAAGCTTATAGTAAATAAAGGGCTAGGCCACAGCTTGAACAATGAAAATAAATAAAATAAAATAAAATAAAATAAAATAAAATAAAATAAAATAAAATAAAATAAAATAAATAAAATACTGGCCAGTGTAACACAGTCCATCTTGTGCACTGAATGAAGAAGTGTACCTCTGTAAAGAGAATATGTGATCACATCATGAACATTTATTCAGGCACACATGTTTTAAAGTGCTTTGCTCTATAAATTACCCAATCTTTGATCATTGGAAAAAGTTATTTATCTACGTACACACTCCTGCATACCTGTATAAAGAAGTGTGTGTGCATATCTGTAGGAATACTTCATAAAATCTTTGCATTAATGACTTTTAACATTAAAAGCTACCTGCTTTTTTCCTGCTTTAGAACTGCTGTTAGTACACCAAAATCTTCCTCTGCTGGAGCTCATGTGCAATGGCATTCCTGTTTTCATGCATCAGCTCTGCTTCTTTTCAGGTGAGTTCTGAAAACAAATCTTCTGGTTTTTTTTTTCCTATAACATTTGAATAGTCAAATGGAGAAATGAACCTCACAATTTTTCTGTTTCACCAATCCTTCCGTCAGGATGCATTTGTTTGAATTAAGAATGAAACACGTAAGGAGTAAGTATCTTCAAGGTATCGCTGGTATTTAAGCAAATCAGTGTTAGCTGGGAAATCTTTAACAGGATCCTCTGTTCACGTCATCCTACTGTCTGGGGAGTTCTGGGATCTGATGACAGGTTTTGTTCAAGTAAATTAGTGAACAAATAAAAGCTTTTATTTACTGCAGGCATAGATCTGGTGGACAGGGCAGAATGACCCCTCAGAGAAAAATGACAATGTCAGGAAACTCCATCCCATGTGTGCAAAGTCAAATAAGAACTCATAAGGAATATTTTCCCAGCCTCAATAATTTTCAAAATTGCAGCATATGTACAAAGTATATGTAAAAAAAGCATAACATGGTGTCACTTAACTCACAGTGTGTGACACTACTCTTTTGCTTAGCCATCTTCATGGCAATGCATGCTTGGCAGCTAAGCTTTGATTTCAGAGACAAAATTTGTTTGTTTCTTTTTTGCTCCTATCTAACCACAGGTATAAAAAATTCTTCTCCTGCCTTCATGCAGTGGCATCCTCTCCACTTTTGCAACAGATTCAAACTTCTTGACCTCACCTTCTTAATTCTTTAAGGATGGTGGTGCCTGTAGCGTGGTCTGCCTCATCTTCCACCTCTCTCCATCTCTACCTTCTACTCACTCCTCTCCTCAACCACCTCTGCTCCTCCTCCTGTCCTTTGCACCTGTTTTCTGTCAACAAATCACCAACAGTTTTTCTTCCTTTCTACCGTCTATAAAAGAGATGGGCTTTTGTTTGGTCACAACACTCGGCCAATTGTTACTGCGTACAGCTAATTTTCTTGGAGCAGAAGAGTACATGCAGGGCCATCTTGCTACTGCTGTGCTTTTGCTACCTCTTAAACAACAGCCGGTTTCCTCTATGCCTAACAGTGGCTCCCATTCCACATGCTGGCAGAGATTTTCAGGTTTCCTGTGGGATCAAAAGCTTCTGAAGAGCTGCTGAAGGCTCCACGTGAAAAACTCACAAATAAACAGAAACTGAGACAGCAAACAAGCTTCCAGTAGCTTCAAGGAATGGTATTTTACAAAAGAAGAATGTTGGTCAGGAAACTTCTGACCAATTCCACTAAATTTACTTATTCATTTCCACAGCTGTAAAATAAATTATTTTTCATTTATCCAGGAACAATGTGCAGAAGTTCAGCTAAGAAGCAAACACCTTAAAATGCTTTCAGTATTTCTGGAGAAAATAGTTACATAGATGTGGAAAATCAGAAACAAGGAGATATATTGTTACCTCAAGGATTTAATCAATTCATTATGCTCACAGCCATAAAGGACTCAAATGACAGATACTTTGTAGAACTGCCCTGAAAAGTTTACATTGTCTTTTTTTTTTTTTTTTTTTTTTTTAATCTAATGAACTGGAAAATTTCTACCAATCAAACTCTACAAAAAAGCCTTATACAATTTATAAATATACCTGGTGCAAATGGATCCGCTGAGGTCTGCCTAGCTATCCACAATAATAATCACATATTTCTATAGCAGATCTGATTTCAGAATAATACTGACCATTATGAGCTACAAAAAAAAAAAAAAAAAAAAAAAAAAAGCTCTACTCTCCATTAAAATGTTTTTGAAAGTTCTCTTTCAAAAATGAAATAAAAAAAAATAAAAGTCTTTACACACCACAGTGTACTGCAAGGGTCTCTACTTTTCCATTCAGGAAGAAAACACATTTAATATTTTGTTTGTTTGTTTGTTTGTTTGTTTCTCTCTCTTTCCCAAGAGGATTTTCAGAAGAAGAGCTGCATGGTTCAGCTCCATTTGTCCATAATTGCAAGTTTTCAGGAATATTCTGTGAGATGAGAGCTCATAAGCATGCATCACTACATCTCCAGGAATTTTCCTAAGACAAGGAGACTGAGGAGAAATATAGGAGTCCTCTTCCTTTAAGTAACTGGGCTTGCTCCACCATGTCTAGAAAAAGTTAGGTACCAGCACAATCTGAAAAATAAAGCCATCAACTAAAGAGGTACCTAATTTAGGTACTGGAACTACTGGAGCTACTGGGAACTCGAGACCAGGGGCATGCTTTCAGGATCACCAGGAAAGCCAGGGGAAGGTTCTGACTCTCAATGCATGGTGAACCTGCACGAACTGATGGCACAATATGCAACAGGGACTAATTTAAGGTGTGTTTTTTTTTCTCAAAGGCCAATGAATACTAAGCAAAACACACCTATGTCTCTGTCAACCTAGAATTTTTTCCAGTAATTCTAATCAGAAATGGTACATACTCAATTTGATGCAGTGATGCATATTTGCAAGCTTTCCTCACTTGTAGCTGGCTTCTGAAAAAGTTGAATCTTGAGCGCTTCCTTCATTGAAAAAGCAAGTTTGTAAATAATCACAAATACTTCTGCTGATGATGACATTAATTACATCTATTTGTGTAGTCATAAATACAGTGGCTGTCCTCAGTAACTTTGTAAGTAGTGATGTAGGAAAAGACAGAGATGTTATAATGAACAGCACCAACTAGTCAATAAAACTGTATTTGATTATCTGTGAATTCACTGTGGAATTTTCCTGTCCTTTTAAATGTTCTTTCTTTGCAGCCCAGAAAATAAATTAACCTGAGGCTTTCCTCACTTTAAAAGTTATCCACAACTCACCAAATCAAAGTTTGTCATATACATTTTTCAAAGGCAACAGAAATATATGGCTTTCTAGGTTTAAAATTGTTGTATACCTACTTCAGTGAAGGAACTTAATCACAGCTAATTCAACTCAATAGTACTTCAAGGAAGAGCATAAAAAGGTTTCACTTTATAAAAAGCAGAAATACACTCTATAAATACAATTCAAGGGAATGTCTTGCACCAATATGTTAAATACTAAATTTAATTAAAGATTTCACCTAAAAAATCCTTAACTTGATTGTCTAATCTTGAGTCCTAAACTGAGACTTCAGCTCTGATTCTGGTAAGCATTTAATTAAGGTAACGTGCAGGTACTTTAGGTCGGGATGTCCAAGCTGCAGGAGGCACCTGTAGGGCCCTGGGTGGGCAGAGGGGAGATCCGTTCCAGGGCTCAGATAGGGAAAGTTCAGGTGTCCCCACATTCCCCATATAGATGTACCAATGAAAAGAATGTGTGCCTTCCCAGGTGCCTACCTTCATCTGTCAGAGCCCAAAGGACGCCCAAAAAGCTGCCTTTCTGGCTGTGTTTAATCTCCTGATTTCACTCAAGTTTCCATTTCCTTTTAGGAGATTTGGGCTGCAACTGCAATACAGTAAAAACACTTAAGAGTTAGCACATCATACACTTACTCCCCCACTTTTTCTTTTTTTTTCCTTTTGTTCTGCATTAAAGGTGAAGAGAAAATCTTAGCTCAATCAGAGAAATTAACAGCAAGTAGGATATATTAAAATCTAAAATTATAGCAATTTTGTCTCAAGACAATAGAATAAAAAGTGTTATTTATAGATCTCTCCAAGGAATTTTTATATCTGTAAATGAAGGAGTTACATATTGAGTGCATTTGGCCTCAGGCTTTGACTATTTTCTATGGTTAAATAACATTTGTCACAGAAATTAAACTGAGGCAACATGATGAAATTTCCACCTGTATTTATAGCAAAATAAATAGACAAAGTTTTTGAACTAGCTCTTTTTTAGTGTTTATTTATCTGTCACTTCCAGTACATTTCATATCCATCTCCAGTTTTCTTAGTGGTATGGAAAACAAGGCCTAAAGCTATTCCTTTTTTTCCTTTAAAAAATGTAACTTGAATTTAGGTATTAATATCCTATCAATTGAGACTGTTCCCCCTCCTATCCTGGCTTGATATCTTCAGATTTTGCACACAAATTATGATGTTTTGCCAGGATTGAAAATGCTGCAGGTGTTACTATGCCCACCACAGCAGAGGACAATTGCTTTTCCAGCCAGAGACAAACCCTCCTTCACAGAGCTTCCACCCCATGTCCCATCCCACACCTGTGCTGTCCTATCAGAGTGCTGGGGACACTGCTGAGAAACAAAATGAATCAGTGGAGAGGGCTTTATAAAGCCTCTTTGACTCATTGTGTTGCCTCTTCCTGAGATGACTATAATAAGAAAATATTGCATGGGAAAATAAATTAGTAGAATCCTTCCTGTCACACCAATGCAAAATTGCCTTAAAACCTCTCCATAATCACAGACTAATGGGAATGATGCTAAAAGAAGTTAAGACAGGCTAACTGAGAACACTTCTGAGAAAAATTCTCATTAAAAAAAAAAAGAGCTATCACTGAGGAAAAAAATACAGACTTACTGGGGATTTACATAGATAAAATCTAAATTGAATTAGTATTTTTCCTGTTCCTCTGGGTTTTATGTTTTCAATTTCATTTTAAAATCCTACTGTGGTTAGGAATGGATTGCTTTTACATCTTGAATTTACTTGATCTAATCCAGTGGACAACCTGGAAGCAGATCTCTCCCTAGTTCTTACACATACTTATAAACTTCTCCCCAGACATTCATCTTTCACTTGGGATTAGGGATGGGATTAGGCTACTGATCTTTACTCCTTTCAGTTGGTTTAGAGATTATCCTTTGCTTTAAAGTCCTCAAAATCTCAGTTTGTCTGCTCTACGACTGGGACCTTGACAGTTTGTAGGGGCAGCCAGACTGTATACACTGGCACCTCCTCATTCAGCTTTTGCATGGGTGCAGAAGAGGATCCAAAGAGCAAAAGAAACATTCCCATTTCCTACAGCTGTGGAGGAGCTCAGGGAGAAGGAACAAGCCCCCAGGCAGCCAGGGAGGGCAAATTCCTTGTGCAGCATCCCCATACCTTGTATCTTCATCCTGGAATCCTAGCAGTGAGTCCTCCAAGGGAGCATCCCTGCTCAGGAGCAATGTCTGTAGCAGACAGTGGTGCACACAGCACTGCAGTAATAATCCCTGTCATACCTAACCCTGCAAGGACAAATCAGCCTTCAGTCATCAGCCTTCCAGTCTCCATGCACTGATGCTCAGCATCTGCATGCAGGCTTGTCCAATGGCTCTTCAAGGGTGGCGAGACTGGACCGTATGTGACGATTTTGTTTCAAAGAGAAACCTCTGAAGGAAAAGAAGTTTCCTGAGAAGATGACAAAATGATAAAGACATGCAGATGATTAAGCCCACACTGATTTACAAAAAAAAAAAAAAAATCCAAACTAGAAAGGTTATAAATAAAAGGACTCGAGCATCTCTCTCACATATATTTGGAGGTGGATTAAGCATATTTTACCCCAACATGCCCATCATTACTGTGTGGGTCTGGACAGACCATAGGGAATTGTCCTGCTGGAAGGGTCCATGCCCCATGGAGGACACTCCTTCACAAAGCCAAGCCCGACAGCAAAGCTGCCCCCAGACCTACCCAGCTTGTCAGCAGTCAGTGATTGCTTGGTATACACCGTGGCAAAAGCAGCATTTTGTGCAGTAGGTCAGACTCGAAATTCTTTTGAAAAACCTCTAAGTAGAAGGTGGTTAAAAATGATAAGCATTAATCACTCATTCATTTTCATTAGAATGAAGGAGTTATTTCTGCTTCTGCCTTCTAATTATTAATTAAAATGGACAGAAAGGAAGTGGGGGGAAATCATTTAAGCATCTAAAAAGACATTAGCAAATGGACATAAAGCAAAACTGAACAAAAAAGTCTGAACAATTAGATAGCTGAATTACTTCAAATATTTCACCCAAAAAAAAATAGAGTATGCCTTTTCTTCTTGATCGCAATTTTCTATCAAGAAAAAAAGTTATTAAAACTACAATATCTCACTTGCTTTGTGTCAAAATATTCTTTTATATTACTTGGACCTTTCCAGCTTTGGTGCTGTGGTCTGCTCAATTCTGTTCTATTTATTTCTCTACGTGGACTATCAGTCTATGTAGTCGGACCACAATTAAATCAGAGCACTAGGAAGGTTTGCAATATACATAGTCTTGCTATAATGCAGGACTTTATTGAATATTATGAGGCAAAAATAGCTTTAAAAATAAAATGGTATCTACTGTCATAGGCAGAAAACATACAAAATGAACCCTTATTTTTAAAAACTTTCATGTCGGAGTTCTCAATTTCATAGCTTGTATTTCCTTTTGCTTACCAAAAATGCAGAAGAAAAAAAAATCTTGTATTTCATACCTGCTCATTGTAGAAAATTAATTGATGTTATTGACATTTTTATCTGCAGCTATGTGCCTCAAAACAGCTGAGACCTGGAAAGAACTGCTCTATATTCCCCGTATATTGTGGTTTCCTAATCCCTGGTTCATTTTAACAGCTCTGTCAGAAGTTTGCTGTGAACTGATTGTTGAAAGAAAATACGAAAGTAAATTACAATCTGGAAGGATAAGGGGAAAATAGAAAAAGAAGACAGGAAGAAATTATTTCATTAAGAAAATGTTTTCTTGTGTCCATTTATAAATTCGTACTTGCCATATTCACAGCAGTTATGAGACAACTTCCTAAAAGTGACCTCTGTTTGCACTGACAATTAAACTGCTTCCTGATTTGCCATTCAAAGGCGGAAAGAACATTTTAGCTGCTTCCTAAATTCCTAGCTCTTGTAAACGTACAGAAGCTTTTGCATAAGCCCAGAGCTGGCAGCCTGAGCTGTACTGTAACGTTGATGAAGATTCAGAGACTGCTGTCTCAGAATAATATGTCCATGTGTCAGTTTATGGGAAATTGCACAGTCAAACACACCAGAAACAAAGGTGACTCTGAGAAGTGCCATCAAGAGGCCTGACTGAACTCTGATACAGCTGCAGTTGGCCGCATCTGGACAGTGTTCTCCTGCAGGCTTGGCCATGTGGTCAGAACGCAGAGATCCAAGCACACCCACACTGCGCTGCTCTTTGCACCAGCTGCTGTCTTCCAGCATTGAAGGCAAGCTCGAACTGGAACATGGAAACAGGGACCTACGTTTTGTACATGGTGTCTAGGGAAAGAGGCCTGAGCAGGGAGAGGGGGTCAGCTTCTCCCTCTGCACTGATAAATGAACATATGGTGGCCCCTGAAGTCCTGGTCTGCCAGCTGCTCTGACCTGGTCACAGCGTGCTGTACCACCCACCTAGGAAACACCATGTAATACTTTTCCATGAAAACCCAATGCACGAGGGGAAGAGATGTATGACATGCACGCAGGCGTGAGAAAAGTTATGCATAAGAGGCATTAAGCCACTGCCAAACGTACCCATCCTGGCTTTTGCTCTACTTCGTATTGTTGGTGATTGCCCAGCCCTCTAATTTGTCAAGATCTCTCTGCAAAGTCTCTCTACCATCTAGGGAGTCAACAGCTCTTCCCAATTTAGTGTCATCTGTGAACTTAGCACACCTTCAAGTACTATTTGCTCCCATACAGAAACCATTCCCTAGTTTGAATCATCTTTGCCTTCTTTCTTTGCATCTTCTTTCTTTGAAGCTTGCATCAGCTTTGGTCCCCCTATGTCAAACCAGATGCGTACTGTATTTGGGTAGGCAATATGCTTAATACACACTAAAACAACACCCATCCTGCAAAAATGAGGCTTAAGCACCCTAAATAAAATAAATAAGGTAATAAATAAAGATAATATAAAAGATAATATAAAAATAATAAATAAGATAATAAATAAAATAAATAAAATAAATGAGGCTTAAGCACCCTAAATAAAAAGAACAGCTTTTCCTTGACACTGCTTACTGGTGCTTGGACATGGAGTCTCCACTTGGCTGTTGTATATTCCACACCTGAGATGTGGGCTGACAAATGGACATACTTGGCTCTCTTGGTGCCTGACATACAGAGTATGTTCCCTCTACACTGCCTGGCCTGTATAAATGGACTGAATGATAAGAAATTGTCTAGAACTGTTTGTCTGAGTCTTTCTTGTGTCATTTTGCTCAGCTCATAACTCATGGGTAAGTTTCAGGACTGTCTACAATGACCATCGCCACAATGAGTGGCAGAGGCTCAATGAGATGAACATTGAGGTTATTCGACTGCCTGGCTTGTCCAGGGGTTCTGCTTGGGCTCTTGGAAAGTTTGGGGTAACTTTATTGTTTTCTTCTGGTGTTTTTTCTTTGTGTGTGTGTGGTGTTGTTTTTTTTTTGTTTGTTTTGTTTTTTTTGGGGGGTAGTTTGTTTTGTTGTTGCTTTTTCCCCCATTTTATCTGTAAGATCGCCTACAGAGAACCAAGTCGCTCCAGCATTTGCCCTAAAGACCTGTTGCCCATCCAGAAGACCACAACAGCTGTCTCCATGCCATCCTGTGGACGTACCCTAGGAAGGTGCCTTCGCAACTTTGGTTACCACAGTTTGAACACAGTGGAGATATCCAGTGCAACTACACTTTTATTTTCTATTTTACTGTTTAGCACTGGGTGCCTGCACTGTATCAGTTGTGGAGAATTCAGTGTGGTCACTTGTAAGAGTGGAGATTCATCACCATGAGCCCCTCAGAAAGCACCCCTAAAGCATCTCACAGACTGCATGGAGGAAACATAAAAACATTCAATAAAATAAGGGGAGATGCATAAAAAACACAGTATGTAGGAGCTGTGAGAGTCAGCATGAGCTATAGGGGCTTCCTGATGGCAGAGTGCAAACACAGGGAGCCCAGCACCGGCTGCCCTTCTTACCACCAGCAGCTGTGGTATGAAACCAGTAACTTCCATGCAAACTGGGCTGATGCAGTGCAGTCAGGTGAGGACAGCTGATGTAAAAGCTGGAGGATAACGTGTATAAATTAATTAATTAATTAATTAATTTTGGAAAGCGGAACGAGGGAGGTTGGGAGGTACAACTACTGCCTTGGCTCCCTGAGAGAGAGCCTCCCCGCGGGTCGCCGCGGAGCTGTCCCCGTGAGGGGACGTGGAGGGGACGAGGCCGGTCCCGGCTCCCCGGCGGCTTCGTCCCCCCCCGTCCCCTCACGGCGACATGTCCTCGGTGCTTTGTCGCCCCCTGCCGGGTGGCAGTGAGCAGTGTTGCTATGGCAGCGCCTGCAGCTCGCCCGGTCCTGGCGGTGGTGCTGCCCCCGGGCGAGGAGCGCGGCCTAGCGGATGTCCAGGCTCTGCCTGTCCCGGGTTTGGTTGAAATTAACCCTGGAGGCTGTGCTGAGCAGGGGGAGAGCACCCCCCACACACACACAAATCCATAAAACCTCGGGGCCGAGAGCAGCACTCCCAAAAAAAATCCATACAACCCCCCCGGGCCTGGTCATCCCCTTGGCTTTCACCAAGATTGGGTCCATCCCCTCAGGATTTGAACATCAAGAGGAATGCAGGTGCTTGGCAGTTTTCTGTCGTTGGCAGAAGGAAGAGGTGTACCTGGAAAAACTTTTTAGGTTTCGGATGGTTTTTTGATAACAAGGCTTTGCTTTTCTGAGAGTTGAGCCTGGTGATTGCTTCTGTGGGCCTGATTTTGTTACAGACCTGTCTGCGTGCCACCTGCCAAGGACAGTCTCTGAAAAAAAAAAAAAAAAAAAAAAAAAAGTGAAAACATCAGACCACATAAGCCTGGAGAAACGCTCAGGCAATGGAGAAAAACACATGGAAAATAAATGCAGTCAAGACAGTTTGTAGTGATCTTACCAGGCACCTCTCCCATGGAGCCTTGCAATAGAAATGCCTGGGTATGTCTTCACACGTGATCACTATATACATACATACACAGACACACAGCTAAAATTTTAAATCTTGAAGCAAAGAAAATTTAATGGAAGGACTACTCCTTTCATTACATGAGTTATGTCTTTATGAAATGCTGCATACCACAGAGAGCTTTGCAGTGTTCCATGTGAGAATTTGTTAGAGCCTGTTGTAAAGTAAGAATTAAACTTTTGATTGATGAATAATCATACAACATATGAAAATCAACTGCATCCATTGAAAGTCCAAGATGTCCTTCTTCCCTCAATTTTAATTCATTTTACAATGAGCTGCAAAACAAAGTACAGCCTGTCTTTATTGATCAGAACATGCGGTGGATCAATACCCAGCCTGCAAGTTGGTGTGCATGTTTCCAGTATCCCTTTTATAAATAACTTCTGGTCTCCATACAGTCATGCAAACACAAATCACATGGAGCAGCTCTCCTACACTGATGGATTATCCCTGCTGGTTGCCAGGCCAGTATTGAGACCCATGCAGGGAATGTTCCAGAAGGAGTACTGCAAAACAAAGCTAATGTCACCAGAAAAATTTCTGATTCACTGGTTCTAAATGTAAAATCATGTTTATTCTTCACTGTTAGGTGCATTGCATATAAACCTAGTTGCAGTGGCTGCATGTAGAAGGATCCATATCAAAAGTAGAATTGGCGTACATGTAACATAGAAACATAGAATATCAGGAGTTGGAGGGGACCCACAAGGACCTTCGAGTCCAACTCCTGGCTCCACACAGGACCACCCCAAAATCAGACCACGTGTCTGAGAGCATAGCCCAAACACTTCTTGAACTCCAGCAGACTCAGTGCCATGATCAGGTCCCTGCGGAGCCTGCTCAGGTGCCCAGCCACCCTCTCTGTGAAGAACCTTTTCCTAACACCCAGCCTGACCCTCCCTAATTAAAAATGGCTGAATGCAGTTTGCCAGCTGGAAGCTCATCTCCAGGAATGACAAAAAAAATATCTATGGCAGCATTTCTGGTATGAAACACCACTGTGGAGACTGAAAGAGACAACAGATACCATCACTATGTGCTTTATGAGATCTCAAGGGCAGGCAGGGTTTAACTTCCTTGGAGACCTGTTTCGTGCTAGCCTGCCCTGTCAGGATGTCACTGTCAAAATTATTTCTAACTTTTTTCTGTCATTGCTAACAGCCAGGCCTCTCCTGCTGGGAAGGATTCAGGCATCTCAAGCCATCTGAGGTATCCATGGGTGTCCTGCCTGGCATCCACTCCAGCTCCAGAGCGGACAGTGTCTACCATGAAACCTGTGTAGGATACTTTGGATGTGCAAGGACATTTCCAATGGCTCCAGTGCTTCTGCATAGGCAGATGAATCCCTTTCTAAAGGTTGCCATGTCCGCAGGACTTGATTTGTCCTGATGATCTCTAGGCATCCTCCAGAGCTCAGGTAAAAAGTGCAGGTTTCCTTTACTCCCTGTGCAATCAATAGGGACAACATGACTTTCCTCGGGGTGATTCAAAATCTGGATCAGTCAGTTAATGTGCATGTCTTTTGCTGATAAGATGGGGAGCAGTGAGTAGCTGAACTCCCTAGTTAAAAGTCTCAGCATGTGAGATAATTTTTTTTTTCCAGTGATGAGGCCAGCATAAAAATCTGGCTGCTTAGATAGCTGCCTAAGCATTGTACACAAATTCAGAAAGTAAGCTGTAAAGATTTCAGGGCACCTGCAGATGGAAACCTCTGCATAAGCACAGGTTTGGTACCAGAGGAGCACTGCTTGGATGCAGATTCCTTATTTTACTGACTTATCACTAACACAAAATAGAATCATAGAATGGTTTGGGTTGGAAGGGACCTTAAAGATCACCTAATTCCAACTCCCCTGCCATGGTCAGGGACACCTCCCACTAGAGCAAAATAATCTTGGTCTGTACAGAGTCATGAGCTATAAGTAATATTATTTGATCCTGATGTATCCAAGTTTATAAAACTTGGATAATTTATGCTAAGACTAGCTTTCAGATCTTTGCATGTGGAAAATATTAGCTTATTTCTCTCTTCTGCATCTTATCAGCAATGTTTTTCAAGTCATCTTATTTCCCACTAACCTAATTAAAGCTAAGTTTAAAAAAATGCTGCCTGTTTTTATTATACTGGGGGAGCAGATACTCAACAGAGAACTATCTCACTATTTCCTGTATCATTTTTCTGCTATAAAAGACTAAGACTAAATGTTAGGGCTAGCCTCATCAGACCACTGTTCTGAGCAAAAATGTCATGATTTTATTCTCTGTTTTAATCTTGGAAAAACTAGTGGTTTTTCTTCTATGATCTCCAGTTCATTACATGTAATGACTGTGTGTTTATTTTATCTCACTTTTTAGAGAATTCATTCTTTTTGCTTACAAGGAGAACGACCCAAACTTCAAGACTTTCTTACCTACCGCAATCCCTGAATGCCAACTCTACACAGTTTTATTTTTATTTCTGTCAGACAAGGACCTTCTGTGACAGCTTTCACAAATGTCTTTCAGTCAAGCCACAGAATGTGGTGATTTGGCTGCTTTGGTCTCTTCCATTTGCATTTAATTATAAATTGCTCAGTGTGCACAGTTACCCTTGTAACTTTCCCTACTTTCAATGATTTCTGATCAAAAAGCCATTGGCTTTGTGGTCCTTGATTTTTCTCCCTCACCACGTGTTCTTGTTGTGTCTGCAGTATCTTACTTATATTGTTACTTTCCAGTCAAGAATTTCACTTATTCCAAAGAAGTGTTTGGCAACATTGCTACCTACTTCTCCTTTTGGAAGTTGATCCTTCATTAGAGGTGTTCCCTCCACTGCAAGTCAAAAATGCCCACAGCTCTAGTATGCACTGAGCACCAGACCCCCAGCACAGCTCAGAGATGTACCTGACCTCACATCACATCTTAGACTTGGCCTGCAGTGAATGTTTCAGATGCTTCAGGAATCAATGTGAGATGAGAGCAGTTAAAGAGTGACTTCTCACTCATACCTACCCACTTTCTGGAAGTCTGGTATTTAGGAACCTCCTGAACTGGATAGTACATTTGGAGTTTGCATCGTGTTTAGCAGTACCTGAAGAGTCATGATTATGTCTTGTCTCATCTTGAACACACTTGTATTTTTGGCATTCACAACATACGATGGCAATATCCTACATTTAATCACAGATTATAACAAAAGGATTTCCTGTTTGTATTGAGACTGCTGTTAATCAGATTAGACTGGGAGCCACTTAACAATGACCAAGGATTCATCGTCCCTGTGCCATTAATGTTTAATCACAGATTTCTTTCTTATAATTTTGTTTTTCTAACCTAGAAAAAGTGTCTTTAGTTTACCTAATATTTCAGTTGCTCTTGTCACTCTTGTTTGTACTTTCTTCTTACCCTACTGTGACCTTTCATAGCTGGAGTGGCCAGAACTGTATGCAGTGTTCAAGATGCAGGCACACCATTTAAATCTGCATTATTTCTTCATCACATAAACTCTTTGTTAGGATTCTTGCTGTTGATGCACTTGAGAAGTTATTATTTATTCTTTTTCCTTTCGCATGTTTCTCCTGAAAGTTGTTTTTAAACATAAAGCTACAAATGATTGAGCCAAGCCACTAAAAGTTGTATTCTATTCAATTTTCATCCATGCAACACAACTTCAACTTTTATTTGTTACTGGAGTCTCCTCTTAAATTTCAAAACAATTCAAAGAGGATACCAGTGCCATGTACTTTATCTGCAACTAGAGCATGCTTTCAGCAATGGAAATAATCCTGCCAAGGAAAGAGGATGTTATTAAACACTTGAGTTTTCTGCCTATAGTCTATTTTGCAGCATCTAGCAAGTTCAAAGCAGATGTTATCCATCTTTCAAAATGTACTTGTCTGGGACTGTGTTGCATTTCTAAATATTATAAACTGCAGAGTCAACAGAAAATTAGCCTAATTTCTCAAAAATCATGTCAAAGTATTCCACGGCACATAGCCTTTTTCTTTTTTTTTTTTTCCCACAGTGCTAATATCTTGATTCAGACCAGCAAAATGCTAGCAGACAGTATGCATTCTTTCCTTCTTCATCACGTCAATCTCATTTATATCACAGGAGCTGGAAACAATTTGTCAGGGCCATTAAAGAGGTGCAAAGCCTCTGCACAGTTGTTTACTAAATGTCTGCTGAAGCTGTGTAAGTCTGAACTTTCTCCTTTGTGCACTGGAGTCTCTTCAAGTTTCAAAAACATCTATAACCAGGGAAGGTTTGCAATGTTCTCTTTTCTCTTTTTTACATATTCTAACACAGGTATATTTTTTATTCTCCTAATATCGTCTTTATAGTCTTACTCTTCAATATCTTTCATCTGTGGGAATTCTGTGATTATCCCTCTCACCCATTTATCAGCTTTCTTGTGTGACATTTCAACTACCACCATGGGAATGTTCTATACTAGAACATTTTATGCACATAAATCTCTCCTTAAGTTTGAACACTCACTCAGTTACTGAATCATGACTAGACGTGGACTGGTAATACTCATCATCAGAAGCCAATTATAATTTTTCTCTGTAGAATAGAAACACACAATTGGTTTAAGATACAGTTTTACAAAACCTAATTCTGCCTACCACTGGGAGTGAAATCACCTAATGTAGTTAATCACTATATTTTTCAAAATCCAGCTGTGGATCCAACTATCAGCTCAGAAAATATTGTTTCCTACCATTTTTTAAGAGA